>NW_026864330.1:0-339394 GCF_026571515.1 Ruditapes philippinarum
TATTTCTTTAAATTTTAGCATTTAAACATTTAACGTCAAATTGCTTTATCATTTTAATGATTTATCAATAAAAATACTTTAAGCTTGCAGAATACTAAGCTATTAGCTGAGTAGGATATGTCTAGACGTCAACTAGGTTTAATTTTGAAATAGTTATATACTAGATAAGAGACTATAGGAGGAAATCCAAAAGTAACACCATGGATATGATCTTCATAAAATAGAATGGTAAATGTAAGTATGCACGATTCGAAAATTCAGGTAATTAACGATATACTGTATCTAAATCTTAAATTGAAGACAGATAGATAAGTTTCATTACTCAAATATGTATTTCTAATATTCTTCCTAAATTGAAACCATGACTAAATTTTCATGGGTAGCCAACCTTTTAAAGACATACATCATAATGTTGCATCTTCACACTTTTCTAAGTATAGCAATAAATAAGAATTTGTTTTAAGTTAAACAAGATTTAGACTAGTGTTAAAAATAATGCCCGGAAAAATAAAACAAAAAAAATGTTACACTATTATAAGTTGTATTACGTTTTTCAATGTTTAATGTAAGATAAAAACATATACTTATGAAATCTCTTATGATAATTGTTATGCTTTATTATCAAAATAATTATTAAAGTAACGTTATGTACAAATACAATATTCGTCGGTCATAAATATGCATACTAGTAATAATTTTTTTTAAAAAACCCAAACAAGACAGACACTAATTTTAAATAGAATTTATCCCTTATGAAATGACAGTTACTGTAGACTGATGAGATGTGTCAAGGGAGATATAATCTTGTTATTGTTGAATGAACTATATTTTCTTATGTCAGCAATAACAAATATCGCATAAGGATTTTATTTATATATTGCCCCTTAATTATAAGTTTTATTGCGATAAAATGATACTTAATAATTGTTTAGTGTTCCACAAACGTAGACACATTAATGCCAACAAGGCCATGCTTTCGAATCTTGCATTGTTAAATCAATTTGTTAGATAATTAAGTACTATTCGGTAGCTATGAGCATCGCTTAAATTAAATTCTATGATCGTAAAATACTTATTTTTGAGTAGCATGATTTAGGTTAAAACGAAATCAAAATTATTATTGAAGTTTAAACGTTATATTTATTTACAGAGAAGTCAATTATTGGTTAATCAAAATATTTTTATTTTTTGTTACATGCAACACATTCATCTTACTAGAACGACATCTGGTGAAAGATAAATTACAAAAAGAAATACCTTTTTATAAATAGTTCCTTGTTGTTGTTGTTTTTTTTTTTGTGTGTGATATCTAAATTTTATTCAGAACAAATTTAAAAATGTAAGAAGAAAGGTGTACTCTTAATTGGGTGACGAGCGATATCAAGTGTTTAGATGTAACTTTACAAACACATTTGAAGTTTGTCTTGATGCCAGGATACGAGTAAGAATGTAAATAAGGGTGCCTATATTTCATTTATACCGTTTAACTTATATATCTTTCCTAACACTAATCGTCAAAGAGCTTTATCTTTGAAATGATTAGAATTAAAAAATGTCTGAAGAATACTTAGCTTTTAAATGGGATATGTCTAGATTCTGTGTTCTACACTTAATATAAAGTTAAAAGCAAAATAGTCTATTATACATGTACAATGTTTCATATTTCTATGTGAATTATTATGTATAGCGTCTATTTTGAGTGAGACCATATGACCCCCATTGATAAAATTCTATGCAAGGAATATCCACAAAATTGCTACTCGTTTTCAAAATTATTTCTAAATGACGACATTCTAAATAAAAAACAAAACAAAACAAAAACACTCATTGGATTAAAAGATCCTGTAACACATTTTTTTCATGGTTTTATTTCATAAACATGATGCTTAAAATAAGATTTGTCAATATTGTAAGTTCCAATAAGCATTATTTATAAAGATAAAACCGAATTTAAAATTTCATGTAAATAAAGGGAGGTAATTAGAAATTTATTTTCTATAAATTCTAAGTCAAATTTTCCAATAAGGAATGAATGAATATAATTTATTGATTAAATATAATGTGCACAAACATTTGCAGTACACATTTTACATATTCTTCGATGTTTGAAAATTGTTTTATTTGCATAATTATATAATACATAAATTGTTTTTCCTTCCATTGCCTCATTATAGAATGTTGAAAACCTCATATTTACTGCAGCTTTTATTATTAAATAGAAATAAGTAAAATATGTAATGTGTATAATACAGCATTTTTACACCTATACTATGAGCATGGAATAAATATAATGCAACAATATGGAACATGCATTTTACTCTACATCATAAGAAATTAGGCATACTTCATAATTATGATAAGTTGATAGCTTTAATTGTTTTAATTGGAAATCACACAGATCAATTGGACATTTATATTCACAGTTTTACAGTTTAAAATAATAGGTGCATCAATATAAACTTCAAATAGGCAACGATAAATACATTAACTGAAAGTAAAGATGAACTTGTTTTAAACTTCAGTGTAAGATAAAAAATAGATTTGGTGTTTGAATGAAGTATATTCAATTGTTTTGAACAAGCGCAAATGCAACATAAGGATTCTAATGAGATTTTGTATATGGATTGGTGTCTGTGACAAAAAGCAATATTGTTATAATAATTATAATTATATTAAATACCGTAGAATTTATGATTAATGTCCGTTCAACATTTAAATAATAAACGAGTTTTTTTTATTTTTTATTAAATCTTTAGTTTTAACTACTTAAGACAGACTAGATAATTATAAGTATTTAAGACATCAAGCTGATAACACTTCTTGTGTTGTCACAAATTACTTGCAGGTATCGATTCAGGGAATCAAGTCTTATATAATTTCACATTTCTTATATTTGTCACCTATTTCATCGAAGAAATGTTATTGCAAAATAAATCAAACAGTAAAACAATCAGAAAACAATTAAAAACACGTTGAACGGATTAATGTGTTGTTTTTACTGATTTTTGCGTGTCTCGTTTCAGTTGTTTGGTGTCTTATATAAGAACATAAAATCTATATTTCAAGGCATGTTAATATCTAAATACGAAATAAAATCTTATTGAATGTTTGAACATGTCGACAAACATACTGGCGTTGTTTGTTAGATTACAATTAGTCCTTAACATAGTTATTTGTTTGTTTTGGGTTTTATGTCACATCGACACAGAATAGGTCATATCGCGACGTTCCAGCTTTTACTGGTGGAGGAAGACCTCAGGTGCCCCTCCGTGCATTATTGCAGGCACGAACGGGCACCTGAGTAGAACCACCGACGTTCCATAAGCTAGCTGGATAGCTTCCTCACATGAAAGAATTCAAAGTCCCTATCGGGATTCGAACCCACAGCGGTGAGGGGCAAGTGGTTTGAAGTCAACGACCTTAAACACTCGGCCACAGACGCCCCTTATTAATATAATTAAATTATAGGTTTTAAGTTAATAAAAACCAATTGAACATTTGCAATTGATTAAAATTTACACGGCATAAATATGTTTAAGGTTTAGATGATGACTATGTTTTCAAGCTGTTATGGTTTAATTGTAGATGATGAACTGGAAATAAACATATCATACAGGCCAAAAGTCATCTGAAAAATATTTCCGTGAGATTCTGACATCCAACATTTCGTTTCAGGTTTAGAAGGTACTTTTTCTGGATCAGTCAAATATATTCAAGTACAAAAAAAGGCAAAAAGACAAGCATTGTTGACTTTGTTTTCAAGCTGTTATGGTTTAATTGTAGATGATGAACTGGAAATAAACATATCATACAGGCCAAAAGTCATCTGAAATATATTTCCGTGAGATTCTGACATCCAACATTTCGTTTCAGGTTTAGAAGGTACTTGTTCTGGATCAGTCAAATATATTCAAGTACAAAAAAGGCAACAAGACAAGCATTGCTGACTTTGTTTTCAAGCTGTTATGGTTTAATTGTACATTTGAAAGATCTAAATTTTATGAAATGAAATATTGGATTGTTCAGAAGTTAGCTTACGTCTGATATAAACACGTGGAGACTATAACATGACATGTCTACTTTTATAAAGATACAAGGTACAAATACTAATTGATTACGAATAATTCCGAAGGAGTATGAACTAAAATAAACATTATTTACATATTTCCAGAAATGGGATTGGTTCTTTTTTTACTTTGTCTTTATTACCACATGGGCAAAAAGTGATTTCTTTTATTTGAACCAATATATTAGCATATTATAAACTTAGGTGTGCATTGTGGCACAAATTGATCACTAAATCGTTTGAATAGCTGTTAAGAAAAGAGATTGGAATTTGTAGAGAACCGTTTCTCTTTACTTTGATTGAACGGGAACAGGTGTTTCCAGTTTCCGATTTACACGAATTCTCTTAATGCTTCAACTGTGAAACACGCCCATACAATTTACTTTAATTTGTATATTAATTAGAAAAACACAATATTATTATGATTTATGGTAATAAATACTTAAGATGTATTGCAATAGTTATTTTTTATAATTGGGAAAAGAGTGGGAGAACCTCAATGGTACAAGTTATTTGTCGAATGTTTCGGAACAGTTTGTATTTTAAACTGCGCAAAAGCAAGTGTGGACGAATTTTGATTTTTTAACCTTAGACAGAGACGGAAAGAATGTGTTTCTGTTGTGTTATACTCTGCTATTTTCATCGGTGGAGTGGCCAGAAACGTTTGTAAATGTATAGTTGTAAGAAGAAATAGCTACATGCACTCAGTAACAAACAAGTACATGTTTAATTTTGCGGTGTCTGAATTACTCACACCTCTTTAGGCTATATAACTTTTTTATTTTATAACTTAGTTTAATTTGAAAGCTAATTACGTTTGTAGATTTAATGATCTGAATAGTCTGAATAGTTGATCCATATCTATACCGGGGATATTTAAGCCGTTCCTCTCAGGACTGCAATTCAAAGGCTAGTAAAAAGACGGCAGAAGACAAAAGAGAAATAATAACTTAATATAGCATTTAATTAGGCCCAGCTTACTTTTTGGTGGTTAGAGAATATGAGCGCAAATTGTCCTATGCATTTTCCATTGCTATAAATGAAACTTTATTTTGCTATAGGTAAATCGGTACATCTGTCCCGCCATATGTAAATCTACGAGAGATGATAAAAATTAGCTGGACTTTGTATATGATTCATTAACGTTTTAATGCATTTCATAATTAAAAATCACAACATAAGGCGGAATCTATCCGCTACATGAAACAAAAATAATTAATATAAAACATTAACATTTAACAAAGTTATGCTGTATGTAGTATGTACATGAAGAGTGATCCGGCGCACCAGATATTACAAAAGTTTGACGTTAACGACGTCATAAGTTTAGTGTCTTTTACGCAACTTCTTACTCCTTCTCAAAGTACGCCCCTGCGTGTTCCACACATCGTTGATGCCGATGGATCCATTGTTTATAAATATCTTTGTACTAGGTGGTGTCGTACTGCCTAGTTATAGTCTGGGTGGCGGTAGAGAGCTCGTGTAACGACGAGAACTTCTGTCCTTTCAACTGTGATTTAATTACTGGAAAAATTGCGAAGTCGAAAGGAGCGAGATCTGGCGAGTAAGGTGGGTGAAACCTAACACGGCTACTTCTAGGTCGGTAGCTGCGGCTGTATGGGAGGATGCGTTATCCATATGTAGGATGAAATGTTCGAGTTGCACACCGGGTCGCTTCTTCTCAAGAGCATGTACTAGATCGCGTCTGAGCACCTGCAGAATGATAGATTCATTTTTCATTCATTTAGTAAAATTTTATTTCAGCCGTGATTTGTGATTTATTGCATACGATTGTAATTGATATGTAGTTTATGTATTTTAAATATTCTATTAATCAGTTTACTTTTCTTCGGAATATAAAATTAAATAAGGAAGATTTACGCATTTTGTTGGACATGATTTATTTACAATAAATTTAAAGACATGATAAAATACCCTGCATTTATCATTGATGTAATGTAATGTAATTTCAATTCAATAAATTAACAAACCTTGCAAAAATATTCGGCGTTAACACTGGTATTCTTCGGGACGGCGTGTTGTAGGGTCATTCCGTGCATATCTGCAAACATGATAAACATGTATTTGCCGCCGCTTTTTGACACGCGGGCCTTTTTTGGTGGTGGTGAAGTACTCCACTTCCAAACAGCTGACTGCGACTTGGTTTCCGGATCATAAAACCACAGCAAGGTTTCGTCTGTTGTAATTATGCGACCTAGAAAATGATCACCATCTCTTTTTTACCCGGCGCAGAAACTCCCGGGAATCTTGTACTCGACGAGCCTTCTCGTGGTCTTGAAGAAGTCACGGGACCCAGCGTGCGTGCACCTGCAAAAAGTCATGATATGTTTTATAATTTAGTTTTGCTGAATAATAATGTATCATACATACGGGAAAGTAAAAGAATATTAACATGCGCCTTAGGCCAAAATTCTCATATTATTAAAACAAATATCACGTACAGTAATCCCGATTTTGAACGTGGCTTGTAAACAAAATGCTAACATAAAAACATTGATAGCAATAAAAAAACAATTTTGTTTTTAACAATTTCATTCAAAAAATAAAATATACTAATGTACTAACCTTTCTCATTTTTAAATCCTTAGTTAAAATGGACTGCACCGTCCCATAGCTAATGCCAAACATTGAAGATAAAGCCCGCACAGTCAATCGCCTATCTTTTTCTAACGTCGCGGCGATTGACGTCACCAACGTCCCTGTAATTTTCGTCTTTCTTCCTCGTCCTTCCTTGTCCGATATCTCTGTCATACCCTCTCTGAATCTTTTATGCCAGTCAAAAACTAGTGTGCGGCTCACTGAGGCTTTTCCCTTGATATCCAATATCATTTTGTAAGTTTTAGATGGTGTTTCGCCTTCCTCTTGACAAAATTTTATTATTGCTCGTATTTCAATGCGTTCGAACGACGCCATTTTGAACAAAAACCTTATTGCTACAAGCGATATTAAAATTGTGACTGTAACGGCAAATGTTGTTTAAATGACGTCATTTTTTCTGACAACATCATAGACATGACGCATGACGTTTTAGTGAATTTTTAAGTCTAAATATGCCATATTGTAATATATTCGTATCATAAAGCGCCTGCCATCAGCGCAAATTTACGCACTGCGCCGGGTATGCGTTACCATGGTTTTAAGATTCGCTGTTACGGACAAGCTATTTGCGTTGTCACATTATATATGATATCAGTTTATCGGTTGCTTTCCGATTAATTGTGGTATAAGGTTGAAAATTGTTCAAATTACAGCCACAGTCAGGTTTATTTTTTATCATCCCTCGTATGCAAGGATGTGCTGATATGAAAGCACGGGTATTTGGATGGTATGTATAGTATTGTTTGCATAGGATCTCTTGTTTTGCATTAATGAGCGTTAAATTTCCAAGAACGATAATTGCATCTTTTTACATTACAAGTCAATTTAAACGATATGAATAGCGTTTAAATATCACATTTAATTTTGTTTAGAACATAGTTGTTCTGCACAAATTTGTATAAACTAACATATCCAAAACAGTGACAAAAGGATAACAGGGAAAATAACGAATTAATACGAATTGTATTAAACTTAATTCTGTTTCTTGTGGTCATACTTTGAGTTTTAATTATCTTAATGCCACAAGAAAAACAACATAAAAATTGGATACGCGTTGTTAAAATATAAATTACCTGCAAACATTGCAAACGGATGGTATACAAATACATTTTGACCAGCTTAGTTGAGTTCCAATGGTATGTAATAGACTAAGTTGTAAATATTCATATAAATAGAATTTCTGGAACAACCTTACAGTTTACATAATTTGCCCATTAGCCTAACCCATTACTTCATGAGCATTTTGCGAAAAACGGCTATTTTCATTGAAAAGTCTCCCGTTACAAGTTCAAATTGCTATAAAACTATAAAAACTGCCTCAATACTAATCAAACTTGGCAAAAATGTTGCCTTTGTAACGACGTTCTCAGTCTGAAATTTCCTGTTACCATGACAACGATGGGACATCTCAAAATTGCCAAAAATCGCCATTTTGCGTTGATTTTTTCAATCAAAATTGATTTCAAAGTACTGCAACTTCTCAATGGATTGAGATAGAGTCAAAGACTTTTCAGCGTTGGTTACACGTTACCTTATTATCGACCTGGGTTCATTTTTAGCCTCTATCAAGTCCAAAATTTTCTTGGCAATGAGGGTGACCTTGGCGATGAGGGGGACTACCGCCCCCTTCAACCCCACCCCATTAATCTGGCAATCCCCTGATGTATCTTTTGGATGGGGGGCGGCGCCTAAAAAAGTGGTCACTTTTTTAAGCAACATTTCTCAAAGAAAAACAAGTGTTGGTGGCCTAAATAAGGCCATTCACCATTTGAGACAACAAATGGGGGGGGGGAGGCTTAAAATATCGTGTATATCATGTAATGGGTTAACAGAAAATGATGAAAATACCTGAAATTACCAGAAATCGCGTTTTTCCATGTGTCAACATGGCCCAACAATGTCATATAAAAAAATTGATATTTTGTAGATTTTTTATAATATATTTCATTTACCCATTACCTCATGAGCCTTCTGAGAAAAACGGATGTTTTCATTTAAAAGTCTCCCGCTACAAGTTCAAATTGCTATAAAACTATAAAAACTGCTTCAATACTAATCAAACTTGGCACAAATGTTGCCTGGACCATTGCCTTAGTATCGTCATGCTCAGTCTTAAATTTCCTGTTACCATGGCAACCAGTGGACATCTCAAGATTGCCAAAAATCGCCATTTTGCGTTGATTTTTTCCATCAAAATTGATTTTAAAGTGCTTCAAATTCTCAATGGATTGAGATAGAGTCAAAGGCTTTCCAGCGTTGGTTTCACGTTACCTTAATATCGACCTGGGGTCATTTTTAGCCTCTCACAGGTCCAAAATGTTCTTGGCGATGAGGGGTATTACCGCCCCTTTTCAAATCCCCCCAAAACAGAAAGGAGCACAACTTAAATAAGGCAATTTTTCACCATTTGAGACAACAAATAGGGTGGGGTGAAAAAGGCGTTAAAAGGCGTGTATGTCCGGTACTGGGTCAAGTAATTGTTTGCTTAAAGGATAAATGTCTGTCTTTTACAAATTGATTTAACAGGAAAATCACGCAATAATGATACATGTTGTCTCGTCCATTATCTTGAACATTGTTATGCACGGAGTATTTTAAATGTAATAGAACAAATGTAAAATACCTGGCCATGTTTTATGCATTGAATCTCCGCATTATTCTACCAATCTACCTTTATCCTTCAAACACGATACAAATATGACACACAGTAAGTTTTAAATATGTGAATAGCAATAAGCCTAAAGAATATCTATAATAGTCTGTACTAATTTTTATAACTATTCATGAATAAGTACAAGACGTTTTAATTATATTCATACATGGCACATGTTTATCTTTTATTTAAAATCGACAAGAGAAATAAAAATTAAATACCGGTAATAGGACATCGCTTACTACAAGATATTGAATTGAAAATTATTTTTATTTTCAGTTTTGATTTTCCATCAAAATATTTCTTTCTCTGCACGAGTCGCCGAATTATAAAGGAAAACCCATTATATTACATAAAAATAGAGTGTTGCTCTCAGCCAAATAAATTACTTCTTTTTTATCATCGGTAACACATTTTCTCATTTTTCTTACTATTTTTACGGGGAATTAGTTTAGAGTATTTCAAGCACTTACTATAATTATTCGTAAACACTTAATCGTATGAGTTCATAGACAGAAAATAATTGATTATTAAATGCCTACACAAACGATTTAAAGCTTGACATTTATCATTATCTATTTTAAGAGGTGAAATGAAAGGGAAATAGAGAAAACCATTTAATGAAATAATATCTTCATATATTTTTAAAATGTTAACGTAAAAATTCAAAGAAGAAAATAAGGATAGAAGAAGGATAACATTTGATTTGTTTTTAAATGGTGATGGAAGGTACCCGAGAAGCTTAGTACTGATGATTTCTAATCAACACAATCATAAAATTAGCGTTAAAAGATCAAGGCATATGTTTGTTTAAAAAACAGACTTTTCAAATCTATGAGCACCATCAATTAGTTTTGCCGAAAAATCAGTATTTTCAGAGGCTGTTAATTTCTATTGATAATGCTTTTAAAGCGGCTCTTTAATACAGGTATGACCTCAGCGATGTATTTTTATTCGAATGAACTAATTTGATGTTCAAAGCCTAAGAAGGTTTAATATATTAGGTAAAACCTGACAAGCCTCATAAATTTTGTTTGTTTTAAAGTATAAGTGAATTTATAGTTTTGCCCATTATTGATTGTTCTACATCTTTGAAGATGGTAATTGATTTCATTGAAAAATGAGAAAATGAAGCTTAAATGTATTACATTTTATTGCTGTAGCATATTAAATGAAATTGATTTTATGGTAATGTTATTGTAAGGGGGTATTAATTGTTTAGTGGGCATAATGTCAATAACAGTTTTTAAAGACGTGAGACATTGTATACGATTGCTAATTATATGAATTAATTGTTTAGTATTTCTTGTGGAGAAACAATAAATTAAAGAAATTACAGCTTGTCAGTTTTCAAGTAATTACAATATAATTATGCTATCAATATTTCTTTTCTAATTCGATTCAAATTCTTTAAGTTGTCTGACTGGAAAATCAGGTTTATTTTCGTGGCTGACGAATGATTTACATATATTTACATATATTTACTGAATAAACATCATTGTACTAGAGAAAACTATCCATGCTAATATCTAAAATGGGCATTTAAACTATTAATCCTAACAAAGCCAAGTATCGTTTTAGTAAACATATAAGTTCGTACTGAATAGCGATCATGATTAGAAGAAAGGCATAGTTATATTTAGTTGCATCCTGTTTGGTCCTATTCAGTTTTCATACATATATTTTTCCAAAACAATGACATGTATATTAACAAAGTATCGAAAGTATACTTAAGCACCTAAATGTTGGATGACTATTCACGTATGGATGAGATTATATTTTTTATAATGTCTGCTGGTAATCCTTTCAACATCCAGAACACGCCTTAAATAAATGTTCAAGCATGTTTCAAGAATACATTTAACATTCCTTTAGTATAATAGAGATTCGTTTCATATGTAGAATACTTTATAACAGTGAATCGAAACAACAAGCTGATTTTGGACATTCATATTACTTGAACGACATCTCGTGAAAGATATATTACAAAATGAAGTACCTTTTTATGAACAGTTCGTTGTTGTTTTTTTTGTTTTTGTTCTGTTGTTGTTTTTTTTTTTTTGTGATATCTAAATTTTATTCAGAACAAATTCAAAAATGTAAGAAGAAAATTGTACTCTTTATTGGATGACCGAGCGATATCAAGTGTTTAGATATATGTTTTATAATGTTTAACTTTAATCGTATTTTGATGTTTCACTTTAATAATAAACATATAGCTATTACTTTTAATAACACTCGATATTTACACGGACTAAATGAGACCTTCATTAAAGTAACTTTACAAACACACTTGAAGTATGTCTTGTTGCCAGCATACGAGTAAGAATGTTAATAAGGGTGCTAATATTTCATTTATATCTCTTCTAACACTAATCGTCAAAGAGCTTTTCACTGAAATGATTAGCAATCAAAAATATCTGGAGAATACTTAGCTATTAAATAGGATATGTCTAGATTCTGTGTTCTACACTTAATATAAAAGTTAAAAGCCAACTAGTCTATTATACATGTACCATGTTCATATTTTTACTGTGAAGTATTACAATGTATGTATAGCGTCTGTTTAGAGTGAGTGCAAGGACTATCCACAAAACTGCTACTTGTTATCATAATTATTTCTAAATGACGACAGTCTAAATAATAAAAGAAACACTCATTGGATCTAACATAGATTGGAAAATACGTCAGCGATTGATTTTACTTCCATTGCCTCATTATAGAATGTTGAACACCTCATAATTACTGCAGCTTTTATTATTAAAATAAAAATAAGTAAAGTGTGTAATGTGTATAATAAAGCATTTTAACACCTATAATGTTTTGTTTGTTTGATTTGGGTTTTACGCCAAAAGTCTTCTGAAAATATTTCCGTATCATTTCGTATCAGGTTTATCTGGATCAGTCAAATACATTCAAGTACATAAAAGGCCAAAAGACAAGCATTGTTGATTTTGTTTCCAAGCTGTTATTGTTTGATTGTACATTTGAAAGTTCCTAAATTTTATGAAATGATATATTGGATTGTTCAAATCAAGCAGTTAGCTTACGCGTGGAGACAATAAAATGACATGTCTACTTTTATAAAGTTACAGGATACAATACTGATTGATTACGATTAATTCCGAAGGAGTATGAACTATAACAAATATTAAAATATATATATATGTCATGTGGTCGATATTCGTGTTTTTGAATATCGTTTTTATGTATCATTTTGTCTTTGTATTTGTATAGTATATATATCTCTTGTATTTGTCTGTTTACAGTCCGATATACAATCCATTATCCCATATCATTCCTATATCATTCCATTTCATCATCTTATTATAACAACTAATTTCTCATATTTCATTCTGACATAATTTGCATGCCGGGCCTCCGTTTTTACAAACTTCCCGGAAAATCCACCTCACGCATGCGCACTTTGATATAAATATTTCTCTTGGTTTGCGCCAGAAATTGTTTATCTTGTTTATTTATTTATCAAGGCGTATGTTTTATGTCCTTACAGGTAATTGTTGCTATTCATTATGTTTCATTATCATGCATATTTCCATTGATCGTTTATGTATTTCGGAACTGTATTTTAAATTATGCGCACTTTGATATAAATATTTCTCTTGGTTTGCGCCAGAAATTGTTTATCTTGTTTATTTATTTCTCAAGGCGTATGTTTTATGTCCTTACAGGCATAAACAGACCATTCATACATCTGAAAAAGGACCATACGACATTGGTGGCCAGTATGGGGGACCGTGACTGATATAGCTCAGAGTTTAATTTACATTGCTCTGTAACTCGAGGACGAATTTCAATATCGCAGGGGAGTATGTCACGGTTCAGAACTGTTCACTATTTAGGGGAGAAGATGTGTAAGCGGCCGGATAGCTCAGTCAGTAGAGCCGCGGAACGGTGTTCCGAGGGTCCCGGGTTCGAGTCCCGGTCAGGCTGCACATTTTTCTCACCCTGTGACATTTGGCGCCCAACGTGGGGCCGTGACTGATATAGCTCAGAGTTTAATTTACATTGCTCTGTAACTCTGTGAAATTCGAGGACGAATTTCAATATAGCAGGGGAGTATGTCACGGTTCAGAACTGTTCACTATTTAGGGGAGAAGATGTGTAAGCGGCCGGATAGCTCAGTCGGTAGAGCCGCGGTACGGTATTCCGAAGGTCCCGGGTTCGAGTCCCGGTCAGGCTGCACATTTTTCTCACCCTGTGACATATATATACAGAAATAGGAATGGTTCCATTATTTACTTTGTCTTTATAAACAATTAACATGTACATGGACCAAAGTGATTATTTGTATTTTAACAAATATATTAGTATATCATAATTATATTCAGGTGTGCATCGTGCCACGAATTGATTATGATTATTACGTAATCATTTGGATAGCTAGCTGTAAGATCAGAGAATGGAATTTGTAGAGAATTGATTCTCTTTACTTTGATTGAGCGAGAACAAGTGTTACCAGATGCTTTGTAATTGTTTCCGATTTACACGAATTCTCTTAATGCTTCAATTGTGAAACACGCCCACGCAACTTACTTTAATTTGTATATTGGTAATAAATACTAAAGAGGTACTGCAATAATTTTTTTTATAATTGCGAAAAGAGTGGGATAGCCTCAATGGTACAAGTTATTTATCGAATGTTTCGGAACAGTTTGAATTTTAAAATGCGCAGAAGCAAATGTGGTAAAACTTTTAGTTTTCAATCTTAGACAGAGACGGAACGTATGTGTTTCTGTTGTGTTTAACTCTGCTATTTTCATCGGTTTAGAGGTCGGAAACGTTTGTAAATGTATAGCTGTAAGAAGGAATAGCTACATGCACTCAGTAACAAACAAGTACATGCTTAATTTTGCCTGTTTTCTTGAAATTCGTAAACAATATATTAAGAGATACTACTATGTTAGACCAAGTATGTTCAAATTTTTTGAATTGTTAAATTGTAATAATAAGAAAATATTGTGTAACTTGGCTTACTATATATCAGAGATGCTATGGCTAATAGAACATCCATGTCTTATAATATGTAATAATGAATGGTTAATCCTCTATGTAGGAAGTAAATAGAATATTTCATGTTGTATTCTTTATCTATATTTTCATTGTTAACAGTATGTATGTAAGTATCTATAGGTATATTTATGTACATTAAATGTCATGTGACTATTGTATAGTATATTTAAATTGTACAAATTGTAAGATGATGTACATGTACCATGTACAAATCTTGAATAAAATTTCTGTTCTGTTCTGTTCTTAATTTTGCCGTGTCGGAATTACTCACACTTCTTTTAGGCTGTATAACTGTTTTATTTCATAACTTAGATTAATTTGAAAGCCAATAACGTTTGTAGATGTATTGATCTGAAAGTTCTGAATAGTTGATCCAAACCTATAACTGGGATATTTAAGCCGTTCCTCTCAGGACTGAAATTCAAAGGCTAGTAAAAAGACGGCCGAAGACAAAAGAGAAATAATAAAACCTAATATAGTATTTAATTTAGCCCGGCATACTTTTTGGTGGTTTAAGAATATGAGCGCAAATTGTCCAGCATTTTCCATTGCTGTAAATGAAACTTTAAATTTGCTATAGGTAAAGCGGTACATCTGTCCCGCCATATGTGAATCTTTGCAATGAAAACACGGGTATTTGGATGGCATGTATAGTATTGCTTACATATAATATGATAGGATCTCTTGTTTTGCATTAATGAGCGTTAAATTTCCAAGATCGATAATTGCATCTTTTTAAATTACAAATCAATTTAAACGAAATGAATAGCGTTTAAATATCACATTTAATTTTGATTAGAGCATAGTTGTACTGCAAAAATTTGTATACACTGACATATGCAAAAAAAGTGACAAAAGGATAACAGGAAATAACGAATTAATACGAATTGCATTAAACATAATTCTTTTTCTTGCGGTCAATACTTTAAGTTTTAATAATCTTAATGCCACAAGAAAAAACATAAAAAAATTGTTATGCGTTGTTAGAAAATAAATTACCTGATAGTATAATACTAAAACATTGCAAACGGATGGTATATCCTCCTGTATACAAATACATTTTGACCAGCTTAGTTGAGTTTCAATGGTATGTAATAGACTAAGTTATAAATATTCATATAAATGGAATTTCTGGAACAACCTAAAACTATAAAAACTATTTCAATACTAATCAAAACTTGGCATAAATGTTGACTGGACCATGGCCTTTGAAACGTCATGCACGGTCTTAAATTTCCTGTTACCATGACAACGAGTGGACATCGCAAATTTGCCAAAATCGCCATTTTGCTTTGATTTTTTCCATCAAAATTGATTTCAAAGTGATGCAACTTCTCAATGGATTGAGATAGAGTCAAACGCTTTTCAGCGTTGGTTACACATAACATTATTACCGACTTGGGGTCATTTTTAGCCTCTCACAGGTCCAAAATTTTCTTGGCGATGAGGGGGACTACCTTCCCCTTTCAAATCAGAAGGGGCACAACCTAAATAAGGCTATGTTTCACCATTTGAGACAACAAATAGGGTGGAGTGAAAAAGGCGTTAAAAGGCGTGTATATCCGGTAATGGGTCAAGTACATGTAAATGTTTGTCTTTTACAAATTGGTGACTAGTTTTGTAAATTTAAAGGGGTTAGATTTAACAGGAAAATCACGCAATTATGATACATGTTGTCTCGTCCATTATCTTGAACATTGTTATGCACGAAATATTTTAAATGTAATAGAACAAATGTAATATACCGGCCATAATTTATGCATTGGATCCGTTAAGCAATATTTCCGCATTATTCTACCCATCTACCTTTATCTTTCAAACACGATACAAATATGACACACATTAAGTGTTAGATATGTGAATAGCAATAAGCCTTAATAATGTCTATAATAGTCTGTACTAATTTTATAACTATTTATGAATAAGTACAAGACGTTTTAAGTATTTTCATACATGGCACATGTTTATCATTTATTTAAAATCGAGAAGAGAAATAAAAATTAAATACCGGTAATTTTAATTTATTTTCAGTTTTGATTTTTAATCAAAATATTTCTTTCTCTGCACGGGTCGCCGAATTATAAAGGAAAACCCATTATATTACATAAAAATAGAGTGTTGCTCTCAGCCAAATAAATTACTTCTTTTTTATCATCGGTAACACATTTTCTCATTTTTCTTACTATTTTTACGGGGAATTAGTTTAGAGTATTTCAAGCATTATTATAATTATTCGTAAACACTTAATCGTATGAGTTCAAAGACAGAAAATAATTGATTATTAAATGCCTACACAAACGATTTAAAGCTTGACATTTATCATTATCTATTTTTTAGAGGTGAAATGAAAGGGAAAGAGAGAAAACCATTTAATGAAATATATCTTCATATATTTTTAAAATGTAAACGTAAAAATTCAAAAAAGAAAATAAGGATAGAAGAAGGATAACATTTGATTTGTTTTTAAATGGTGATGGAAGGTACCCGAGAAGCTTAGTACTGATGATTTCTAATCAATACAATCATAAAATTAGCGTTAAAAGATCAAGGCATATGTTTGTTTAAAACAACAGACTTTTCACAACTATGAGCACCATCAATTAGTTTTGCCGAAAAATCAGTATTTTCAGAGGCTGTTAATTTCTTTTGATAATGCTTTTAAAGCGGCTCTTTAATACAGGTATGACCTGAGCGATGTATTTTTATTCGAATGAATGAACTATTTTTTTTATCAAAAGATTAGACAAAGCCTAAGAAGGTTTAATATAGGTAAAATTCTGGAAACAAAGTGATCCCTCGGAAGCATCAATCACAACAAAATAACATAAGAATTGCAGACTCGGTTTGATTGAGTCTGTACATGAGGGATAATGAATAAGTGCAACATCCCTCGCGCCCCCTAGCACCGGCTTAACCTGACAAGCATCATACATTTTGTTTGTTTTAAAGTGAATTTATAGTTTTGCCCATTATTGATTGTTCTACATAATTGATTTCATTGAAGAATGAGAAAATGAAGCTTAAATTTATTACATGTATTACATTTATTGCTGAAGAAAATTAAATGAAATTGATTTTATGGTAATGTTATTGTAATTGGGGTATTAAATGTTTAGTGGGCATAATGTCAATAACAGTCTTTTAAGACGTGAGACATTGTATACGATTGCTAACTATATGAATTTAATGTTTAGTTTTCCTTGTGGAGAAATAATAAATTAAAGAAATTACAGCTTGTCAGTTTTCAAGTAATTAGTACTAATTACAATATAATTATGCTATAAATATTTCTTTTCTAATTCGATTCAAATTCTTTAAGTTGTCTGACTGAAAAAACATGTTTATTTTCGTGGCTGACGAATGATTCACATATATTTACTGAATAAACATCATTGTACTAGAGAAAACTATCAATGCTTAATATCTAAAATGGGCATTTTAACTATTAACCCTAACAAAGCTAAGTATCGTTTTAGTAAATATATAAGTTCGTACTGAATAGCGACCATGATAAGTAGAAAGGCATAGTTATATTTAGTTGCATCCTGTTTGGTCCTATAAGTTTTCATACAAGGAATAACATGTATATTTACAAAGTATCGAAAGTTTAGTTAAGCACTTCAATGTTGGATGACTATTCATGTATGGATGAGATTATATTTTTTTTATAATTTCTACTGGTTATCCTTTTAACATCCAGAACACACCTCAAATAAATTTTCAAGCACGTTTCAAGAATACCTTAAACTTCCCGTGTTGGGCTTTCTTTAGGGATTCTGTTTTTCACTATTTCATTATCACATCCGTGTTATTTGTGCCGTGTGGCGGCTGTATAAAGTCTCCCCGTACATTTAATTAATGATGTTATATTTTCGATCCTTGAAGATCTTTCAGCACGACATTATTGTTGTGTATACATTTTACATGGTATTTTTAGTTTCTTGTATTTGGCTTTTTTCAATTTGGGTGGTTCCAGTATTCCTTACTAGAATACTGTATAATCACCCTTAGGATATGTTGCCTGCCTTTTAAATTTGTCTTTTGACGTCTTATCTGTGATATGCAGGCTTCATAACCTCAGATTCCCTTTCAAAATTCCATTTTATTTAGTTCCGCCCATTGTTTTCTCGTTTGGGGCACAGGCATTCTTTTACTTGGGGACCATACGCCGCTTTTCATGGAATGACACTACTGTGTCACATTGAAGGTTCCATGATAACCGCCGTATGAACACATCTGCGGATGTTTCTAAATTCAAAATTCACCATTTTAGTGTTTAAATGTTGAATTCTGCTTAAGCCGGTGCTAGGGGGCGTGGACGGTTACTTGCAATTTCCATTACCGTCCATGGACAGGCTCAATCAAACCGAGCCTGCAAGATTTTACAATTTTACCGTGTTGGGCTTTCTTTAGGGATTCTGTTTTTCACTATTTCCTTTAGTATAATAGATGTTCGTTTCATATGTAGAATACTTTATAACACTGAATCGAAATAACAAGATGATTTTGCAACATTGAGTAATTCCATTTAATATATACATTAGCAAATTGCAAACTCGTAATTAATCATTACAACCTTTGCGAGGTGTTAAACATTCTGGCAATGCTTATTGCCTCATTTTGAAACTATCGATATTTGCTAAGAAACATGGAAGCTAGGAATTATCTAATCGGAGTTCTCAAAGAACTGACGTCTGTTTAAAATAATGTTTTCTTTGTTTTAAAATATGGAAAAATAAACATATTGTTTTTGTTATAAACAGGCACAAAAGAGTGAGCGAGTGAGTGAGTTAGTTAAGGGCGTGTGAGTGAGTGAGGTGGTGAGTGCGTGAGTGAGTGAGTGAGTGAGTGAGTGAGTGAGTGAGTGAGGGAGTGAGAGAGTGAGTGAGGTAGTTATTGAGTGAATGCATTTGACTATCAATCGTTCGGTCGGCCGGCTGGTGTCTTGAATACATGGTAAAATGGTATGCATTTTAGACCGGTATGTATTATATTAGGCTCTTCTAAAGAATGATTGACAACCGTTGTACATATCAGATAGTTATACAAGTTGTTGAAGGAATATGCATAAGAATAAGTATAGTCTGAATGAGATAAATATGACTAGAGGCGCTAGCAGAAGTTTATATTAATATCAATAAGGCTAATTCCCCACGTAAACCCAGTTCGCAATTTGTATAGCGAATTTATAATAACACAATTTGTTATTAAATTCAGGTTCACTAGACAATCCAGCAACTTTTTTTTAAAAGAATCGCCAGAGGGAAGGCAAACATAAATAAGATGACTGCTACTCGAACGCTGTGCGATAAATAACAATTCATCTTAACCGTGTGCACTTTTACCTTTTTGAAGAAATAAAATTTTAGTCGACACATATGCCATAAAATACAAAACGCTATAATCTATTGTATGCACTCTTGTAGGTAACCGTCAATGACTTTAATGTTGTATTTATTTTAAACAGAACATCAAAATGTGGCGTTACCTAATTATCATGTATGTTCTAATTTAACATAACCTGAAACGTAAATTAAATTCAATAGTTTAACATTCATTTACAGCTACATTTGTTATTTAATTTCTTTTGTAATGATTAAGTGTATTAAATGATCATGCTGTTACAACACAACACATGTCGACAATAGATATGTGTGTACTTGACATTGTTTAGCATCTAATATTATACATTTTGTTGATGTTGTTTGATATTAATTAGAATAGAACTGCTTGATTCTTACATATGATTTAATGCAGGTTTTTGATATTAACATTTTCATATCATCTAAGTATATTACATACAACAAAGTCTTGAGATGTGAAAGATTCCTAGCTTGTTATTTTTCTATAGCAGTTATACATACACGTTATCATGGTCATGACATGTTGACTGACTTCCCATCAACTGAATTTAATTAAATATCATACGTTCATGTAACATCTGTCTTATTAATTACTTTTAGCATGATCTGTAAATATGTATTGTTTTTACGTAGCACATTTCTAGGAACAACGTTCTACTTGTATTTTAGCAGAATTTTCAGGTTTTGTATATTCTAAACTTAACAGAAAGAGAACAACTATTTTTCCAACCTTAAACCTGAATTAATACGTATAATATTAGTAGAAAACAAGATTCAATACAATGATTATCATCATATATTTTTAAGCTCTAAAGATGGGCATAGTTTGCAAATATTTAGTGTTGCGGTAATGTCAATCACGAAGGAAACAAAGCTTGTTATAGTTTAATAGAAATGGTAAGTAGATCGCATTCTATGGGAGGAAAACACAATACGTGTTAATAAATGTGATGTGTTACAATTTTTGAATTGAATTTTTATAAGTCGATAACGTGGAAAATAAAATTTCTTTTTGTCCATTTGAAACATCTGGGAGATGAGTGATCCCTCGGAAGAATTAATCACAACTAAATCACATGAACAATGCAGCCTCGGTTGGATTGAGTCTGTACATGAGAGACAATATTGTTGTAAATGTGTTGGAAAACAACAACAACAACAACAACAACAAACTTTTATTCGCTGTAAGGCCTCCGGCCCATGCAAAGAATATATACAATTACAAACATTTTAATAAAGCATAATATGTGTATGATATAAAGTTTAATTTACAATTCTTGTATGTATCGTTTTCTTTTTTTCAAATGCATAATATAAATACATTGCGACATATTTTATAAGTTCTTAATTTTTAGTTGACATGATAATATTAAATTTTATTAATATTTGGTTGAGTAAAATATTTCATAGGTATGTATGCTGCACGTATGTCAGACAAATAATTACAGTTTAACAAGAAATGATATTCATCCTCCACAGTATTAGTATCACATAATTTGCATATTCTATTTTCTCTTAGTGTATTATTATATCTCCCTTTTTCAACTTCTAGATCATGACTACCGATTCTAAAATTTACATATATATACCGAAACTTCCTGAGATTAAGAATATCAATATATCTTTCAAATATAAATTCCCTTTTGAAGGATTTATATAGTTGCAACTTTGAATTTGTATTTAAACTTTCATTCCACTCCTGTAGACTTGTATCTTTTAGTCTAGTTTCAAAATTTCTCAAAAAATAGTTTTCATATTGTACATCTTGGTCATACCACACATAGCTAAAACCGTAGTTTTGTAAACATTTTTTTACAGATGTAACCCAATTAACATGTCCGTAGTAATCATCATTTAACATCATCTTATAACATTTCTTGACAATTCTATTTTCTGACATTTTTAAAATTTTTAACCAGTATTTTATTGCACTTTTATATGTTTTAATATACATAGGATATCTGGAACAGTCACCTAATACTGCTACATTTGAAGCTTTTTGTTTAGCACATAGAAACCTTTTACATGCATAAGTTTGAACTCGTTCAAGCTCGTCAAATCTTCCTAATCCCCATATTTCAGACCCATACAGTAACTGGGGAGAAATTTTACAATCAAATAGTTTAAAAAAAGTGTAACTAGATAGCTGACCGTATCCATATAGTGAGTTCAAAGTAGATATCATTACACGTTTTCCTTTAACACACAGATCATGGACCATACTATTCATAGATATTTGCTGGGTAAACTTTAAACCCACATAACAAAAGCTACTGACAACTTCTAAGTAAGTATTTTTGTAAGTCCATTTTTCGTTTCTAGCCAAGACTCCGCCTTTTTTGAAAACAACTATTTTTGTTTTGGTTTCATTTACACTTAACATATACTTATCACAAAATTCTGAAAGCACATTTAACTGACTTTGTAAACCTTTCACAGTATCGGACATTAAAGCGATGTCGTCAGCAAACATCAATAAAAATACTTGAAAAGTGTCGGGGTGTAATTGAATTCCCTTAATATCATTTTCAGACAAACATCGTTCCAACTCATCTATAAAGAAACAAAATAATATAGGACTGGCTAAGCACCCCTGTTTTAGACCCACAGTACTCTGTATATATTCACTTCTTGTGTAATTACATCTAACACATGACTTGACCTTAACATACATACTTTTAAATGCTTTAAACAAGTTACCTTTTAAACCATTTTCCTTTAAAATATTCCACAACAATTGTCTATCTATAGTGTCAAAACACTTTTTAAAATCTACAAAAGCGACATATAATTTACGTCTTTTGTTTCTAAGGATACGATCAATAATTGACTTTAAAATAAATGCATTATCAATAGTTGAATAACCGGCTTTAAACCCTGCCTGGTTTTCAGAAATTGTATGATACATTTGGGCAAAAACATTTAGCCTATTTACAAGAACACAACAATAAATTTTACTTAAGACATTAAAACCATTAAAACAATTATCGTTTTTCGAAAATATGATTTGATTATAAAATCAGTACAAATTATATGTGACTAGAGCACCGCATGCGGTTTTAACATTCGTTCGTGAAGGGCAGTAACAAAAGTTTATACGTTTCAAATTGGCATTACTCCAATGATTTAGCCTTCAAAATAAGGTGCCTTGGTATACAACTGCACCTTGTCATAACAAGCAAGTATGTCAAGCTTCGTGTTGATTTCTTTAAACTGTAAATATTGAGGGCTACGTTTAATTTGTTTCACGATGACGATGATACATGTACGATAGCGGTCGAAATAGCTGTTCGAAACAGCCGGGCAAAAATAATGTTTGTCATGCTAAATTGAAGCAGAAAACTTGCTGCAAATTTAGGGTTTCTCCGGTATGGATACTTTGCCTTCCCCTGGCTTTAGCAATGATGTAGATTTAACTTATATATTCTAAGTATATCTTTAAATTATCAAAAATAACAAAAATTTGAAAGCAGTTATCCAACGTATTGAGTGTTATTTCAAATATTTTTTTTATTTAAGGCATAATACCAAATTCACACCTTGATAACAAAATGTATTCACACCTTGATAAAACAATTAACGTAATATGTTATTTAATTTAGATGTTTTGAATAAAAGATAAGTATACATTTTACCATATTTTCAATTTTCTAAATTGTTCATGTTGATTATGGTCATTATCTGTACTACATTGCAGAGACGGTGGTAATTGCATATTCATTCAAGTGATAGTTTTGCTTTATACAAAAAAACACTTAAAGTTCACTTGTGTGACACCATTCAGTCCTTAAACACTGTCTTAAACGAAATCTTATCTTAAAATGTGTTTGTTTGTGCAGCCGGATTAAATATAATATATAAGAACGGCTGTAACCTTTGGTTTATAACTTTACTAATTGTCCCAAAAGAGCAAGCCATTGTCTAGGACTATAATGTATCTTTATAATATTATTCGTGTTTCATGAATTACAGTTTCCCATATTGACAAGTCTTAAAAGCAAAAACCCATTTACCAAGGAGAGTGTGATATAGCTTTCATTACGTTGAACAATAATTAAAGCTGAAATTTGGACAATGTTGTTGTAAATTATTTTGTCTAGACAGACTGAGTAGAGGTTAAAAACAGGCTTGTCTTTAAATTATGTAATTTTAACAATATCTTCTAAGTTATCATACACGGCAGTCAGATTCATTGTTTGTTATTTTAGAAAGCCGTAACATCTTAAAAACTGTACATTTTTAAGTGTAAATCATATTAATTTGAGCAATATGTTGCATGTGTATGATATATATACATTTTGTATTTGAAATAATCATATTTAAAATTGATCTAGTATAATGTTATCGTATTTGTGATCTTATAAATTCACACAAAAACAAATTTGTACATTTGACTTATCATAACTCATGTCATATATTAAATGAAGTGAGACGAATCAAACATTCATCATGGGAATGTTTTAAGGGGAGAGAATCTGTATCCGTTAGGAGTTACTTGACCAACCTCTCTTGTAACAGTTAACGGACCTTACTGCTGGAAGTACAATAAATAAATGTTTGGTACGCTAGAAAATAAAATTAAATACAATCTTTGCTAATTATATGCAAGTATAGTTGTTGAATATTATGTAGTTTACGGTTTTGTTGTGTTTCCTACTAATAATTCTAAACGGATGTAAGACGCAATAAAGATAGCATAGTTCGCGATAACATAATCAAATCTATATTGGCCGTTGTGAATTATTTCCAGTGATTACCTATATAGATCTTATACATTAATCTAATGTACATCGTTATAAATATGTAGAAATTATAAGTTACATAATATGTCAACTTTTCGTGTTTTGTCTCCATGAAAACAACATAGTATGCGTTATATAAAATATATAAATGCTTTCGTATCTGAAGGAGATACGAGGTATGATCAAAAGTTCTCGGTCCGATATACTTCTAGCCACTACACTGACATTTAAAGGGTGGGCAAACTGACTCAATGCGTTGTGCTCTTGCATGACAATCCGACAGCTTACATATCCCAAGTTGCGATGGCTGCTTCAATTGATTGTGGCTTTGAAATTCTTCCCCATCCTTTATATTCTCCGGACTTGGCACCTCTGACTTCTACATGTTTCCAAAATTGAATACCAAGCTTTGTGGTAGACGTTTTTGAAGCATTGAAGGTGTGATGGAGGCGGTCAATGAGTTCTTTGAGGACCAAAATAGAGAGTTATATTTTCTTTGAGGACTAAAAAAGGGACTTATATTTTGAAGGATTAAACAAGTTGGAATACAGGTGGGCAAAGTGCATTGATGAAGAGGGCGATTATATTGAAAAGTAAGACAATTAGTTGGGTTAATAAAAATAAAAAAATAGAAAAGATAGAAGAGGCGCATAATTCAAGGTGAGGTTGTTTGCTTATAAGACGTCATATTGCGAATATTTCCTGAAATCAGAAACAATAAACACTTAAATGAGTATTAATTTCATCATATAATATAACTGAAGGTCTCCATATACAGAACATTTCGAGAAGTATGAGAATATTACAGGTAAAAATGATATTTAAATAGACATAATTTTATAGTTATGTAAACGTAGAGTAAATGTCAAATTTTATTACAGAGCATATTTTTAAACTATAACTTTACAATGTTTTAATTTTTGTCATAAAACATCAAAGTGTATACTTAATGGTTAATTTTTATTCTTTTAAAACGTACGTTACACTTTGATTTATTTTAATAACGTTTATTAAAAGATATTGCAACTCATTTTTTAAACGTTATAAGTATACCAATTATTGCGTACGTGCGTCGACAAAAACATTTAAAAACTTTAACTAATTCGGAAAGGTATCACAAGGTGTTAGCATATGAAATTTTTCTCAAACGATTCAAAATATAAATTACTACAAATGCCAACAATTAATCCAATACTGTTTTAAGTCAAATGTATAGTATGAACTTCATCAAAACTCATAATTGGTTTTGTTTTGATTTCATATAGTTATGTAACGACAACACTGCTTGCTTTCATTCTCACTAAACAAAACCTGGAAGCCTTAGGCATAAATATTCACAACAGCTGATGTCTCCGGCAGCATTTGACTCAGCTTGAAGCACATTCCACCAAATTGTATATAAATTAATGGTTTCCTAGCAAAAAAGGTACTTAATAAAGCTTCAACACGAAAATTTACTGATTGGAAAATTTACTAATTGCACAAGATAAATGTTTTTCAATAAAGTGTTGTGTTAATTTACCCCCACCTCTCTTCTTGCCTTCTCTCCTGTGCCCTTTAACTTTGTGGGCCTATTATTTAAACATTTATTTGCTTTCTGTGAATTCCTTATCAGTTTACCCTAACACCTCTCCTCAGTAGGACAATAACATGGAGATACAGACTTTTCTGTTACAAATTTACCTCATGTATTTGCCTATCGGAAACAGATAACAATTAAACATCCTATAGATTGCTTTGTTTGACATTCTTGTTATGTTTTTGGTAATTATATTCATATCATTGTGATCAGTTCTTAAAATGGAGTTCCAGTTGCCTTATTAAATATTCATAAAATTCTCCCAAGGGTTACAAGTTGATTTTTTTGAAAACTTGAGGTTGTGATTTTTTTTTAATCATTTGTAATAGTAGTTTTATTTGATATTTAAAAATTCACGTTTCGTTATACCAATGCACACGTTCTTCTTTGCCCTTGAGAACCTGCGCAGCTTTTTATAAAGTACCGCGATATACTAAGGTGTAATCAAATTAATTATAAGTTCCTCATAAACAGAACTGCTAATGTTACTAAATTATGAGGTATACTGTTGTCATAATAAAAAAGGACTGTAGGTTGCAGCAATAACTGCTGTAAATAAATTAAGAAAATGAATTCTTGCTTTTTATGTGTTAAATTTTCAATTTCTAATAAGCCGTATAAGCTACATTTTTGTTTTAAATATTATTTTTATGTTCTTGCTTATATGATAGGGGTTTCATGTTGATAGTTTTATCGTAATTTATTTGTCATATCCTGAAATTGATTGCTATTAACATTCGAGACGTATTAAATGGCCATGAACATATTTTACTAAGAAAATTTAAATAAGCCAGTATTGAAAATAGTGTATTGTTTCAAAGAATATTAAGTATAAACTTAAAAATAAAACCGTTTTAATTATCACTCAAGCTTGCTTCTGTTTGACATTAGAAAAAGTTCACTTTTTAAAATTATATATTATTTAAAACGGCATGGTAGAGTTTGTGCTGATTTTATATAGTATAAAGTTAAAGTTTACATATAAAGCTAAACTTATCCCTCTACAAAATTGATTAGAAACGTACTGGTTTAATTTGAGACAAATGATACTCTTATTTTCATTATGTATTTAATCTAAGAAATGTAATTGCGACATAAATCAAATAATTCAACAATCAGAAAGCAATAAAAACACGTTGAACGGATTAATGTGTTTTATATTGTTCTTTGTGGGTCTCATTGCAGCTTGTTGGTGTTTTACTTTACAATATACAAACTATGTTTGTCTTGATCTCAATTCTCCAAAACTTAGTTGACATTAAAGTGGGATATTTTAGCTTAAATGGGGGTGTAAGATGCAGGGGATACATTTGACACATCTTTAAATAGAACCCCATGAGCCTAAACAAAATAGTTTGAGAAATCTCTTTCCGGACACGAAATATCTTTAAATTGTATCATAGTTTGGAGACCTTTCTGTTGAAAATGTGTCAGGGTTAAATCGTATACATATACATGCACAGTGCGTTAACTGGAGTGCGGGTATTAGTTACCCGCACTCCAGAGCATGCCCATTGATTGGCTCATTTTTTTGTGCTAAATTTTCAATTTTTAATAAGCCGTATAAGGTACATTTTTGTTTTAAATATTATTTTTTTGTTCTTGCTTATATGATAGGGGATTCATGTTGATAGTTTTATCAAAATTTATTTGTCATATCCTGAAATTTATTGCTATTAACATTCGAGACGTATTAAATGGCCCTAAGAAAATTTAAATAAGCCAGTATTGAAAATAGTGTATTGTTTCAAAGAATATTAAATATAAACTTAAAAATAAAACCGTTTTAATTATCACTCAAGCTTGCTTCTGTTTGACATTAGAAAAAGTTCACTTTTTAAAATTATATATTATTTAAAACGTCATGGTAGAGTTTGTGCTGATTTTATACAGTAAAAATATAAAGTTTACTTATAAAGCTAAACTTATCCCTCTACAAAATTGATTAGAAACGTACTGGTTGAACTTGAGACAAATGATACTCTTATTTTCGTTATGTATTTAATCTAAAAATTGAATTGCGACATAAATCAAACAGTTCAACAATCAGAAAGCAATAAAAATACGTTGAACGGATTTAATGTGTATTTTATTGTTCTTTGCGTGTCTCATTGCAGCTGGTTGGTGTTTTACTTTACAATATACAAACTATGTTTGTCTTGGTCTCAATTCACCAAAATTAAGTTGACATTAAATAGGATATTTTAGCTTAAAAGGGTGTAAGATGCAGGGGGTACATTTGACACATCTTTAAATAGAACCCCATGAGCCTTAACAAAATAGATTGATAAATCTCTGTCCGGATACGAAATATCTTTAAATTGTATCATAGTTTGGAGACCTTTCTGTTGAAAATGTGTCAGGGTTAAATCGTATACATATACATGCACAGTGCGTTAACTGGAGTGCGGGTATTAGTTACCCGCACTCCAGAGCATGCCCATTGATTGGCTCATTTTTGCTAGGGTTTACATATTGTGACGGCAGAGAAAGGGAAAGCGACAGAAATGTCATATCCAGAGGTTCGTTCATTGGTTCATTTTTGCCGGGGTTTCATATTGTGATACAGGGAACGTGCTTTTATGTTTGACTAGGATACAAAAGAGAAAGAACACCAAAACACTCGGCAATCTGAGTTATACTCTACAAATCAGATAGCCTCGTGTTTCGGTGCTCTTTCTATTACTGGTCATGGTTTAAAGACACCGTCGCTTATTGTCGTCAAGGCATCTTAATATTTAAACACAAAAACATAATATTATTGAATGTTTGAACATACCGACAAATATTCTTGCGTTGCTCGTTTGAACAGAATTAGTCCAATTCTAGACTTGTATTTTATATTGTATAAATAAGATTGTTCCTCGTTGAAAAAAAATTATTTTATTTAAATAACAATGTGAGTTTTAAACTACTTTCGACTTTGATAATATTGAACTGTTACTCTATTACGGTACATCATTATTATAATTAAATACATTAATTAACAAAAGAAACTATAACAAAATAACCTGGCAAATACAATGCAAATTATACATATTAAGCCAATGCTCTGAAGACAGCAAGTGAGGTCTATACAATAAAGTTAAATTATATTTTATTTTTTTAAGTTTAGAAAACACAAAACATTTGAAGACTGAATTTATATGTATTTCAATTTAAACGTTATGTATATGTTTAAGGTTACAATTTAAAATCTGCCATCCATGCAATAAGCCATTTTCAAATATTCAGAATTCAAGCACGTTGTGCAACTAGATACAAGTACTGATTGACTATGATTACTTTCGAAGGAATATGAACTAACACAAACGTTAAAATAAATGTTTTCCGAAATAGCAATGGTTTCATTTTCTTCATTAATTTTATAAATAAAAAACTGCATATGGATCAAAAGTGATGTTGTTCTTTTTCTTTGAACCAATATATAAGCATATCATATACTTAGGTGTGCATTGTGGCACGAATTGATCACTAAATCATTTGAATAGCTGTTCGGTACAGAGATTGGAATTTGTAGAGAACCGTTTCTCTTAACTGTTAGTGCGCGGGAACAAGTGTTTCAATATGCGTTGTAATTGTTTCCGATTTACATGAACTCGTAATGCTTCAACTGTGAAACACGCCCATACAAGTTGCTTTAATTTGTACATTAATTAGGAAAATACAATATCATTATGATTTATGGAAATTAATTATACTTAAGAGGTACTGAAATAATCCGTTTCATAATGAGAAAAGTATGGAATACCTCAATGGTACATGTAATTTAATGAATGTTTCGGAACAGTTTTTATCATCAAATGCGACCCAAGCAACTGTTGAAGAAACTTTATTTTCCAACCTTTGACATAGAAGGAAAGGATGTGTTAGTGTTGCCTTGCTGATAATTGTATCTGCTTTTTTCATGCACTCAATTACAAACAAGAACCTTTTTAATTTGGTGGTGTAAGATTTACTGACACTTCTACACTTCTTTTAGGTAATATAACTGTATTACTTTATAACTTAGTTTGATTTGAAAGCCAACTATGATTCTGAATTTATTGATCTGAATAGTCTGTATACATGTAGGTGATCCATTTCTTTAGCGGGGACATTTGAATCGCTCCTCTCAGGAATGAAGCTCACAGGCTAGTAAAAAGACGACAAACGAGAAAAAATAAAAGTTATATTAGCATTTAATAAAACCCAGTTGATTTTAAAATGGTTTTAGAAAATGAATGCAAATTGTCTTATGCATTTCCCATTTCCATATATGAAACCATATTCTCCTACAGTTAAACCTGTGCATCTGTCCCACCATATGTAATGTGAAAACATTATCAATTTATGTAATGATGTGCTAATATGAAAGCACGTGTATTCGTTTGTAATAGATAGTATTGCTTGCAAATAAGATGTTATAAGCTCTCTTGTTTTGCATTAATGAACATTAAATTGCCAAGAACGACAGTATATTACGAACCAATTCATACGAATTGACTAGCGTTTAAATATCACATTCTATTTGGCCAAGTACATAGTTGTACTGCATAACTGTATACACCGACATATCAAAAAGGTTACTAAATGATTACAGAATAAATGTCAGCCTTTAACAAATTCATAAAGAGTTCTGTGCATTTGCAGGGGTACATTTGACAGGAAAATCTCGCGATAATGCGATTTGTTGTCTTCTCCATTATCTTGAACATTGTTATGCACGGAGTATATTAAATCTTATTGAACATATCCAAGAAAATCGAATATTTTATATACATATTTATCTATTATGTTTTATTCATTTAATCCGTTTAGCAATGTTTCTTTATAATTCTATCCATCTACCTTTATGTTTCAAACATAATACAAATGTGACACACATTAAGTTTTGTTTTTCAAATTAATATGTGAATAGTTATCAGTTTGTCTATAATAGTCTAAAATTTGTCTAAAGTATGTCTATAATAGATTATACCATCTATATTAATGAATATTTTATAGGACGTTGCAATTATATTCATACATGACATTAGTAAATATCGAGAAGAAAAATAAAAATGAAATATTGGTAAGAGGACATCTCTGGCTATAAGATATTGAAATAATTACTTCCATTTTTGTTTTGATTGCCAATCAAAATATTTCTTTCTCTGAAAGAGTCGCCAAATAAAGGAAAGCCAAATGTATTAATTTATACAATAAAAGTGTTTTGCTCTCAGCTTAATACATTACTTCTTTTGAATTATCAATAACACATTTTCTCATTTTTCGATCAAATTTACAGTAAATTAGTTTTAAGCTTTTTTACATTTATTTGTAAACACTTAAACGTATGAGTTCAAGGCAAGAAAATGAAAGATTATTTCAATGCCTAAAAACGAATAAAAGATTGACATTTATTGTTATCTATTTCTCAGAAATGAAATGAAAAGAAAAACAAAACAGAGAGAAAAGCTTTTAATGTAATACATTCTTCATATATTCTTCATATATTCGTAAAAATATAAACGAAAATGTTCAAAGAAGAAAATAAGGATAAAGGAAGAATAACATTTGATATGTTTTAATGGTAATGAAAGTTACTCGAGAAGCTTAGTACTCAATACAATTTTATAATTGGTGTTAAAAGTTCAAGGCATTATGTGTCTTTTCATACATGAATATATGAGCAATATTAATTAATTTTATCGAAACATCAGTACTTTCAGAGGCTGTTCTTCTGATAATGTCTTTAAAACAGATCTTTAATACGGCTATAACCTCCGTTATGTATATTTTTATTTTAATGAAATATCAAAAGATAAGATAAACCTTAAGAAGGTTCTATACAGGTAAAAACACGAGAAGCCTCAATTTTGTTTGTTTTAGGGTATGAGTGGAAACAGAGTCTCTAATTTAAAGTTTGCACATTATTATATAAATAACACTTGGGTTTGTGGGTAACAGTAAAAATATCATCCCGGGGAAAATACTGTTACCCGTGGCATAGCCGAGGGTATCAGTATTTTTACGAGGGATGATATTTTTACTGTTACTCACAAACCCATGTGTTATTTATCTTATTACCCCCAACAAAAATACTGTGATGATCTGGAATTGTCAACTAAATCTAACTGTAACAAAAATAAACCAAGAGTAACAATAACTAAATTGTCCTTACCTTTTAAGTTTTACGTGTACTTTAGGCCTACTTGAGAAGTTTTCTTTTTCTTGTATTCTTTAAGCAACTGATGATATCTACTAGTCATAATCATACAATAAGGTGTGTTTTGTTTAGAAAACAAAACACTAACCTATTTATACGGTTATGATCTGAGAAATCTGATCCTTCTGTTTCCAGAATTTCCTTCGTATGGTTTTTGACAAATTAACGATTATATCCTATGTATGTCCACCATAATTTTATTATTATCTGTAACGTTTTACTGATTAAAATTGTTAAATAATTCTTTGTTACTTGCTTAAATCGCCTGCATGTTCCAGTTTGACACATAATCACTCATATTGCATTTACTTCCGCTGAAAACGGACGTTTACTTTTTGACTTTTCAACAAAAAGATATCTATACGCGAAAAGCACTCCAGGGTGCAAACAACTAAATTTTATGGGTGTCATAGTTACTCCAGAGAAGATGATGATGTTCTATCGTGGTAAACATCGAAACTAAGAATTAATCGAGAAAAAAAATGGCGGCCATTTCATGTCATTTTATTTAGAAAATAGACCACGTTACTAGATTTTATACTGTTAAAAAGTACTGTTATCTATGTACATTTTAACAGTACAAAATTCTTAGTTGCGTGGAACACTTGCATTAACAGTGAGCATAACTCCCAGAGGCCTATGGGAAATTAACATTACGAAAAAAGTGAGGGGTTATAATGTGTTTTACTGCATCTTTGAAGATGATAGTTTATTTCATTAAAGAATGAGAAAATGAAGCTAGAATTTACAACATCTTATTGCTGAAGAAAATTTCATGAAATTCATTTTATTGTTATTGGATTTTGTTTTGTTTTTATTAATAGCTAAGTGAACATATTTTCAGTTACAGTTTCTAAAATGTTAGACATTGTATAGATTGCTGACTACATTAGTTATCGTATTCCTTGTTGGAAAAAAAAACAGAACAACAGAGCAGTTCAAGAGAATACAATAGAATTATGCTAACGATTTTTCATGTCTAATTTGATTCAAATTCATTAGTTTAAACTTTCTCTGACTGGGATACCTATGAATTATTTTCATAGCTGACGAATGATTTACATATATTTACTGCATAAATACCATTAGACTTGAGAACTATTTAAACATCTTCAATTATAACAATGATTGGTACCTGAAATGGGCTTAATCATCTTTTTAGCTTAGCAAAACCAAAATATAGCACATAATATTATGTAACAAAATTGCAAAGTCAATTATTAATCACTCCGAAATAGTTAAAATAGTTATACAGCATTTCCGTGGCGTTAAACATTTTCGCTAACATAAAATGCAATGCTAATTACCTTATTTTGAAACTATCGATATTTGTTTGGAAACATGGCTGCCTGAAAATATTCAAACCGATTTTCAATCGGATCTTACAAAGAAATGAGGTCAGTTTAAAGTCATGTTTAGTTCGTTCGTTATCGAGATATTATCAAACAAAATGTTAGTGAGTGAGTGAGTGAGTGAGTGATTCGTTCGGTTATGTGTTTTTGTGAAAGAAGCGCCACGAAACAGGCGCACGTAAATCAAATGACGAACGCTGCGCTATTAAAAGTAAGTCATCATAGCGGTGTGCCTCTTTACCTTTTTGGAGTAATATCATTTAAATCGACAAATATGCTATAAAGTACAAAACGCTATAACATAATTTATCCACTCACGGTAACCGTCATATATTTTTGGGTTGTACTTATTTCAATCAGGACATCAAAATGTGGCAGAACCTAATTTATCAGTGACCTGAAAAATAAATAAATTCAATATTTTAACATTCAGTTACAGCTGTATGTGTATTTAATCACGTTTGCAATGATTAAATGTACTGTGTGTGCCTGATGTTACTACAAAACACATGTTAACAATATATGTTTGCATACTTGAAAATATTTTGTATTTAATAATATATCTAATGTTGACATTTTGTAATATCAATATAATAACATTGCTTGATTCTTAGATATGATTTACTGCAACGGTTCTAAATATTAACATTTACATACCATCTATATAAAATATAGCGAAGTGTTTATGTGTGAAGGATATCCTAGCCTATTATATTATGTAGCAGTTATACATACATTTAAACAGGGTAGTGGCATGTTTAGTGACATTTTATCAGGAGAATTTAATCAGATGTCATAGTTACAATGATGTAACATCTGCCTTATTATTTTGAAATTCTTGTTTACCTGAACTGTAAATCTAAATGGGTTTTTTTGCGTAGCACATTTCTAGAAACAATATTCTACTTGTACTTTAGAAGACTTTTAATTATTTGTATATTCTAAACTTTATATAAATGTTTGAAATTATTTTTCCAACCTTAACCCTGAGTTATTTCATGTAGTAGAAAACAAAATTCAATACAACTTAAATAAAATTCAATACAACTTTTATCAGGTATTGTCATGCTGTAAAGATTGGTATTGTTTGCAAATAGATGGTACTATATGTAAGGCGGTAATGTCAATCTCGAAGATAAGGAACGCTTTTAACTGTTTTATAGAAATTATATGTAGATCCTATATCAGTATTGTTCGTCAGGGTAACGTAAAACTGAAAAGATAAAAAGATATATAAATAAATAAGTAAGTAGATAAATAAATAAATAAATGACTAAAGAAAGAAAGAAGAGTGAGAGTGAAATAGATATATCAATGGGAATAATATACAAACTTTGATCGCAAAAACTGTATCATTAAACGTGGAAATAAAGAAAAGCTTTAGTATTTGAGATCTTCGAAAAGGTAGGACATAATTCAACGATTTATAACTGAGTGAGGTTGTTTGCTTAAAAAAGTCATTGAGCGAATATTACCTGAAATCAGAACAAAATAACACTAACATATGCGTATAAAACACTCAATTTATATACTATGAAATGAAGTAATAAGGATCTCAATTTACATAATATTCCGAAAATTATTAGAATGTTACAGGAACAAATGTTATTTAAAAGAATAATAATAGTTTACGTAAACGTGAAGTATATGTCAAGCGTTATTACAGACATTTAAAAAAAAAAAGCTTTACAATATTTTTGATATATTTTTAATAAGATTACTTGTACTTGATAGATTTTAATTTATTTTATAAATTTTAAATTTATGGAAAATTTAAATATTTTCCAATTATGACATTACATGTCGTAAAAAAAAATTATCAACTAATTAATTCAATAAATTATCAAGGTTGTCATGTTAAGCATTTATGGAAATTTCTTAAACGGAAATTTAATCAAATAAAGCTTTTTAATAAACAATAAAACAATATATTATCTTTTAGTAAATGTTTGTCATGAACTTAAAACTGAAAAGTGATTATTTAAATTTAATATGATTAAATTAAATATAAATGTCCAAAAAAGAAAACATAAGTGAAATGATATATAAATGGGAATGATATACATATCGCAAAAATTGGTATCTTCATTGAGCTTTATAATTCGAGATGATTGATCATGAAATCCTTTCTAGGGTAATTCGCACTGTACCTCCGCTCTGGCATGTACAGAAGTTATAATTATATAAGTTCCTTGCGAAAGTAAAGGCAACTAGTACTCACGTCTGGCAATCTGCTTGACAGCCGGCCCAGATGACTGAACTGTGCGGCTTATTGTCATGATTCGAAACAATAACTAACAACACCGAAATTTTGCCAATTAAATTCTTAATTAATTACCTATTGGGATTATTTAACAAACGAGCGAGACATTTACTTTTTTTCTAAGATTCCTATTTATAGATGAAACAAAACTCGTTCATCATTTCAACAACATTTTTCAGTAGCTTGTTTTATTTTTCACTGTTACATGTAATTAGTTTTTCAGTAGACCTTTAAATTAATGGTTTCTAACAAAAAGAAACGTACTGAATGAAGCTACAACACGAACATTGACTGATTACACAATATGAAGTGTTGTTATATCAGTACGAAACTGTTGCATGTTAAATTAAAACTAAAACAATTAATACATGGATATTTTAAGAAAAATAAGACTTAGTATAAATCTATTTTTTCCGATTTATTAATTCCAGGGCATGCTTCGACTCTGCTGTTATTTGTGCAGTGGTTTCGTAAAGAATTCGCAGCCATTTATTAATGATTTTTGTTTTCGTTCATAACTCAAGTTTAAGCAGGCAACCCGAACCAGTCTCCTCAGTAGGACAATGCCAAAGATGTGCAGATATTTTCTGTTACAATTTTACCTTATGTAACGTATCGGAAACAGATAAGATTTAAAATTTAAAGATTGCTTTGTTCCACAAACTTGTTATGTTTATGGTATTTTTATTCATATCATTGTTATCAGTTCTTGTAAGAGAGTTCTAGTTGTCTTATTTGAATATTGTTTAAACTTCCATAGGTTTACATGTTGCAAGTTTTGAAAACTTGTGGTTGTAATTTTTGTTTAATTCATTAGTAATCGTAGTTCTATTGTATATTAAAAGGTTGCACGATTCGTTATCTCAATGCACACGTACTTCTTTTCCCTTGAGAACATGCGCCGCTTTTCATAACTTAATACGATATATTAAGGTGTCAATCAAATGAATGATAAGTTCCTCATAAACAAAACTGCTAATGTTACTAAATTTTGATGTATAATTTGTCATAATTAATAGTAACGTAGATTGCATCAATTACTGCTGTAATAAACTTGCAAAATAAAATATAGCTTTTCATGTGTTTAATTTTCAACTTTACTGTTTAAGTTTTTTTGTTTTGTTTTGTTTTGTTTTGTTTTAACTATTATTTTATTTTCTTGCTTATATGATAGGGCTTTCCAGTTTGATATTTTTATTATAATTTGTATGTCATAACCTGAAATTGATTTCTATTCACATTCGAGACGTATAAGATGGTCATGAACATATTTTACTACGGAAATTGAAATTATCCAGGATTGATTATAGTGCATGGTTCCAAAGAATATTTGGTATTCATAAGACTAGATAAAACTGATAATAAAACCGTCTCAAACTTGCTTCTGTCTGGCATTAGGAACAGTTTATTCATCTTTTACAATATATACTGTTCTTAATCCAAAACAAGATTTACCAGTCAACACTACCAGGATAATACCATTTAAGTCTGACGACACAGTCTACAAATTACCATACTTTCTGTATAACTAACAATAGTATAATATTAATTTGTATATTGTCTGTGCAACGAGGTAACTTGTTACTGCTCACATTACATCAGAAGAAGTGTTTTTAAGTTCATGCTTTTATTATACACCGAACATCAAGTCATATTGTATGATGGTATTTAGCAGATATACATCATAATATTTAATTTATCTTTGAATGTCTATTTTGCATTTTTTTTTATTTCTGTATTCTTTTTTCGTTTTAGAGTGATAGGTAAAATTCTTTTGGACATAACCCAGGTAGGTTTTTTTTTATTTTCCATAATCTAAAATGGTTTTCATTCCTGCATTATAAATGAATTATATATTTTAAATTGCACTTTAAAAAAAGTAATACTTACTCAATTTGAAGTGTCTTTAAGTTTTGATTCTGTATTTGTGCTTTGACTATGATATATTTTTTAATTTCATACAATTTCACAGAAGTTTTTACAAAATACCTTTCCTGCAACGGGAGTTTGACGTGATCCTTAATAATGTTGTTTGATATGGCTGTTGATGAATACAAACATACTGTGTTTGTTTTGTATATGCTTTATCACGTGCTATGTTAGCATGTTGTATTATTGAAACGGAGCTACCGACTTAATTATCTCACAACACTAAGCTTTTGTCTGACCAAATTTTACACAGGCAAATTGTAAGAAATTGTTTTGAATCCGCTTGTGAAATGTATACTTGTATACCGTGATTACACGCAAAGATATGCACCGCATAGAGTATATATTATTCAGTTATTCATTGGATTCGTCTGGTCAGACTGACCTTATATATGCATCAGACAAAGTTGCTTTAAATGCATGCAATTCGACGATTAAGGTAAAGTCTCTTTAAAAACACAGCTAGATTGGTCTCGTATATTCTAAATAAGTGATATTTCTTTGCAGTTTGTTACAAAACGTGTCTTTCATTTTGTTTCTTTTTTATAAAAAAATGTCAAAATATATACAGTTTAAAGCTGTGTCTTATAAATATCTTCAGAAAAATTCATTTTCAGGTTAATTATATTGGTTCAATAACCTTATGGATGATTCTCACATGAATATTTAATTCAAACTAACCTACATATACACCTCTGTCATTGTTAAATATCTTCCTAATCAAAGCACACAGATACATGAATATCTCTGTTCGTAAAACAGATGAATAAAATCATTTTCTATAAAATATGTACGATATGCTGTTGTTAAAAAAACAATGAATAACGACGCTACTCTATAACTAAATTTATATTGAATGTACCCTGGGCCGGAGTAATAAAAAGTAGTTGTTGTAATTGTTGTTGTTGTTGTTGTTGTTTTTGTTATACTTAAAAATAATAAAATGTACCGTCGATAAAATTTTCTGGTCGTTTAGTAGGGTTTATTCCGTACACCAGTGATTTCATCCACGAGCCATGCTTTTATGGCGAATTACTACAGTATTTCAAACATCATTTTACGAATTCCTATTATCACCATGGTCCATTCTTTTTTTAACAATCTGACTTTGAGGAACTTTTTTAGCAATTACTATTTGATTTTGAAAAGCAGCCAATAACTTATTTGTATTTTATTGTCTAAGCAAAAATAAAATAAAAACCGCATTGCTTTCAAGCATTGCATGAATTTGTCTTATTTTTTCTAAAGGTAATAGGTTTTACAGAAAACAATACCTATATAAACTTGTAAAGTTACCTAAAATACTATATTTTATAATCATTGTTGATTAGATCAGCACTATTTCAAAGCGTCTATAATGAGATGTGTTCCATTATAATAATATGTGGATATGAGGTGGTTATATCATTTATAACAAATGATAAAATGTAAGAGACGCTTCAAGAATGCTTTAAGATCCTAAGTTGTGTATTTTTACTTAGGTTATTGTAACCTGAGGGTATATTTATAGAGCCAAAAAAAACCAACAACAACAAACACACACAGATAACATTTAATACAACATTATAGTAATTGAAAATGTATAAACTATTAATATTGATGTAAAACGAAAGAAACAACAAGTAGTCAGGATTTTGTTTTGAAAGCCAGAGTGTCGTAAACATTATAAGCGGTAACGAATCTTCCGTGAAAAATACTGGTCTCTTACAATAGTGCTGACAACATCAAAACCAAAATGTCATAATAATTAGGCTTGCTGACTTATATAATTTAAGTAAAGAAAACACATGCATATATTCATAGGACATATAATATTGTTTGATAATATTCATTAAAATTTTAAAATTAAAAAGAATTGTATTAAGAAAAAAACGATAAGGTGCTTAATATCATTTTTCAACAGTTCATTATCTCAAAATGATTGTTTATAAAGAGGAAGGCTACCTTTTTTCCACCCAACTTATGCTAAAAATTCCTTAAACAGAACAATGTTATGCTGTTTTTCTTTATGGGGTATTTTGTACAGTATCACAAATGTTCATGTACATACACATGCAACTTATCATTTTAAAAGCACAACGGCACATTTTGTTTCTAGGTAGATTTAAAGGTCAAGTTTTGCAAGCCACAAGACACTCTAGGACATTGTCATTTCATGTAGCAATCTTTAAAAATCTCCTACAAATAAGACTTCAACGCCGACAATTTGTTACATTTGATTAACATTTTTTTTTATTAATTATTCGTAAAAATGTTAGATAAACAACAGATTTTATACTCTAATAATTATTCTTATAGGGCAGCGAACATTTTGTACTACGACCAAATGTCTGTTGCATTAAAAGTTTTTTCCTATTGAGAGTGTTAACTTGCAAAGATTCCGCAAAAGCAATATTCTTAATGGTGTTTTCCAGTACGCAAAGAATGTGTTGTTATAGAAAATAGACTGAAAGACTCGGGACATTACAAATGCAATAGTGGATGATAATGATTCTTTTTATGAGTATGTAAAGATTGCTAACGAAGCATATAAAAATAAAACACTAACACACAACAAAACAAAGAAGAACACAAATTAACATAGAAAAGAAACATTCGATGAAAGTTTATTCAGTTTTTGATTAATATAATTATATAAATATTATATTTGTTTTTTCACAATGACATTTCTGACCAATTGTTAACAAATTCAGTTTGTTTACATAAAATTATCCTGATCATATACATCTATTTATATATAGAACACTGTACTCTGGACATTCATAAAACAATTAAAGATGAATAATTTGTTTCCATTATTGCATTAACCATAGAAACTAAGATTATTGCAAACTATATAGTATTGCATAAAATACATGTATATTAAATAATGTGTTTTCTTAATCAAAATTACTTTTTCATACGAAAATGTAGCAACGTTCAGAAAATCCTGCCATAATTTAATTAAGGGTTAGGATTGAAATACAAATAGCATTCACATAACATACAAGTACTTTATAATGAAGCACAAAGTGGTGGACATTTCATGATTTTTTTTCTGGAACCCTAGCCCCCACATGATACATGTATCTTATATGCACTCTTTATTAAAACATGCTTTTCACAGTTTTTAAGAACAAATCTCATCTTAAAAAACATGACTGTGCTCAAAGTGAAATAGGAAATATATTGAAAGTTGATTTACAACCTTCTTTATTGTCGTTTAAAATAGCTTTTCATTTTAATCGATGCCCATTTTAATCGATGCCAACGTTTTTTCTCCTAGAGTTGAGTTGAAACATTAATTTCGGGTTAACAATAATTGATTTATTATGAAATTGTTGGAATCAATTTGTGATATTTCAAAATATCGGATCTATACAGTTTTGTAATCTTGAATTTATTTCTGGATTCAAACTTACACAAGGCGCAAGGCCTTCGAACATGTACGAAGCTGAAATGAATATAAAGATTTATACTTAATACTTTATTCATGCTATTTATTCCAGCATATTTTATCTGATTCTAAGTTATTCAATGTTGCTTAAAAGAATACATATAATATGTTTTCATACTAATATTTATAGGTAAATTTATTTATTTATTTATTTTTTATTTATTTTTGATATATTAGATGATTTTACTTCAGCATGCATTGAAATATAAACATTCATAAATATTTTAATGTCAAACCGAACTCCAAAATATCTTAAAATTAAAAAAAAAAAAAAAAAAAAAAAAAAAAACAAAAAAAACATTTGATGATAGGTAAACCAGCAAGATAATTATTCTCAGGAATTGCTGCCTGTTATCCAATGGTTTCAATAGAAATCAATCTCTTCACATAGCGTCTTTATAGAACCAAACACGCCTCTGTCCATTTTCATCAAATCATTTCTAAATCGTTCAAAATAACTATTTCTTTAGTTTTGCTTTGTGTACCATAACATTTGAATGCTATGTTTTTATTAATAATCAGGTTGGTTAGAGATGATTTCGCCTCGGTTATGGGTATTTTTAATTACTTTTGACATTTCCCATAAACTTAATGTATCCACTATGTCAGATAATTATACGATTTTTGCAGTAAGAGTACTTGTAAACAAGTGTACATTGCTTCCCTATATCAATTAAAATTATTATTGTCAGTTACTGTATATATTTTTTCAATTATGTCTTAAGGAGCATTTCTGTCGATTATTTATGTTTAGGCCTAACATATACATGTAGTCTGTTTATCTTCCTTTTAATTATCTTGCCAAAAGTTAAAAACTAAATTATGATCAATAAAGAACATGAAGAAGAAGAGAAGGGACATCTTTGCCATTTTAACATGTTTAAAAATTTGACCTTTTGCCAATCATATTATTGTTTCTTGATAGTTATAGTAAGTTTAGTTATCGAAAAGTAAAATGAGTGAAAAAATATTCAATTACGAAACAAGAAATCATTTTCAAAGCTCCCAAATGTGCGGTGTCCTGTTATCGCCACACGTAACTCGAAACAACGAAAATATGAAAATGCGATGTTGAAAATTGAAAATAATGAAACCAGGATGGTAAAAAAACGAGGATACTATGATGAAAAATCAAATATACGGTGGTGAAAAATCATACCAACGAACCAACTATGTTGAGAACTTGATATGATTTCGTGCTCTGGCCATCGTACTTTCGAATTGTAACCATCATATTGTCACCTTCCTGTTAAGCATGCGCACTGAATGATTATGTACATGTTTTTACAGATGTTACAGTTAACATATGAATTTAAGCAAAACGCATAACATACTGTTTTTTCTTATTGCAGTGTATGGAGAATTTAATAAAATATAAAAGTTTTTATCTAAACACATGTTAGTGCATTTGTAGCATTGGGCAAGCCTAGGAAGCATTGCTAGCATAATATTATTGAACTCAATTTAAAGTCACATACATTAAAAATTAAATGATCATCAAACCTGGTATTCAGACAAAAAACAGAAAAGCAATACAGTGTTTAAGTGTTTATTTTCTTATGATACGCTAACTGCCCATGAAAAGTGCACATTTCTATTTACTTATATGTATACTCTGATACTGGAATGAATGGCTTGTAAAACTACCAATTGTCTGCCATTTAAGTGGTTTATTTCCTGATGTAGATAAAGTATTAAATATGTTATCTTGCACATATTTACGATGGCTCAAAGGTGACATATGTGTGTTCTTATTTATTCTGTGGCCACGACTTACTATGTACTATATACTCACATGTCACCTTTGTGCCACCGTACATATTGCAAGAAAGCAATTTCTTAAATATATTTTCCAGTACATTAAGGATTTCATGTTATAAACTGAATGACTCGAGATGACTTCAGTGCAAGAAAAAGAGCGAGTGGCTAAATCGATGTCTCCATTGAACAAAATCTCAATTCATTTCAAAACAGACATTTTAAAGGGCTATAGCGGAAAAATAATCATACATACTTTCTAAAAAAATTTCACTGATGAAACATTTTTAAGAGTTGAATTAGTTAAAAGGCACAATCATATAAATGGGAAATACTTGAAATCAGATTCAACTTAGTATTTTCAAAATTATCACGTTCTACCTAAAGTATCCCTGGAAACCTTTTAACACGATGTAATGCTAACGTTTTATTGTGTTTAAACATGATACCCACTTGCGGAATTTTATTTCTATACCAGTAGGTGGCAGTTGTAAAAAGCTGACCATTACTTCACTGTATTGTTGTTATACTTTATCTAATCCTACAATTTTGAAGATTCATAACGCTTAAGACGGTTCTAGGGAATGGGCGTGAGAGATGTTGCACATGAATATTATCTTTTATGAACAAACTTGACAAAGCCACGGCTGCATTCTTCGTATATTAAATATGTTGAGTTCATTGCCTCCAAAGCTCTCCCATTTTCTAAATACTTTTACAGCCAGATAAATGATTGCCTAATGTTACAATCAGTGTATTGCTTCATGAGGTATATCACACATGCCGTTTCGCATCTGCTAATAAAGAAGTTCTGACTTTTCAAAACGGGGAATTGTTATAAATTAAAAGAAACCACAAAATAAAACTTGTTTTCCTTAAACATCATGAAAAAAAGATTGAAATAAATTATATAAAATATGAATCACATTGAAGGCATTTAATGAATTAGATAAATATTTTTTGTCCGTCTGATAAAGTTTAAAAGCTTTTATTACATGCTTTTCGGTGGTTTATAGAAATATATCAGTGATATAAAACTGGTAATTTCACTGTTTGAAACAATGAAATTACCACTTTGATAATTTCACTGTTTTGAATTTAAGCCCCTCACGTTGGTTCAGTGAAATACCAGCGTGCACAGTACTGGGTACCAACTTAATGACGTGACGTCGTAAATGACGTCACGTTGTATTATCATTTGGCGCGCTTTTCATTCAGTATCAGATTTAATGTTTTTTTAAAACGTTTCTTTGTATGTAATAAAAAGAAAATTTGTTTAGTTTAGTGTAAGATCGAAATATATTTCACCTTGTGAACATCAAAAGGTATATTTCACTCGTGGCTGGGCCACTTGTGAAATATACCTTTTGGTGCTCACTCGGTGAAATATATTCTGATCTTACACTGAACTAAACAAATATCCTCTATGTCTTTCCTCTTTGGACTCTGACAAAGGTGTCATTTCTGAGAATACTTCGAAGATAAAATATACGGTATACAAATTGGCCGTTTTATATACTAACAGTCGCGAAGAATATTACATTATGCAAACAAGTCAAGTGCAATCATATTGTCAATTTAGGAGTACTGAAAATAGTTCTAAATGGTAATTTAAATGAGAAGATCATTATGTTGGGTAAAAAATATAAATATCAATAATAACGAAACATGCACACTTGTGCAGTATTATGAGAGATGTACATGGAGAATTATTAAAACAAACCGAGTCGTGAGATAAAGTCAGCGAGTTGTTAAGATAAATCATGTATGTTTCTTTAACCCAGCAATGTTATATTCGTTTCGACAATGCAAAATACAATGATACAGACCAGGTTTTTACTGTATAAAATTCATTTCTAGCCATTCGTACTTTTAAATTATTTACATCAATAGTTCATAAGAATGTGCCGTTGAAAAATGTCTGCACTAAGTCTTGTTAAAATAATTTTCTGATATGTTTGCTTTTAATTTCCTTGGTTCGTCTGGTCAGCAAATTATGAAAAGCTCCTTTAAGGCACATTATGCCCCAAAATGCGTTTATTTTATTTCTGAAAATCTCTTTGTTTTTTGTGTCCTGCTTTTAACAATTACTTATTGTCCAACCATCTTTTAAATGTTTTTTTTATTTAGTATGGAAGTCAAAATACTGTTTTGTTTACATTTTGTTACTTATGGAAACAACTTTTTTATTCAGCACTTATTTTATAAGGCGGTAAGCATAAAACATGTTCTTAAACCAGTATTCTAACATGAATGTTCTCATGTCGGACCTTTCTAAAGATATTTTGAGGCAGAATGTGCCTTTAATATGTTTAAGCAATATATCATGAAACTGCACAAAACTGCGTTGTAGATATTCTATCAATATGGAACATCTATGCATTTACAACTACATTATTTATGAAGAGTTTGTTTTGATTGATTACAAATTTTGTCCGACCAAAGCAAAATAAAGAAAACCAAGTGTGCGTATCAGTAATGCTTGGAATTTAGTTATATAAACGCCATTAAAAGTCTTATTTTAAGAATTTCAAATTATGCGTGACATTTTAATGTATAAAGATTTCTTTGTTTAATCGTTCTGAAAATCAGTTTCCCGACAATTTAGCATCTTTTTGCTTATGAATTATTTGTGGTATTCCTTAATTGATCTTAGACACTTGCTTCATACCGCTGATTCATTAATCATTAAAGGTTAGTGGTGGGTCACTTTTTGAGAAACTGTCAATAACTTTTAACTGGTAAGATATGCCGGAAAGACGGTTATGTCAATCGACCGCCGAATTATGAACAAAAAACATATAACAACAAAAAACGAACAAACACATTTTCAGTGGACGTTAACCAAAGTGAACTTTTAACACGAGAAAAGTAAATATAAAGGACATAAGGGTTCTAAAGAAACTTACTGTCTGTTCATAAATTGTAGTTTCTTACAGTGCAGGTATTTAAAAAAATAATTGGATAATGAAATGTCTTTTGTCTGTATCTTTTTACAAATTCAAAAGTCGATAAGTATTTTAAATTGAAATCCATAACTCTTAGAGCTAATTTTTATTCCATATAAAGTATAAAAGTTATTTCTTATGTTTCTGTACCTTTTAAAAAATGAAACTCTTTTTGGCTACTTGCAAAAATATACTTTTCTTACTCTTAGATACATTTGTACTCAAGTACCACTATGATTCATAATTATCCCTGTTGATGTTGCTATCTAAAATATATAGTTCTTACTCTTGAATTTTGTTTGTTTGTTTGGATAGTTTTACAGCGCACTAAAACGATTTAGGTCATATACTGCCGAAACAGAGACGAAGCTTTTGGCTTACCCCGGATGTAACAAATTTAAAGCAACGCCGGGGTGGGAATGTCAAAACCCTCTCACCTGCTTGATCTAAGAAATGCATAGATATCAGTTATCCCAACCCATATGCAGGAATAAAGGGTGACTGCAATTCTGAAACCTCAACCCATTTATTTATATAAAAGTGGACCCCTCAATAACAATTGGAAATACTTTAGGTACAGAGATATTAGATTCTATATAATATCAATAATTAAAATATAATTTATATATTATATAATGTATCATATTAATCCAATATACCTGACAATATCCTTTCTGTAAATTGATTTAAAATAAATTATTTTGGTTGGTTTATTTACTGTGTTATACGTTTTGGCAATAGCGGTACACAGATTTGGCGTATCCTTTACGTTGATTGCACATTCCTGCGTTTTTGGATATGAAAGGTGATATCAGTAAAACTTGACGAAATTGGCGATGCGTTTTACATATACGTGTAAAACAATAAATAAGCACAAGTATTTTTTTCCTTGTTCTTGTGAACTATCTCCTCAGTTAGGGATAAAATGGCTGTAAAGTATCATTCATAACGTGTATGGTATATAACGTCTTTCGTATTAACATTGTTTTGCAAAACCATCCTTAATAGTAGTGGAAGGTCGAGAACACGCAAAAAATTACCTTACATCGTTTCACCCTCGCAGTTGCCATATTACGTATGCATTATATCATTTCCTGGACTGTTTATTCTAGTAGAAAGGGTAATTTAGTATGACATTTGAAATAAAACATATTTTCTAACTTAAAAAAAAAAGAAAAGAAAAAAGGAATGAATGATACTTACACCTTTCAGAATTGCAAATAAGTTGGTGTTATATTCAGACCATTGAGCCCTGATTACAAAATTGAAACATTAGTTTGTAGAGCGATATTTTTTCGAAGCAGTAAAAGTGTGTTGGCGTTGATAGATATACTTATCAGACTAAATAAATAAATGAGCAATCAGTACTGACAGTACATTCCTAACATTATATCAATTATAAGGCAAAACAGAAAAATACCTTACAGTGCATTATTTCATAATTATATCCATTCACTGCGTCAGGGAAGATAGCTTCCATATAGCATTTAACAGCATAATGAAACATGCAGATGCTCACTATATCTATAGAAAGGAGAACACTGATAATGGAAAGACTTTAATAGTAAACAAGCAATATTTCATCTGTTATTTTGAAGTGGTTACTTTGCAACGTAATTGTTTTGATTTATAAACATACTTAGAACTGTCATCAGATACATTTTCAATGTGTTTGTACCGAATACAACGATTCATTTATTTAAAAATTGTTACTGATTTAGTTTGATAATGTAATAATGACATTTAACTTTTTTGCTTCATGTTTTGGATACAATAATAGTTAATTTGATGAAATCATATGTCAACAATTTGTATAGAGGGGACAGAGTATGGACACATCGGCACATCTTTCTTAATTCGAAATTTCACCATTTTGATGCATACTTAAATCTGTGCTGAGGTCGTGAACGGTGGATTGCAAAATAACATTACCTTCCGTGAACAGACTCAATGTAACTGAGCCTTACCATTTTTAATTTTGCCATTTCGTGATTTCTTTAGTGATTCTGTCTTTCTCTATTGTGCATCCATTTTATGTTAGTTGCATAGGAAAATAAATAGAGGATAGTTTTCTTGCAATATAAAATATACTTTCATGAAAACCTTCCTTTTAAAACAATATTTTAATATATTAAGTTTTATTATCAAAATAAAAAGTCGATGTAATCACATCAGGGCAATTGTCTCCTGACCAGATTTAGTACCTTAACAGTGTCTGCTTATTAAAAAGACACACACAAAATATGAAGTCATCGACATTATATTCAACAGGCAAATGATGTTTTAGACAAGGCAAATAAAAACAATTGATTCTAATTTAACTGTTTTATTTACTTTTAATACGCCAACTTAAATTGTAAGGTGCAGAATTTTATAGTCTAATATCCGTATACTGCAATAAACATCTAATACAACTATCAATTGTCTGGTACCTAAGTGGTTCATTTCCTGGTATATTACAAACGCTGAGAGTGGTGTTAATTCGCAACGATTGTACGAACAAAGCATCATTCTAGTACATTTAATGCGCATTTAAGGAGATGGATAGCCTCGAGATAGATTAAGTGTAAAGATAATTTTATTTGGACAAGACAGGTCATAACACTTGCAGACTGCTAGCAACATAAAAAATATCTGACAAAAATATTTAAATAGATTTTCATTATGAAAGTCATGTTTATGTATTGTTTCTAGATGGACATTTCTTTGACATTTTGTTTGTTAGTGTGAACCTATTGTCATGTTTGACTGCATATCTAACGGCGTCATGTGATCTACATGTGGCTGGGCGTAAGAAAGTTAATATGTTTTAAGGAAAATCTTTGTTGACATTTCACATGAAAGTTATTTAACATGCAACATAAAGTTAAGTTTTTGTTTATCATTTATTAAGATAAGATAAAAAAACAAAGATACAAATTCAACATATGATTTATAATTCTAGGTGGAAACCACTTTAAAATATTTTACATCTTGATATAAAACTAGATTTTAAAGAAGAGATCGTCTTTACATTATAAACGAAAATAATTGTAAAATGGATATCTTGGCGTATGCACTGCTTAAATGCATGGCCTCATTTAGTTTTCATTTTCTGGTGATGGTCCCCGAATTAGTTTTGGACACAGAATTACCGTTATTATGCACTGCACGACATCTCAATGAGATATATCTGAAAACTAAGTTTCTTGTTAATACCTCTTTTAATTTCAGAGTTTTGTCCCGAACAAAGGTTAAAATGTTTGTTTGTTTCATTTTACGCCTTTTCCCAACAGTATTTCAGTCATAAAGGCGGGTATTTTCCTAACCATCGTTCCTGGAGAGTTACACCAGTACTAGACTACCTTCCACCGCGCTAAACTACCAAAGCATCTCCCGGGGATCGAACCCACGCCAGAGAGGTAACTGGATTAGAAGTCATCGACTCTAACCCCTCGACCATGGAGACGGTTTAAGTTTAAAGTGAACAAGGGCACACACTCCAAAATAAGGCAATGCATAGTAACGGTTCTTATACTGCACATCTACACAATGAGATCTATATTACTACTGTTGATAACATATGAAGTTTCAGTCATGTCATGGGTAAAGTTTAAACTATAAAAAATAAAAAAGGCAATAACCCAACAAAAAGACAAAGCAGAGTTTGGCTCTTTACATTAAGAGATCTATCTACCTACAACATTTCTTGTTGATACATTTTGTTTTAGTTTCAAAGTTCCATCCATGGCAAAATGCGGACAGACGAACTGACGGACGGATGGATGAATAGACGGACGGACAAAGCGTCGACTATATGCTGTCTCTTTGGGAAGTATAAAAATAACTGAAATGTCCTTGTGTCTGGTGGATTATTAACAAAATATATCTTAATTCTGGGTTATCTGTGCAATAATAAAGCACGGTATGGAGTTCAGATGTGCAGTAGCTATAATCACGAAGGCCTGAATGATTCATTACAAACATTTGAACGACATAAAGTGCTGTATATATAACACATATCACTCAAAATCAATATCTATTTCTATTCTAACACGTCAAAAAAGAAAGATACAGTCGGGGCTATATAAAGGAATTTAACTTTGTTTTCGCCTCAAAGTTTCTAATAGCAACGTTCGTTCTCGAACTGCGCGACTGTTCTTGTTGGTTTAAAATTTCGTTAAATCTACCGTTTGAACAAACATTCTGAGAATAACAAATTTTGAAAACGTTGTTTTTTTCTTGTTGTTGTTGTTGTTTTGTTTGTTTGTTGTTGTTGTTGTTGTTGTTGTTTTTTTTTTCATTTTTAATTTATATTTTGCAAGCGAAAACCATGATAGTAAATATATTGAAATAAAAGTGATTTTTAACTGTTTTGCAACATAGAAATAGCGTTTTTACTGTTTTTTGACGCGGTTTTGGCGCTACATTGTGACGTCATATAAGAAACACGTCACACGTCAGTGCAACGTTAATGACTGGATTAAATATATTGGTGTTCCGACAATTTTCTATCAGTCTATGTAGTTCTCTTATCATAAGTCAAAAATGTTTTTTTTTATTCATTTATCAGATTTTTATAAAAACAGCGCCCTGAATGTGTCGGTTTCCAAATACGGAGGATAAGAACGGCGAATGTACCTACCGTGAAATAAATAACCCTTCTTGCCTTCTTTGTTGATACAATGGAAATTTCAGATAGTGCTAGAATGATTATTTTTGCATAATGACACATTAAATCAACAATTCTATGGGGACATGCAAAGTTGATTTTACTTAACCTGTGCACTCATCATTTAAACGTGGATGGGCATAATGTCTTATGTTAGTTTAATGTCGAAGTTTAAGTCCAAGTTTGTCACATCTTCATGGTTTGCACAGACATAAGCTGTGGCGTTAAGCATCGATAGTTAGTATTCAAATAATAGGATATAAATTCGCAAATACTTAGCAAATAATGTAACATTAAAAAGATGAATAATGATGTTTAAATAGTAATAATTAAATAATAATAACAACTAAAACATAATGTAATTTAAAACAAAATGGACGACCAGGTAAGTAAAAGCATATCTTCATTTTAATGTCATCAAGGTTTTGCAAGTTATAATATTGAACTTCTGCTATCGAATTGGAAAAAAGAGACAGAAGCCAGTGACTTTTGTACATCTCTCAATTTAAAAGGTTTTCTTGTCATAAAATGTTACAATTATAGTTATAAATTGAAGTAATATGACATTTTACTTTTCGTGACATCCGACTCATTTCTCCCTATTGTGCTTAAAGGTTTTCTTACGTTTTGAGCTTATACATTTCAATTAGAAACTTGTACGAAGTTTTGATTAGTTGCATATAAAATGCTTCCTGAAAAAAAGTATCACAGTTATGTGTTTGCATAATATAAAAAATACTAAAATTGGTAAACAAAGGATGAAAAATCAATCTTAGAGTTGGTAGTTCATTTATTATAAGTCCGTATATTGCTTATTTCGTGTTAACCCTAAGTGTTGTATACGAGACACATGTATGTTTTTAAGCTAACATATTAATGAACATGTACTACACGTTCTTTGTATGATTATATTCTTTGATGATAAACATATGTTTATATTACAAAGCTAAATGCGTAGTTAAATGTCTTTCTTTTATATGCAATATTTAATTAATACTAAAGGTATCAAATCGACGGATTCCAGTCACTTTATAATTTTTATTTTTCGACATTTTTCGATGTTCTTCTTGTAAACAAAGCTGTATTTTTATAATATTGATTCATACAAAAATATGGTTAATTATAAATATTGAAAAAAATTAACCACTTTATCTTCTAAGCAATATGTTATATATAGTGTTACATGTCACATAACGGTTGTTGTGTATGTTGTACATGAACATGTATCATGAGTGTTTGAAATACAATAGTTGCCTTTAATATTTATTCGTTTCAACTTTAAAATTATTTGAAAGTGTTTAATATCGTGGAAATTTTCTTTTCCAAATGATGTATTGTTATGCCATTGTTAGTACAATTTGTTGCAACACAAGTTTGTTCATCTTACCATTTCGACAAGTTAGACATATCAGCTTAAGGTTAGATACTTTCTGCGTGCTTATAGCAATTAGAGCAAAACCTGAGGCTGAGAGGTCTTCAAATAATTCTTTAGTGTCAACAAACTGAATGCCGTATCATATCTGAACTAATTTGTGAACTAATAAATGTATTTTGTTGGAGACGAAATTAATCATAATAGGAAATAATTGGCATTTTATGTAGTTGTATGTATTCATTGTTTTGTTGTTTTATTATGATTAATATATTTTATTTCATTTATTTTATTTGAATGTTTTGTTTGTTTTGACCATGTTGACGGAAAATAAATAAAAAAAAACAGTTAACAAGTAAAAATTTGCTGGCAAATGCAGCAATGTGATTGTCACGGCGAAAAACAAAAAAGCAAGAGAAAAAACACCCCCGACAAAAACAAAAAAACACAACAGTTAAGTATAATGATTAAGGCCCTGTCACACTAGACTGCGCTTTTACTGCGTTTGCACGGCGTTGTTAAATTTAACAAAGCGCCGCAAGATCGCAAGAAAAATCTGATATTTTTGATGACATTGAGACTTCACGGCGTCTTCACGGCGATCATGTCGTCGCTACGGAGCTTCCACGGCGTTATAACGCGTTCCAACGGCGTTTTGATTGGCGATTGTCTGCGTTCGGACTGCGCTTCTACTGCGTTCTTTGCGCTTCCACTGCGCTTTCACGGAACTCTCACGGCGTTCACACTGTGTATATGTCGTGTTTCATATACCAGATATCACTGATTCTTAATAGTCGTGTTCCTGCTGCAACTGCATGCAAGCTAGCAATATTCCAGCTTGCCGTTCTTCATCTACTGTTAAAAGGACATTTACTTGCAAACACGTTTTATATATATACAGTGGCAACCCTCTATTAGGACTTCCAAAAGGACTAGACTAAAGTCACAGTGATCTTCATTGTTGATGGTCTTAATAATGGCTATAATTATCAAGGCATATATATTTCATGACCACTCTATTTGAATTTTTATGTGTAAACATGTTTTTTAAAAATTATATTATAACCTTCAAAATAAATTTGCAGAAAATGACAAAATGACATTAAACCACTCTGAAGTTTATTTTCTCACCTTTATACAATTTCTAATCATAACAGATGCAAGACCTGTTTCATCAAGTGTCATGCTTGAGAGAATTCAATAAACTTGTGATCTGAATTGGTATTGACTGGAATATCAGTGGTCTCAATAGTAGGGTTAGATAAATAAAACAATGAATTGGAACTGAAACTGGTGGTCTTAAAAGTTGAAAAGTGAAGTGGTCTTAACTGTGGACCGTGCTACCATTAACATAAATAACAGGAAATCTCGTTCTTTTGAAAATAGGTCTACATACAGGGGTGATATTAAGTCCGGAGTGGTCTTAAGAAGGGATTCTACTGTACTGTATTCTGCAATATCAGATGAACGCAGTAGAATCGCCTTGAAAGCGCAGTGGTCGCCGTGACAGTGCCGTAAAGTCGTTGTAAGAGCTTTTGAGAAAAAATACAGCTCCGTACAAGCGCCGTTCACACGCAGTATAGGCGCGATAGAGACGCCGCACAATCTCCGTACAAGCGCCATAACTAACAAAGGCGTTCATTCGGCGATCGTTCTGCGCTTTCACGGCGCCCCTGTTGCGTTGTAGGAGATGTTATTGAGTTGCTACGGCGTCCTTACTGCGATCCTACTGCGCTCTTATCAGAACGCCGAGTGACGGCGTTTGTTTTGAGCATGCTCAAAATGCGCGCCGTCGGTCGGCGTTCTATGAGATGCCACTGCGATGCTGCGGCGATGCTACGGCGATGTTTGCGATCTTACTGCGCTCATCTCGGTGTTCTGAAATTTCTTTGGACGCCGTGAGAACGCCGTCCTAGTGTGACAGGGGTTTAAGGTATCTCCAAATAGCACTGCGCTGAATTGACATGTTAACATGTTGAGAAGGGTTTTAAGTATAATTACTAGTATGTAACTTGTTACAAGAGCCATGTACATGAATATGTAGTAAAGCAGTTATCTATCATTCTTTTGTTGTGCAGCCGAAAAATGATAAAATTCATTTACAAAAAAAAATAAAAAAAATGAATAAATAAGCATGATGATTTTCTTTTAAACACAAATATTTATATATATATATAATCATTTTCTAAAAGGTCATTTTTTCAAAATAAAATTTGTGAAATTTCAAATATGTTAAGTTACAAATAGTACATGTTTCAATAACATATGTCAAATTTAAAATTATGTAACTGGAAGATTAAAATGCCGCTTTTCCTCTTTGTCCAATCAACTGTGCTAAAAGTTTTATAATATATAGGTGATAAGGTCAATTAAGCTGTCTGTACTTATCATGTTGTTAGACCTTATGACTGATAAAATATCCAGGTGATTATTGTTGTTATAAAATCTATGTTGCTATGTTACATTATTTTGTATTGAAACCTGATTGGTCATTTTGTTATTTAAGACACAAAAATGTAAAAATTATATAGGTCAGTTTAAAACGAAATCAATTTTAGAAATATTGTGAAGATACATGTAAAAAATTTAGGGTCAGTTAGATTTTGGATTTCCAAGTGATAACATTGTGGCTTTCCACTAGAAATAATTGTTACTGTTTTTAATATAAAGTTGTTAACATCAGGATAACCTGTGTATATGTTATATATTATTTGTGGTAATCCACTTAGAAATAAACATTAAAATATAAAACGGAACATTGTGTTGAGATTCAATCCACCTTCAGTAGAACTCAAAATTTAGCGCATAACACTTGTGTACTGCACACCTCTTGAGTGAGATCTATCCAAGAAGTTTAATGTTGATATCTCAAAGGCTTTATTAGTTATGACCTGGCCAAAAATTATGTATGAAAAATAACATAGGGCAATAACTTAAAAATAAGGCACGATTGGTTGTCATTCTTATAATTATTATGCTGCTTTCCTCCTAAATGAGATCTATCCATCTGAAGTTTCAAGTTGTAACCTCTAACACTTTTTGAGATAAGCTCCGGACAAAACGTATAAAACATAGCAAAAGACAATAACTCAAAAATTATAACGGATAGAGTTATCATTCTTGTGAACATCATTCTTTAATAAGATCTATTCACCTATAAAGTTTTATGTTGACATCTCAAAGACTTTTTGAGTTATGCTCCACTCAGGTGAAAAAATAAGAATGAAAAATAACAAAGGGCAATAACTAAAAAATAATGAAGTGTGGAGTCTTGCGCACTGCAACCTCGTGAGTAAGATTTATCTACCTATGAAGATTCGTGTTGATATCTAAAAGACTTTTGTAGTTATACTCTGGACAAAAATTAAGTGTGAAAAATAACAAAAGGCAATTACTGAAAATAATGCACGGTTTCTTATTATCCTTATGTGCTGCACACCTCCTCAATGAGATCTATCCGCCTATGAAGTTTTCAAGGTGTTACCTCTAACACTTTTTGGGATATGATCCGGACAAAAAGTATGAAAAATAACAAATGGCAGTAACTAAGAAATTAAAAAGGGTAGAGTTATCATACTTTTGCACAACATTCCTCCTCACAAAGTCTATCCACCTATGAAGTTTCATATTGACATCTCAATTTTTTTCGAGTTAATTTATACTCCACACAAGTATGAAAAATAACAAAGGGCGATAACTCAAAAATTAGGAAAGGTAGAGTTATCACAAAGTGAGATCTAACCACCTATGAAGTTTTATGTTGATATCTCAAAGGCTTTTTTTAGTTATGCTCTGGACAAAAATTAAGTTTGAAAAATCACAAAGGGCATTAACTAAAAAAATATGCAGGGTGGAGTTATCATTCTTGTGCACTGCATTTCTCCTAAATTTGATTTATCCACCAATAAAGTTTCAAGTTGATATCTCCACCTATGAAGTTTCAAGTTGATAGTTTTTGAGATATGCTCCGGACAATAATGTGGACGGACAGAAACTAATTCTATATCCCCCTCGCATTTTCGGCGGCGGATATTAAAACTTTTTCCTGCTCATATCTAACATATCTAAAGAAAACTCAGAATTTTGCTCACAATAATGAGACATGAATTCTGAATGAAGTTTGATGTTGTGGTAAAGACTGATTTACGGACTAAATTAAGTTATTGTACAACCTGGTATGGTGAATGTTTATTGTGAAACGCATGTGAAAACCAAGTCTCAGTTTAGAGAAAAAAGTGTGTTATTGCGCAAGAAAAATGAAATTATTCAAAAAAGACAATTAAAACTTTTAATTGCAAATATAGAAACATAGAAATGTAATGCTAAAAAGACATTTTACACGTGAAAAGATTTACTCCGACATGAGAACACATAAGTCCAACTTTGTCGTCCTTTCCTGTTTTCGCATTTTTGTATTTTGAGGCGAAGAAGCGAAAATACTATATGGCGTAAATCAGCCACCATACATAATCCTTTAACTGGTCATTGTGCTTATACTGTCATGAAATTGGCGAATTTCTCAAGTGTGTCGAAAGGATGTGCGGAAATGTGTAAATATAAAACACTGATATTTCGTGTGTTGATAAAATACTGTTTAGATTATTTTGGTTTATTATATGGTTTTGAAAAAAAAACTGTTTCTATGTATCTTTTCACGGAAATGGGCTGTACAATGATTGCGTAAAAAATCAATAAAATGTCGGCTGTAGAAATCGAAAGGCATTTTGTCACGTGACTTATGCCCATGCTACCGAAAACTACCCATCACAATATCACGGCGTTGAGACGCCGTGAAATAACTATTGCGATTGATTGTTTGTTATTTGCACAATGACTTAATATATGTTTCCGCGTGTGATGTATACCAACATACATTTGTTGTCACCTTTCGATACAACTTGCGGTACAAAAATAATACATGTATAAAATTGATTTTGACATAGCTGGTAGAAAGTACATACCGCATTTGTCAGCATTAATCACATATCTTTTTTATTTAAAATCAGAATGTCTGTATGATATGATAATATTAACCTTCAAACCTTAAAAGAATATCCTTTGTTCTAAAGTACACATTGCAAACTGTTATGATTTTTGTCCATTTTGTTACTTTTGTTAGAACTGTTATAAATGTATCAAACGGTATAATTGTGTGTGTTTGATCAGGAAATCAAGCTGGATATCCATTGGTACGTACCAGTTTTAATTTTAAAAAATGTAGTCTGAGTTTCAGTCATAACGATTTTCACTTAACGGTATCATGTGCTCTTTCTCTTGCTTTTTATTATGTCTTGTGTTTTACAAAGAAGGTTGTTGATATCGGCCTTCGAACTTTCAGGTGTCACCGTGGTCATTTGCATTAATACTTCTTTCTTTTCTCAATCACTTTAATTAAGTTTTTTTTATAATCATGAAATATACTTAAAGGGCCTTCAACCTAAAAATATGCTGCGTTTGTATTTCTTAAAAGTTTTATTTTGTATGCTGTTCGTAACTGTTTTCTAAATGCAGCTGAAACACATGTTGCTTATTTTACATTTTAACAATGAGGTCAATAGGGATGAATATATATTTGTATGACAGACAAAACCTCTTTGTTTACATGTTATACTATATGGCGTAAATCAGCCACCATACATAATCCTTTAACTGGTCATTGTGCTTATACTGTCATGAAATTGGCGAATTTCTCAAGTGTGTCGAAAGGATGTGCGGAAATGTGTAAATATAAAACACTGATATTTCGTGTGTTGATAAAATACTGTTTAGATTATTTTGGTTTATTATATGGTTTTGAAAAAAAAACTGTTTCTATGTATCTTTTCACGGAAATGGGCTGTACAATGATTGCGTAAAAAATCAATAAAATGTCGGCTGTAGAAATCGAAAGGCATTTTGTCACGTGACTTATGCCCATGCTACCGAAAACTACCCATCACAATATCACGGCGTTGAGACGCCGTGAAATAACTATTGCGATTGATTGTTTGTTATTTGCACAATGACTTAATATATGCATAATTTATATTTGCTACAGTGAGCACGATTTCGTTACTTTCAGCGCTATTTTCTACACGTGCAGTGAATCAAACGTGTTTAAAATTCATATAACAACATTGCGAAAGAAGTATTTGCCCGGGAAAAGAAAACAAATTTGTCCCAATCTGCCATTTAAATCTGAATATCAATGCTGATTTTTAAGAAATGAAAATATAAAACAATTATATTCATTGTCTGGGCGATATGGTCTTATATATTTCAAAAACGAAAGTACCTCAGACAATATAATTGTCTTGCATAGTACCATTTATATGTTTACTATATTGTTACGTTAAAGTTTTTTTAAACGGAATTTCATTTGAGCCATTAATATTGAATTTCGTGAAAATAAAGTTCACTCATGTTCTGTGACTGTTTATGTGTAAAAAATTGGAAAACGAGTTGTTAATGCCTGACATCGTTACATCATTATAACCTTAAAAGGGAAATATGTAAATTGATTGCATTGTCTACTTTATCATAGTTTAACAGTTTCAGGGCGATATACAGGTTTTTAGCAGGTTGGCATTATCACGCGAGAGTCTTTTATTTATCTTTAAAGCATATACCGCTTTACGTTGAATGGATGGCACTAACGTTTCACATCCAAGGTTCCGCAATATCCGCCATTGAAACACATATGCTGATGTTGTCGCAAACTTGCAATATTTTTGCAAGTTAAACATGTTTTGATTCATAAGATATTTTTGTAATTTCATAACCTTGATAGCAAAGTTAAATTGAACTTCTTTTCATTTGATTATGCTGCTGACTTTGTTTAAGTAATAAGAAAACTCCTTAAAATGTATTATTTCATTGTAAACGTTTTTCTATTTTTCCCACCGCATGCTTTATATGCTTTTCTTGATTATTGTCCCGCCTTTTATTAGTATAAGCTTAGATGATTTAGCATACAAGGCAGAAATTCTTTAGGTTCTAAGTTTGTAAGGTCTTCTTGAAACTACTTTTGGATTAGAATTAAAGTGATATATTTTGGGTAATTCAAATTATTTAATTTCTGCGATTATATTTAAAGATAAAAAAGAGTTCTTTATGGGTATAGTTAAAATTGTCGTTAATAAATCATAAGTCAGGTATCATATTAAACTGTAAAACGTTTCTTGTGTTTAGTTTTATTTTCTTATATTACTAAGTAATTGTTATGACAAATAGTTATAACAAATACTTAGTAGTAAAAAGCTAAATAAAAAAGGTGAAATAAATTCAAACACTATTTCAGTGTCGTATAAAAATTTCAGTCTAGGAAACATTAGTTATAATAAAAGAAAAAGAAAGTCTACCACAAATGTTCCAAATTTAAAGATTTTACAAGTTCATGCTAAATGTTGAATTCTAGAAGTAGTTTGCAATAATCACAACTGTCTTGTCCAGGGACAGGCTCCATCAAACCGAGTTTAAAACGTTCAAAAATTCAATTTTGCCGTTTTGGGCGTTGGTTTTGGAGCTTTCCTTATGGGTTCTGTTTTCTGTATTTTATTTTGTATTGAGAGTTTAATAATCGAAACATAAATAACTAGAATAATGGAATAACAACTGTCATAAAATTACAATACAAAGAATATTCATTCTTAACCAGAAAATAATTAATACTAAAAGAGTTATGAAATATTAAAAATAAAATTTGTAAAATATATTTGGTGTATACAAAAACTGCACTTAATTCCCAATGTAAGCATTCTACTGTAAATTCAATTTATAGTAAATACTGTAAATTGAAATATTTATTGCTGAAAGATATAGCACATAATTATAAAAATCTAAGAGATATTTTTTTTTTAGATTAGTAATTTTTTCTGATTTTATCCTTGCACTACGACTACATGTAAAACAGATGTTAAAAACAACAACAACAACAACAAAATATAAGACTTTAAGATATATCACTTGAAATTTGTTATCATGTCAATTTCGGTTCCGTTTGTATCATTATTGTGTAAAAACCTCAGGGAAATAAACGAGGAGAATCTGATTTTAGAAAATATTTGTTGTGGTGATTTTTCAATAAATATATCGTTACCTGTTCGCTTTGACGGTATCCAATAGAGAAAATAAGAAACCTTAAAGAAAGCCCAACACGGCAATATTAAAAATGTTGCAGGCTCGGTTTGATTGAACCTGTTCATGGACGGTACTGTAAAGTGCAAACTACCGTCCACGCCCCCTAGCACCGGCTTAAGCAGAATTCAACATTTAACATGAACTGGTACAATTTTGAATTTTGAAACATCCGCAGATGTGTTCATAAGGCGGTTATCATGGAACCTTCAATGCGACACTAAGTGCCATTCCATGAAAAGCGGCATATGGTCCCCAAGTAATAAAATATGTGTGCTCTAAACGAGAAAACAATGGGCGGAACTAAATAAAATGGAATTTTGAAAAGGGATCAGAGGTTATGAAGCCTGCATATCACAGATAATAGATAAAATACAGAATCCCTAAAGAAAGCCCAACACGGCAAAATTGAAAATGTTGCAGGCTCGGTTACGTCAAAAGACAAAGTTAAAAAGCAGGCCACATATCCTAAGGGTGATTCAACAGTATTCAGGTAGTGAGGAATACTGGAACCACCCAACAAGAAAATAGCCAAATAGAAATAACTAAATTACCACAAGCATAACAATAATGTCGTGCTGAAGGATCTTTAAGGATCGAAAATATAACATCTCTGTATGACTGTACGGGGCGACTTTTTACAGCCTCCACACGGCACACAAACAACGCTGATGTGGCGATAAAATAGAGAAAATAAGAATCCTATAAGAAAGCCCAACACGGCAATATTCAAAATGTTGCAGGATCCAAGTTTACGATGTATAAGTGTAGTGTATAAAACTTAATATGTTAATATAAGTAAACCATTCCAATACAATGGCGTTTGTCGCATTTGAAAATACCTTTACTATTAGTCATCTTCAATTGGTTATTCATTTAGGCACATTTTAACAAATAAATAAATCGTTAACACTACATCGGGTAGTGTGTTTGATAGTTCAATGTTTGCTTATATATCATTTATGAATTCCTATTTGAAAATGTAACAGGTAAACACAGCTACAATTTTGGAAAATGTAACAAATATTGAATCGCTTTCTTTTTGCTTATTTCATTTTGTTTCTTTGGTTTTACGTCATATGGCACCGAAACAGGAAAGGTAATTTTGGCTAACTTCGGGAGTAACAAGCCTAAATGCAACACAATGGGTTGAAACCACCTCATCCATCTGCTACATGTATTGCTAAGAGATGAATAGGCTCCAGTTACTTTACCGCACTTAGTCACCTCTTACAATCACACAGAGTTTAACGGTTAATGCAAATCCCATTCCTGAACCTTAAATATCAACCCCTCAACCACAAAGGGAATATATATGTTTCAAATTAATTTTAGGTAAGCACAGGCTTCTGAAACAGAAGAACCGACTTTAGTTACTAAACATGCAAATAAATTTCGACGTTATGATAAACGTACAGATTCGTTGACAATGATTGAAATTTGTATACATTTGATTGATATTCATATTATTGCTGACATTGGAAAATTCCTGATTTTGCAAGGTCATCAGGAAAGTCAGAACAATATGAGTTTATTTGCCTGTATTTGTAATTCAGTTGGGACGCATCATATTAAATACCTTATTCCAGTTATATTGTTTCATCTAGTCAAACCGAATTAAATACTCTTCTATGAAACCTCTTAATCTAATGCACAACAATATGCACAATTTGAGAGATTCCATCAGTCTGCAAGATTGATTCAATTGCACCTATATTATTCGTATGTCATATGTTGAGTTGTAATCGACTCAACATTAAACAAGCTGGGGGAAGAATGAATATTGCTTACCAATTTTATTTGAACCAACATATGCGATTTCATAATGTTCATAAGGATAAAAACAAAGGGCTGCAAGCTCTGTGGTATTTTCTGATCCCTGCAATCTAAATCGTACTGTATATCTGTATGTGTTTTCCTGTATAAGTTTATTTTTATGTACTATAAGTCATCTTGCAGGGCACCAGAGTTTGATACATACGGAATTTTGCATAACTAGAGTTGCATTAAAAAATAATTTATGTTCATTTTTTATGATAGCCACACTTTATCCTTGCATATCGGGGCTATTTCCTTAACAAAGACACTAAAAAAAAGAATTAAAAAAATGTTGCCTCGACTGGGATTTGAACTCCAGACCTCTCACACACTAAACGAGCGCGTTACCCCTGCACCACGGAGAAGTTTTAATATCAAAAGCTGAATAAAGTCAAGTCATTCTAAATTTAGAATTTCCATTGCATTTCGGGTTAAGGTAATTTCGAGGTATTTTGTTCAGGGTAAACCTGTTGTTTAAAATTGAAGTAAATAATTTAGCAAAAATCTTCTCGCCCAAACAGTCCAACATGTAGAAACTATATATTCAACTACTTGGCAGTCAGATTTATTTGTGTAGTATTCGGTAATCGACATCGCTAAAAATAGCATTTTCATTGATTAAAATCATATTCATCCGCGTAATTTGTGAGTGTGCATTTATCATGTTTATTGACAACTCTATAAGCCAACGCTACTTTAAAAGTTTGAAGATGTAGTAATTTGTTGGACACTTGTAACAAAAAATTGTTCTTTCTTTAAAATTGCTGGTTTTTAAGCAGTTTTGAGTAAGAACTAATTTGCGTTGTTAGGACTGTTAGGAAATTTTGTGTTAGACCGAGGATGTTAGCTATGTAAAGGATTGTTATCTTATGTATTTCTTCAAATATACTGAATAACAGTCATATTATTGAGGATAGTAACATAAGAATATTTGCTTGCTTGACAACAGCTAATATTGTTTAGGTCAAAAACTCATTTTCTTAATTCTAGTTGGCATGCTGATATGAATGGAATTACATACAATTTCAATAATCACGGTCATATGAAACTGACTGCTGGAATTTAAGGCCTTCTAGAATTTCTTACCATACAGCTGAAGTGTGAGGGCATGACATTTATCGTGCTGACTGGGAGGACCCTGTATACTTTGAGATCTGAAGTGGTGCGCATTTTCCTTTATTTTACCGCTTCAAAATACGAAGTAAACAAAAACACTTATCATTAGGAAAAAGGAAATATACTTTAAAATGAAAAACTTTCAGCAGCAGGATTATTCGTTTTAACTTCCACTCATGTTTACAATTTGTAATGCATCTTTGAAATATAGTGTCCGAAATTTATCAATCGTTACTTTTCTTCTAAAAAACGAAATAAAATAATTTGGCATAACATTAAACTGTTTTTTTATTTATCCTGTTATGATACCACAACGTCTGATGTAAAATGTGAATTCCTATTCACTGCTATCCTGATGCCAACGCAGTAAATATTCTAATGAACTACCAATTGTCTGCTGCTAAAGTGGTTAACAATTTTTTACTTTAAAATGTTACACTAAAGCAATATTCTTGATTTTGCAATTCCCATTACATTCAGGAATTTGAAGTTAAAAAAAGAATGGCGGAAATAACGATAAATCGAATTTATTATGCATGACATTTGTAATCAAATGAACATGTTATGCATTTGTACAGATAAGAAATGACGTAGGTATGAATCAACGATTTTCTTAAAGTGTTCTATGAACTGTATGCGCGCTTATGCGTCGTTTATTTGGATGTAGGTGCTGAGGGAAAGGGGACGGGATTTCCGTGTGTTCATTTATTCTTGTTTATGTATACTACTACGACTATAATAACGAAGATACCGAGACAATACGGACAGTGTTGCTAAAATTTTTACGCCAAAGTTATATAAAACGCTTCATAGGAATGAAGGAAACAATTACCATACAATTCCATTTAAAATACTTTAAGGATAAACGGCCGCAGCTGTTATTCGTAAAGGAAATTCTAAATCTTTGTCAGTGAAATATGTACGAGGCATTACTATATAGTTACCAACATTTTTGAAACGTATTTCATTAACCACTATTTAACATATCTGTGCATTGATTACGTAATTATTTTCGATAATTATGTTTTTGATTAACAAAATAAAAGGTAACCAAATTAAACTGGAATAGGACTTGTTATAATGCGGTATCCATTATAGATTGAAATCAAATAAAATGTTATTGTTGCTGTTTTTTTGTTTTTGTTTTTTGTTTTTGTTTTAAGATTAATTCAATAATTAATAAGACATAAGAAGCATAATTCTAAACTACAGGCGCGTTTAAAAAAGATTCTTAAATATTCCTTTATCGTTTACATGTATACGATTTTAATTTTTGTCTTGCTGTTTTTGCATTGGTTTCCTGCATCTGTCTTTTTTTCCAAACTTCACATACATATATTTACTTTGCTTTTAGAATAACAATTATATGATCGAATCTACTGAAACATTAAAAAAGAAGGAAAAACGAAAATGCTTGTAGAATCACCATCGTTTTTTTCTGACGTGAAATTTTTGTAAGACTTCTCCCCATACATATCTAATCATAGCCCTATAAGCATTAAGCTATGAACAGCTGTATAACTATTTTAGAAGATGTTAGTATTCCTCAGCTTGGAAAAACCTCAACATAAATGCTTTTATTGATCAAATACACTTGTGTTAGCCTGACATCAGGAATATCTTATTTATTTATGATACTGTTTTATGTCAGTAACTACGTTTACATTCATTGCCATCGGGTGGCTCCAAATAAAACTGACGTAGTTCTTTGTTATTTAAGCTATCATCAGTGTCGAAACTATCTTTTGAAGGTCGTATCAATTCCACTGAATGAGAACCATATATTTATTCCCTTTGTCTATAATTCCACCGTGAATATCTAGTAACGCACGAATGTGCAAATAACCCTGGAATTGTGCAAAGGTAACGCAGAATTGTGCAATTGAGTGGCTAAAACGAGCACCGCGATACGTAAATGGACCAATATTTTGTATTGTACACCAAATTGGAAGACATGAGTTAGCGCATACGGTTGCTGAGACATTATACTTTAAACATCATCAAAGATAGATCCATGAAAATGTTTATTTTTCAAGATCATTCGTGAAAAAAAAGACCTGACTAGCGTACTGATGGCAATTTTTAGTTTCGTTAAAGTCTATAAATATGGTAATGTACATATTACTTTATGATTTTTTTTAATATTCAGTGTACATGTACCTGACATATTTTTCAATCTACTTGTGTCATATTATCCTTAATTTAGCAGATAAAACGTAATTGTAACAATTTTAGGAGGTCACTAGCCTCCTTCTTTTGTTATACGACACTTGTAGTTCGACAAATATCTTAGGTATACAGAGTGTAAAATGTACATATCTATTTGACGAATTACAAAAGTCTCATTCAAAAAGTAATCAGGGTGTATTTCTCACGGGTGTTCTATAAATGTAAACATATTCCTGAAAAAAAATGTAATGATGGTTAAAGTATAATGTCGTAGCAGGCGTATGCGCTAAGTCCTTTTTGATTTAGAATGAAATATTTTGGTTGGCTTACTTACTGTGTTATTCGTTTTGGTAATAGCGGTAAACAGATTTAGCGTTATATTTACGTTAATTGTGTACATTCCTGCGATTTTGGATATGAAAGGTGACATCAGTTTATCTTAAGGCAAAATGGCGAGTTATGCGTTAAAACAATAAATAAGCAAGAGTATTTTTCCCCGTTTTCCCCCTTGTTCTTGTAAACTATCTCCTCAAATAGGAATACAATGGCTGTAAAGTATCATTCATAACGTGTATAGTATAAAATTTCTTTTTAATTAACATTGTTTTGCAAAACCATTCTTAATAGTATAAGAATACCTATCTAGGAATATCAATTGCATGGTCTGTGTTATGGCAGCATCTGTCATTACATTTTCCTTTCACTCCATAGAATTGACATGCTGGGGCAGACATTAATTTTAGAGATATGCAATGTATTTGTGTAACACAGGCGACAAATCACCTCTGTTGAAATGGTTTACACTTTCTTACCGAACCTTTGTCTGACGTATGTTTGACGTCTGACGTATGTTTACCTTTTTATGTTCAGAAATTTAAGCCCTTATTAAAATATTGAAACATTTGTTTGTAGAGCGATATTTTTCTCAAAGCATTTAAAGAGTATTAGCATTGATAGATATACTTATCAGACTAAATAAATAATATAGCTATTAGTATTGACAGTGCATTCCTAACATTAATATATCAGTTAAAAGGCAAAACAGATAAATACCTTACAGTGTATTATTTCATATATTCATTCACTGCGTCGGGGAAGATAGCATTTAACAGAATAATGAAACATGCAAATGCTCACTATTTCAGAAAGGAGAACACTGATAATGGAAAGAAATATCAAACACTTTAATAGTAAACAAGCAATATGTTATCTGTTATTTTCAAGTAGTTCCTTTGCAACGTAATTGTTTTGATTTATAAACATACTTAGAAATGTCATCAGATAAATTTTCAATTTGTTTGTACCGAATACAATGATTTATTTATTTAAATATTGTTACTGATTTAGTTTGATAATGTAATAATGACATTAAACTGTTTGGCTTCATGTTTTTGATATATTCAATTTGATAAAATCATATGTCAACAATTTGTATAGAAGGGACAGTGTATGAACACATCTGTGGATCTTTCTAAATTCGAAATTTCACTATTATCATGCACACTTAAATCTGTGCTGGGGTCGTGATTGCAAAAATCATTACCTTCCACGAACAGATTCAATGTAACTGAGCCTTATCCTTTCCAATTTTGCCATTTCGGGATTTCTTTAGTGATTCTGTTTTTCTCTATTGTACATCCATTTTATGTTAGTTGCATAGGAAAATAATAAGAGGATAGTTTTCTTGCAAAATAAAATATACTTTCATGAAAACCTTCCTTTTAAAACAATAGTTAAATATATTAAGTTTTCTTTATCACGATAAAAAGTCGATGAAAACACATCAGGGCATTTGTCTCTTGAAAAGGTTTTAAATTAGTTTTCCATTATAACCGCCATATGAACACATCTGCGGATGTTTCAAAATTCAAAATTTTACAAGTTCATGTTAAATATTTGAATACTGCTTAAGCCCTCATTTAAGCTTAAGGCTTCATTTAGTTTACATTTTCTGGTGATGGTCCCCGAATAAGTTTTGGACACAGAATTACGGTTCTTATGCACTGCACGACTTCTCAATAAGATACATCTGAATACCAAGTTTCTTGTTAATACCTCTTTTAATTTCAGAGTTTTGTCCCGAACAAATTTCAAAGTTTTATTTTACGCCTTTTCCCAACAGTATTTCAGTCATATAGGCGGGTAGTTTCCTAACCATCGTTCCTGGAGAGTTACACCAGTACTAGACTACCTTCACCGCGCTAAACTACCAAAGCATCTCCCGGGGATCGAACCCAAGCCACAGAGGTAACTGGATTAGAAGTCATCGACTCTAACCCTTTAACCACGGAGGCGGTTTAAGTTCAAAATGAATAAGGGCACACACTCCAAAATAATGCAAGGCAGAGTTAAGGTTTTTGTACTATACTTCTACACACTGATATCTATATTACTACTGTTGATAACTTTTGAAGTTTCAGTCATGTCACGGGTAAAGGTTAAACTATAAAAAAATCGAAAAGGCAATAACCCAAAAATAAGACAAAGCAGAGTTATGGCTCTTATGCACTGCATGTTTACATTAAATGATCTATCTACCTACAACATTTATTGTTGATACATTTTGTTTTAGTTTCAAAGTTTCAGAGTTCCATCCATGACAAAATGCGAACAGACGAACAGACGGACGGATGGATGAACGGACGAACTGACGGACAAAGCGTCGACTATATGCTGTCTCTTCAGGAAGCATAAAAATAAGTGAAATGTCATTGTGTCACGTTGATTATTTAGGAAATATATCTTAATTTTGGGCTATCTGTGCAAAAATAAAAGCACGGTATGGAGTTCAGATGCACAGTACCTATAATCACGAAGGTCTGAATGATTCATTACAAACATCTGAACGACATTAAGTGATGTATATATAAAACATATCACTCAAAATCAATATATATTTCTATTATAACACGCCAAGAAAGAAAGATACAGTCGGGGCTATATTTCTGAATTTAAATTTGGTTTCTAATAGCAACGTTCGTTCTCTAACTGCGCGGCTGTTCTTTTTGATTTAACATTTCATTAAACAAACATTCTGAGAATAACATTTTTCTTTTCACTTATATTTTTTCAAGCAAAACCCATAGTTATTATAGTGAAATAAAAGTGATATTTTACTGTTTTGCAACATAAAAATAGCGTTTGAACGCGATAATTGGCGCTGCATTGTGACATCACGTAAGCAACACGATAAACGTCTGTACAGCGTTCATGACTGGATTAAACATATTGGTGTTCCGACAATTTTCTATCAGTCTATGTAGTTCTCTTAGCATAAGTCAAAAAAAGTTTATTTGTTTTTTTTTATTTATCAGATTTTTTAAACGGCGCCCTCAATGTGTCGGTTTCCAAATACGGAGGGAAAAGAACGACGAATGTACCTACTGTGAAATATATAACCCTTCTGGCCTTCTTTGTTTATATAAAGGAAATTTGCGATAGTCAGGGCTGGGAATCAAAACTGCGTCGTATCCTACAAAATGTAAACAAACGCCGCCATCTTGGAGCGAAAAATGTATGTTTTTGTATATAACTCTTTTTGTTGGAAATGACTGAAAACCAGATATATGTATTAACACGCTACACTATTTTCCGCTTCGTTCGGTATATGCTGCTTGCACAACTATTGTGTAAAACAAAAGTTATAGCGAACTTACAACTCGAAGCGGGGCAGAATTGTTATGAAAATTTGTGGATACGACGCAGTTCATATTGCTTTATCTATCGTTTTGTCCTTCAAATCAATTATATACTCGTTTCCAGAGTTCACCATAAAACTTCAAAACATAATTTTGCATCATTTACTAAACTTTCATTAAAAAGAGATGTTTTATTTTCTAAGAAAATAATGATTTTAACGAAATGATACGACGCAGTTGAAAATAAAATATGATACGACGCAGTTGTATTTTTATTGCAGGCTGCATAAATTATGTGCTAGGTATGCTAATAATGTCCAACAATATTTCTTGTTTACAACTTAAGTCAAAAGCAGAGGTCACTCCATTGGTTCCATAAAAATAGAAATGTAATACAATTCTATTAAGGCTGCATTTTTCGGTCGCATTGTAGTTCCTATCATAAGCATCTACAAATTCCGAAAAGTTGTATCAAATGCAATATACATTGAAACACATGATCGCACACCCATATAACAACGTGTTCCAGTGTTGCCTTAGCATGCTTCTAAAATTGTTCCCGTGAGTTCGAAATGGGAGTGATTACTAGTTTTTGATACAAAATTCAATATTCCAGTGTAACCTCTCCTGGACCCTGTATTAATCAGGAATGGCTTTTTAAAAAAAAGAGAAAGAATTACAAATTTTGAAAAAGGTCTCTTGCTATCGGGAGAGAGCTACGCACAAATTGCATGCCTACCTATGTAATTTGTAATTAGCAATAATTTCCGTCAATTCCGTTATGACTTATGTCTTTTACGTGCCGATTTTATTGTATTTATTGATTTCATTTTCTTAATAATCGGTGAGAACAGATGAGCTTTATAATTTGAAATTGAACTTTAGATTTTTAAAATTATATTATAAAATGGTTAAGCTACAATATATTTTTTGCAAGTAGGTTATGCGTTCCGTGTTTCAGCGCCGCGGAAACTTTACCGCCGATTTTTTCGTATTGCATTTCTTTATCGCCGATGAGAACAGGTCTACGGAATGTATTTTCTATTTTTGCACTTAAGTATCATTCTTTTCCATTAAAAAACTTTAAATTTTCAAAATCGAGTTACATATGATACAACTACAAATTATTTTTGTAAAGAAGGTGTCCGTTTTGAAAAGGTATTTTACGCTGTGCACCGATAAATTTGATACAGGTATAGGCAGACATGATCTTTCAACAGTATTGAAGAAGTTTTCACAATTTAGAATTTTCAACAGACTAGAGACATGGCATCTTAACAGACCTTCAATACTAAAGTGTGATTTTTTATTTTGATAATGAATTGCCTGAAAACTTAAACAAAAGTTTTCAGAAAATGATTTCACAGAGGATTACCCCCTGTTTACAATGAAAATTTCTCTGCTAGTCTAACCGAAATAAGAAATTTAAAATGTTATTCTCTTTATAATTAATTCAAATATTTATAATCTTAAAACTTCACGCCAGAAGTTAATAAAAAGCTGCTTATTAGTACAGCTGATGTTAACAGATTTTGTTGAAAAAAAAAACAACAAAAAACAAATCAGACAGGTGTCTACCACCGAGGCCGAGCTGTTTATGTTTACTAAAATTCAAATCACTTGAACTGGACTGCTATGAATTCGAAAAACCTCCAGGGACTTTCATTCTTTCGTGTGGAAAACCTATCAAGCTAGTTTCAAAATGTCGATGGTTCACTGCAGGTGCAACATTTTGCCTGAAATAATGCCCAAAAGCGCACCTGAGGTCCTCGCCCTAGTAAAGCTAATGTGTAGAGTGAAAGTTTGAAAACAAAAACCACAAAAAAGCAGTCATTATCCAGATCATGCAGAACCACAGTTAACTTAGAGCGTAGCTAGCCAAAATGAATTCAAGTCAATAGATTTCTACATTTGTTTTTTGCGAAAAAATCGGGATAATATTGAACATACAGGAAAATATAAGAACTTATTTCATATATTATGATCAATGACGTAACATGTTCATGTTTAACTGAAAAGTAGCTTCTGCAATGTAAACTTTCAAATGAAATGTTATACTAGTATTGAATATGACACAATGTATTCTAAATAATCAAAAGCAACAGAACATCGCTATACACCGCAAATTGTCTGGGTTTTTTTTATCTAGCGCAAGTGATTATTCCATAAAATAGAAATATATTGCCAAAATTACCCCTGTTGAAAAGACTGCCAAAAATACAACTGCGTCGTATCATATTTTATTTTCAACTGCGTCGTATCATTTTTCGTAAATATCATTATTTTCTTAGAAAAATAAACATCTCTTTTTAATGAAATTTTAGTAAATGATGCAAAATTATATTTCGAAGGTTATGGTGAACTCTGAAACAAATATATAATTGATTTGAAGGAAAAAACGATAGATAAAGCAATATGAAACTGCGTCGTATCCACACATTTTCACAAAAATTCTGCCCCGCTTCGAGTTGCAAGTTCGCTATAACTTTTGTTTTACAAAATAGTTGTGCAAGCAACATATACCGAAACGAAGCGGAAAATAGTGTAGCGTGTTAATACATATATCTGGTTTTCAGTCATTTCCAAGAAAAAGAGTTATAAACAAAAACATACGTTTTTCGTTCCAAGATGGCGGCGTTTGTTTACATTTTGTAGGATACGACGCAGTTTTGATTCCCAGCCCTGATAGTGTTAGCATGTTTTTTTTGCATAATGACACATTAAATTCAACAATATTATGGGGACATGCAAAGTTGATTTTACTACTTAATCTGTGCACTCATCATTTACACTTGAATGGGCATAATGTCTTATATCAGGTTAATGTCGAAGTTTAAGTCCAAGTGTGCCACATCTTCAGTGTTTGCACAGACATTAGCTGTCGCGTTAAGCATCGATAGTTAGTATTCAAATAATAGGATATAAATTCGCAAATACTTAGGAAATAATGTAACATTAAAAAGATGAATAATACTGTTTAAATAGTTATAATTAAATAATAATTACAACTAAAAAATAATGTAATTTAAAACAAAATGGACGACCAGGTAAGTAAAGGCAAATCTTTTTTTAATGTCATCAAGGTTTTGCAAGTTATAATATTGAACTTCTGCGATCGAATTGGAAAAAAGAGACAGAAGCCAATGACTTTTGTACATCTCTCAATTTAAAAGGTTTTCTTGTCATAAAATGTTACAATTATAGTAATAAATTGAAGTAATATGACATTTTACTTTTCGTGACATCCGACTCATTTCTCCCTATTGTGCTTAAAGGTTTTCTTATGTTTTGAGCTTATACATTTCAATTAGAAACTTGTACGAAGTTTTGATTAGTTGCATATAAAATGCTTCCTGAAAAAAGTATCACAGTTATGTGTTTGCATAATATAAAGAATACTAAAATTGGTAAACAAAGGATGAAAAATCAATCTTAGAGTTGGTAGTTCATTTATTATAAGTATATTGCTTATTTCGTGTTAACCCTAAGTGTTGTATACACATGTATGTTTATAAGCTAACATATTAATGAACATGTACTACACGTACTACACGTTCTTTGTATGATTATATTCTTTGATGATAAACATATGTTTATATTACAAAGCTAAATGAGTAGTTAAATGTCTTTCTTTTATATGCAATATTTAATTAATACTAAAGGTATCAAATCGACGGATACCAGTCACTTTATAATTTTTATTTTTCGACATTTTTCGATGTTCTTCTTGTAAACAAAGCTGTATTTTTATAATATTGATTCATACAAAAATATGGTTAATTATAAATATTAAAAAAAATTAACCACTTTATCTTCTAAGCAATATGTTATATATAGTGTTACATGTCACATAACGGTTGTTGTGTATGTTGTACATGAACATGTATCATGAGTTTTGAAATACAATAGTTGCCTTTTAATATTTATTTGTTTCGACTTTAAAACTTTGAAAGTGTTTAATATCGTGGAAATTTTCTTTTCCAAATGATGTATTGTTATGCCATTATTTGTACAATTTGTTGCAACACAAGTTTGTTCATCTTACCATTTCGACAAGTTAGACATATCAGCTTAAGGTTAGATACTTTCTGCGTGTTATAAAATTTGGCAAAAACCCGAGGCTAGAGGTCTTCAAAAAATTCTTTAGTGTCAAAAAATGAAAGCCTATCATATTGAATAATTTGTGAACTAATAAATGTATTTTGTTGGAGACGAAATTAATCATAATAGGAAATAATTGGCATTTTATGTAGTTGTATGTATTCATTGTTTTGTTGTTTTATTATGATTAATATATTTTATTTCATTTATTTTATTTGAATGTTTTGTTTGTTTTGACCGAAAATAAATAAAGTTGGTAACAATTGCGATTGATTGTTTGTTATTTGCACAGTGACTAATATGTTTCCGCGTGTGATGTATACCAACATACATTTGTTTTCACCTTATCGATACAAATTGTGGTACAAAAATAATACATGTATAAAATTGATTTTCACATGATAGATGGTAGAAAGTACAGCATTCAGCATTAATCACATATCTTTTTTATTTAAAATCAGAATGTCTCTATGATATGATAATAATAACCTTCAAACCTTAAAAGAATATCATTTGTTCTAAAGTACACATTGCAAACAGATATGATTTTTGTTTATTTCTTTGACTTTTATTAGAACTGTTATGAATGTATCAAACGGTATAATTGTGTGTGTTTGATCAGGAAATCAAGCTAGTTGTTATGCATTGGTACGTACCAGTTTTAATTGAAAAAAAATGTAGTCTGAGTTTAAGTCATAACGACTTTCACTAAACGGTATCATGAGCTCTTTCTCTTGCTTTTTATTATGTCTTGTGTTTTTACGAAGAAGGTTGTTGATATCGGCCTTCGAACTTTCAGGTGACGCCGTGGTCGATTACATTAATACTTTTTTCTTTTTTTCAATTATTTTAATTAAGTTTTGTTTTTTTATAATCATGGAATGTACGTAAAGGGCCTTCAACCTAAAAATATGCTGCGTTTGTATTTCTTAAAAGTTTTTTTGTATGCTGTTCGTAACTGTTTTCTAAATGCAGCTGAAACATATGTTGCTTATTTCACATTTTAACAATGAGGTCAATAGGGGTAAATAAGTATTTTGTATGACAGACAATACCTCTTTTTTTACATGTTCCTACATTGAGCACGATATTTTTACTTTCAGCGCTATTTTCTACACGTGAAATGAATCAAACGTGTTTTAAATTCATATTACAACATTGCGAAAAAAGTATTTGCCTGGGAAAAGAAATATAATGTGCCCTTATCTGCCATTTAAATCTGAATATCAATGCTGGTTTTAGGATGTTAAAAACAAAAACAACAATAACAACAAAATGTAAGACTTTAAGATATATCTCTTGAAATTTGTTATCTTGTCAATTTTCGGTTCCGTTTGTATCGTTATTACGTAAATGCCTCAGGTAAATAGACGAGCAGAATCTGATTTTAGAAAATATTTTGTGTGGTGAGTGATTCTGATTTTTTCAATAAATATATCGGAACCTGTTCGCTTTGACGGTATCCAAGTTTACGATATAAAAGTGTAGTGTATAAAACTTAATATGTTAAATGTAAACCATTCCAATACAATGGAGTTTGTCTCATTTGAAAATACCTTTACTATTAGTCATCTTCAATTGGTTATTCATTTAGGCACATTTTAACAAATAAATAAATCGTTAACACTACATCGGGTAGTGTGTTAGATAGTTCAATGTTTGCTGATATATCATTTATGATATGCGGAATTCCTTTTTGAAAATGTAATAGGTAAAGACAGCTACTATTTTGGAAAAATGTAACAAATATTGAATCCTTTTTTTTTGCTTATTTCTTTTTTGTTTCTTTGGTTTTACATCATGTGGCACCGAAACAGGAAAGGTAATTTTGGCTTACTTCGGAAGTAACAAGCCTAAATGCAACACAAAGGGTTAAACCATCTCATCCATCTGCTACATGTATTGCTAAGAGATGAATAGGCTCCAGTTACTCTAACGCACTAAGTCACCTCTTACAATCACACAGAGATTAACGGTTAATGCAAATCCCATTCCTGAACCATAATAGCAACCCCTCAACCACAAAGGGAATATATATGTTACAAATTAATTTTAGGTAAGCACAGGCTTCTGAAACAGAAGAACCGACCTCGGTTCCTAAACATGCAAATAAATTTCGATGTTATGATAAACGAACAGATCCGTTGAAAATGATTGAAATGTGTATACATTTGATTGATATATTCATATTATTGTTGACATTGGAAAATTCCTGATTTTGCAAAGTCATCAGGAAAGTCAGAAAAAAATGAGTTTTTTTGCCTGTACGAGCGTATTTGTAATAATTGTATTTACTAGTGATGTTCCGATTGTCGCAAGTCGCCGATAATCACTTATTGTTATGTAAAGCGACAATAATCGATTTACAAAAAAATTGTTCCGCGACGTCGTCAAAAATGCTTACTGCAGTAAAGTAACAAAGGGAATTAATTCTGACGTTAATTTTCTTTAAAGAACACCTCACCGATCTCAAAAAATCATCTCAGAGACAATTTGGAGTTGAACAGGATCAATACGTGAATGTAATCAATAGTAATATAATGTGATTTGAATGTTATTTGACATCCATTGAAAAATAAAATCTATTTCGTAAAATTATGACTATATAAGGTTAAAACTATGTTGAAAAGTGGAAAATGAAGTTCATGTTACTGAATGTTATCAAGTGCCTTGGGAAGATTGGGAAGAAATGATACTTCCCTATTTCTTTTTAACGCGACTTTATTCAAAAAGTTATCGATTATGTCCCATCCGACTTAACCGATGATCGATTGGGACAAATTTCATCCGATTTCCATCACTAGTATTTACATTCAGTTGGGACTCATCATATTAAATACCTTATTCCAGTTGTATCGTTCCGTCTAGTCAAACCGAATTAAAAACTCTTCTGTGAAACCTCTCAATCTAATGCACAACAATATGCACAATTTTAGAGATTCATTCAGTCTGCAAGATTGATTCAATTGCACCTACATTATTCGTATGTCATATGTTGAGTTTTAATCGACTCAACATTAAACCAGCTGGGGGAAAGAATGAATATTGCTTACCAATTATATTTGAACCAACATATGCGATTTCATAATGTTCATAAGGATACAAAAAGGATTGTTATCTTATGTATTTCTTCAAATATACTGCATAACAGTTATGTTATTGAGGATTGTAACATCAGAATATTTGCTTGCTTGACAACAGCTAATATTGTTTAGGTCAAAAACTAATTTTCTTAATTCTAGTCAGCATGCTGATTTGGATGGAATGACATACAATTTCAATAATCACGGTCATATGAACCCGACTGCTGGACTTAGGCCTTCTAGAATTTCTGACCATACAGCCGAAGTGTGAGGGCATAATATGTATCGGGCTGACTGGGAGGTCCCTATATACTTGGAGATTTGATTGTGTGCATTTTCTTTTATTTTACCGCTTTAAAATACGACGTAAACAAATACACTTATCATTAGGAAAAAGGAAATGTACTTTAAGATGAAAAACTTTCAGCAGCAGTATATTCGTTTCATGTTTACACTTTGTTGTGCATCTTTGAAATATAGCGTCCGAAATTTAACAATCGTTACTTTTCTTCTTAAAAAACGAAATAAAATAATTTGACGTAAAATTAAACTGTTTTTATTTATCCTACTACGATACCACATTGTCTGATGCTATCCTAATGCCAACGCAGTAAATATTCCAATGAATTACCAACTGTCTGCTGCTAAAATGGTTAAGAATTGTTTACTTAAAAAATTGTTGCACTTAAGCAATATTCTTGATCTTGCAATTCCCATTACATTCAGGAATTTAAAGATGATAAAAAAAGAATGGCGGGAATAACGATAAATCGAATTTATTATGCATGACATTTGTAATCAAATGAACATGATATGCATTTGTACAGATAAGAAATGACGTAGTCATGAATCAACGATTTTCTTAAAGTGTTCTATGTAACTTTCTGCGCGCTTATGCGGTCGTTTATGCGGATGTGGGTTCATTTATTTTTGTTGATGTATACTAATACATTGTACTACGACTATAATAACAAAGATACCGAGACAATACGGACACTGTTGCTAAAATTTCACGCGACAGTTATGTAATACGCTTAATAGGATTGAAGGAAACAATAACCATACAATTCCATACAATTCCATTTGAAATACTCTGAGGATAAACGGCCGCAGCTGTTATTCGTAATGGAAATTCTAAATCTTTGTCAGTGAAAAACGTACGAGGCATTAATATATAATTACCAACATTTTTGAAACGTATTTTATTAACCACTATTTAACATATCTGTGCATTGGTTACGTAATTATTTTCGATAAATTAAATAATTCTGTTTTTGATTAACAAATTAAAGGTAACCTAATCAAACTGGAATAGGACATTGTTTTAATGCGGTATTCACTTTTATAAATTGATACATATATCAAAAATGTTTAATAAAATAATGATTTGAGTACAGTTTTTAAATAAACTGTTCTACGTCATATTCTTAACAACAAGAACGTTTAAAGTTTAAATGATTTTTTTTCTTAAATATCCTTCAATTTTTAATATGTATTTACTCAAAGCGTTTATTTTACTTTTTACTCGCTTTTTTTAAATAATTTCATTAGACCAGATTTGAAAAAAGGATTTGGTTATGATATTGAGATAGAGTACTGAAATAAATATTTTCGAAAAAAGTTATCAAAATGCTCAAAATCTCAAAACAATAAAAATAATAATCTGACAAAAACCCATTCAAAAATATAGTTATTAAAGAGGGCATTAAGCTCATCATTGTGAACTAAATTTTGAAGGTCGGCTCAATTCCACTGAATTAAAGCCATAATTCTTTGTTTTCCTGTAACTATATCAGTAAAACGTGAGGCAAAATTGTGAGTTATGTGTTTTACATTTTCGTGCAAAACAACGCATTCAGAGCATTAAAGGTTAGTTGTTTTTGGTTCTAGTAAAATATCATTTCAGTTGGAAATAAAATGGCTGTAAATTATCATTGATAACATGGAGAAAATGCTTCTTCTTATTAATTTATATCAAAGCAAAAAACATTCTCAAACGGTCTTTAGCGTTGATAGCGAAAGGACCTTCAATATTACCGTACTTCATTTTAAATTTGATGCTACCAAATGCCTGTCTAGAGCACAGTATTTCAAGTATATACTACTCAATATGTGTTAAGGATCACTTTTTTCTACAGTGCGTTACTTTTGTGTATTTGGAAAAAATGCGAAAATTGATTAAAAGGAATTAAATATAATTAGTTAGGGATTCATTTTTGTGAAATATTGACAATGGAAGTGTTCTTTGACGTGTGTCTGTTGCAGAAAAAAGTGTGCTGGACGAAAATCAACATTTTGAAGATCACATAGTGGAATAAAAAAGTCTTGCAAATCTGGAAATGGCTGGTGTAGGTCGTTTAATATCGAGCGTGGTGTCCGCGGGCATTAATTAAGGCCTGGCATCGCTCATCAGCGGACTTTGTGATGAGGAATTTGGGCCCATTCCTATATGATTGCATGTCTTAGCTCCTGAACTGTTGTTGGTTGGACGTGGCGTGAAGAAATGGCTTTCTGCGGCATATCCCAAGCATGCTCAATTGGATTTAACTCCGGGGACCTCGCTTGCCAATCCATGCGGATAGTTGCCTCCTCAAAGTATCGGTTTGTAATTTGAGCTCTGTGTACACGGGGTTGTCATCCATAAGAATGAAATCAGGGCCAACTGCGCCTGCGTAGGTGCGTACATGGACGTCTTAGATTTCATTGACGTACATTAAGGACAACAAATATGTCCTGGGCTTGAGTCGTTGAACGTTCCCGACCTCAGGCGTGGCCCTGCAAGACATTTCCAGTCATTTGGAATCGGTTCCACATCCTGGAGACAACGGTCCGGGATACCCCAAGGTCATAAGCAACGTCCCTTTGTGAACGGCCAGCCTCCAACATTCCAATACCCATGTTCATCTCATCTTCACTAAGACTACGTCTGACCTGTCTATTTGTCATAGTTGGTTAATTTCGAACACAATTTTACATTAAATCGAGAGAAGTCTTGCTGTGTGTACACTTTTAAGTTAACGCCCTTGGCCTTAAACACCAAATTTCCATGGTCATGCTTTTCCACGTGCTTATCGTGTTAGATGTAAATCACAATTCGATAACTTAAGTACACGATTATGAGGTCCCCATACAGGTGTATCGTTAGCGGAAATATGATTTTAATATTATGAAAATAGGACTGAAAAATGCAATGTCCATAAGGTGGTCCTTAGCAGGTTTTGAGTAGTATATATATATAATAATTTCTACACAGGATAGCAATACTAGAGTGAAATCCTATCATGACATTTCTAATTTATGAGTACATAAATGTCATGTATACACGTATATGGAAATTACAAAATAAAGTACAAATTTAATCATAATTTGTCGTTGCTGCTATATTAGGTATGCATTATATCATTCCCTGGTTTGTTACTTCTGGTAACAACGGAACGTTAGTATAACATTTGAAGTAAAAATTTCTAAAATACAATTTTCTAACGTGAAGAAAAAAAAAAGAAATAAATATTTGTTTCTGTTTGTGTTATGTAAAAAAAACTTATATTGTTATTCTAAGATGAGTTGGTGTTAGATGTCGAAATTCCACTGTGTATGGTATATGAAATATTACATGAACACATGAATATGATACAATATAAATTGTTAACATAACAGTTTGAACTGGCATCTAAAGCAATACACTTGTACACACATTTGGATAGCTATAAACCTTGAAAATCTGCACATCTGCACATACTTTAATGAATAAAAAATGGCGACGTTTATAGGATTCTAGATGCCATTTGATGTAAACGTGATATCTTTAGTACCGCTACCGATTTTTATGTTTTAAAATTTTCTTAGGGAATGAGGGATTTCAACTGCACTATTTGTGTTCAGAAAATATCGGTTACTACATTTTCTCGTTTATTGACTCCTTTAGCAGTACGATTTCGGCTCAGACATTAATTTAAAAGAGACATCCAATGTGTTTATATAACACAGATGACGAATCACCTCGGCTGGAAAGGTTTTTTTTTTTTTTTTTTTTTTTTTTTTTTTGCTTTCTACCCATACATATCTCGTATCTCTACCATTGCTCCCTGCTTAAAAAAGATTTAAACATTAGTTTGAAGAGTGAATACTTTTGAAACAACAAAAGTGTATCGATCGACACTTATAGATAAACCTTTCAGACAAAATAAGTAAAGGAGCAATCTAAAATGACAGCACATTCCAAACATTAATTCATCAGTTATTTCATTCACGGCGCCAGGGAAGTCAGGCAAGATAGCATTTAACATAATAATGAAACGGGAAGAAGAGGATTGATATGGAAAGAAATATCAAACAGTTTAATAATAAACAAGCAATATGTTATATGTTATTTTCAAGTGGTTCCTTTGCAACAAAATTGTTTTCATCTGTAAACATACTTAGAACTGTCTTCAGATCATTTATCAATATGCTTGTACCGAATACAATGATTTATTCATTTAGATGTTGTTACTCATTCAGTTTGATAAAGTTAAAATGACATTTAAATGTTTGGCTTCATGTTTTCGATATACTTAATTTGATAAAATCGTATGTCTACAATTTATATAGAGGGTCAGTGTATGAACACATCTGTAATGTTTCTAAATGTAAAAATATCACCATTTTCATGTACACTTAAAAAGGTGCCGGGAACGTGAACGGTGGATTGCAAAAACGATTCTGTCTTTATCTATTTTACATCCATTTTAAGGCAGTTACGTAGGAAAATAATTATAATATATATAGTTTTTGCAATATAAGTGTAAACGTTCATGAAAACCTTCCTTTAATTCAATATTTCTTGTAGTTTTTATCAAAACAAAAAAAAATCAATGAAAACACATCAGGGCATTTGTCTCTTAAAAATGTTTAGTACCACCTTATCAGTGTCTGCTTATTATAAACAAACATAACAAAATATAAAGACACAGACATTATATTCACCAGCCAAAAAGTGATTTCTCTAGACAAAGCAAATACAAAAAATTAAGTATATTTTAACTGTTTTATTTACTTTTGATATATCAACTTTAATTGTAAAGTTCAGATTGTTGTATTATCATATCCGTATGCTGCAATCAACATCTAACACAACTATCAATTGTCTGCTTCTTAAGTGGTTCATTTCCTGGTGTATATAATAGTTGAGAGTGGTGTTAATTCGCAACTACTGTCTTTTAGTACATTAAATAAACATTTCAAGAGAAAGGTCGGTTAGGACAAAGCGTACACTATATGCTGTCTCTTCAGAGCATAATAATTAAAGTGAAATTGCCTTGTGTAACGAAGATTAGTAATAGTTATAGTATATGAAACGAGTTAGTTACGAGGGTATAACACTGGCTGGGGCGACATCAAGGGGTGTTTCTGCCAAAAAATGGCGAGGCCGTTAGGCCGAGACATTTTTTTGCAGAAACATCCCGAGATGTCGCCCCAGCCAGTGTTATACCCCCGTAACTAACGAGTTTCATATACTATAACTGTTTTATCGCAATGGCATAATGTTTTCTTTTTTGTATAGAAACAAATAAATAAATTAATCGTTAGCTACATTACAGTTATTTATCATAAGGCAGTTTTTCAAGTTGTTTTCGCTGCAGCAAAAAAAATATACAAAAGACATCAAATATAAGAGGCGGATGTATACTGTTACCAAGATTGATTTAAGATTAAAGGGCTTTTTTTCATTTCATTAATTATCTTTGTTTATATTTTTCATTGTATTTATATATTTATTTTATTTTATTTTATTGATTTCATTTTTTATTATCTTATGGTTTTTTTGTTGCTACTGGGAATGGTCGTTACCACTGCCCCATTGGAGCCTCTATGAAAAAACTGTATTGACATATACAAGGTGCGAAAAAAACTAGACCGATATATAACAATACAGTTTTTTTCCTATATGAATCAATGAAAATACTGTACTGTTATATATCAATACAGTTTTGAAATGCTCATTGAAGTGTACTGAGTATAATGGGTTGGAAAGAACAAAGGAAAAGCTCACAGCCATGCGATAATATAGGAAAAAGATCTAAATTTTAGGTAATCTGTGCTATAAAATAGCACAGTATAGAGTTCAGATGCGCAGTATTATAAATCACGAAAGTCTGAATGATTAATTACAAACTTTTCAACGACATACCATGCTATATGTACAACACAGTTCACTCAAAATCAAGATCAATATCCATTCTAACACGCCAAGAAAGAACTGTATATTTGCGAAAATTTGTTTTAGCCTCAGAGTTTCTAATAGCAATGTTCGTTCTCTCACGGTGCGGCTGTTCTAGTTGGTTAATCATGTCGTTAGATCTACCGCTCCAACAAATATTTTGAGAATAACGAATTTTGAAAACGTTGATGTTATTAATTTTGTTTCATTTTATATTGTTCAAGTGAACTACAGGGTAATTATAGTGATTTTGAAATTGAAATTTCTCTCTGTGCACGCTATGTTTGGCGCTGCATTAAGACGTCGCGTTAACAACACTTCAAACGCCTTGAAGCGTTAATGACTGGATTAAAGATATTGGTGTTTAGTTATTAGTTTATTGGTTACACAATTTTTTATCATTCTATATAATGTTTTTAGCAAAATTCAACAAAAGCGTTGTTATTTTAATTAATCAGAATTTTAAAAATGGCGCCCTTAATGTATCGGTTTGCAAATACGGAGGGAGGAAATAAGAACGGTGAGTGTATATACGCCATTCTTACCTTCTGTGTTTTTACACTGTATAAGGGAAGGGAAATTTCCAAAAGTGTTACAATTATTATTTTTGCATAGTGAAATATCAAATACAACACAATTTTGGGGTAATGCAAAGTTGTTTTTACTTTACCTGTGCACTCAACGCTTGGTTGGGCAAAACGCTAATATCACTTTAATGTTAAATATAAGTCTCAGAGTGTCACATTTTTAGGGTTTTAACAGCGTTAAACATATATAATAGTAAGTGATCGAAAGTTATGTTTACATATCTCAAAAACTTATCAAACATGTAACATCGAAAAGACGAATAATAATGATTAATAAATAGTAATATTTAATTAATTATAAAAACAATATCTAAACAAATAATATAATTTAAAAAAAATGGGCGACCAGGTAAGAAAAAAAAACAATACCATTCAAGGTTATGCAAGTTATATTAAATCTTTTCGACCAAATGAAAAAGAGACAGAAGTCAATAACTTCTGTACATCTCTCACTTAAAGGTTTTTTTCTTGTCGTAAAATGTTACATTTATTGTAATAAAGTAAAATGGCTAGACGTGACTTCTTACTCATTTTATATTCTTATAATTGGTTATTTTAATGCAGTCGTCTAGTGAAAATACGTTTGTTAAGTTCCTTTACGCGATGTTTTTGAAAAACATGTAACTATATAATCAGAATTATTGAAATTGGTAAGATAAGTTCCTTTATATTTGAACTGGCTTGAATGCTAAAGTTTTTTTTTTTCTATGTTTAAAACTCATTTGTTTTTGTTTCCTGTAGTCAGACAGTAAATCAATTAGTTAATCAATCAAATATTCATCAATTTATCAACTAAAGAATGTGTAACAAATAAAAACTATACAATTGATGATTTGTTTGACACGCCTTAAGTTTTTTTTAAGCTTAATATTAATCTGCAAATACATTAGGGGTTATATGATAACCTTTAAGTTGATTGAAAAGTTGAAAGATATGTAAATTTTAAGCTCAAATACTTTATGCAAGTGTTTTAAAAGTTACAAAGGTCCTAAATCTATAGGATTTGGAACCGTTTTTGCATAAGCACATTTGATAAATATAACTTTTCTTTCAATAAAATAGTTAAAAAGTGTGTAAAACATACAGCTTTGGTTTCAAATGTTTTGTTATTAATAATTTTACTTATTAGTGAATTAATTTTAAAATATTTAAATTAAAACTAAAATTTCATAAAATGCCCTTTTTCTCAAGATAATGTTAAATAACGTTAAGTACCATCTTGCACTGACCCCTTCAATTATTTAAATAGGAATATCACAGTTATGTGTTTATTAAATATACAACAGAACTAAAATTGATTCACAGAGGTTGAAAAATCGATCCTAGTCCTGGTAGATCATTTAGTTAATATACTGTTTATTTTGGGTTTCTTTCAGCTGTTATACAATTTTAAGAAATAAGCCTACAGACGAATAACAATCCCATGTTCTACACGTTCCTTGCATGTTTATATACTTTAGATTACTAAATTAAATATATAATTGGATAAATAGCATAAAAACTTGATTTCGGTGTTATTTAAAACATCAATTCGTTTCGAAAGGCAATGCTTATTTGATATTAAACGTATCAACAGATTCTAATCATTTCAAAATAATAATTATAATTGTTTATTATTATTATTATTATTATTTATTTATTATTATTATTATTATTATTATTATTATTATTTGTTTGACATTTGATGAACCATTTTGACGTTTTATTGTGAACAATGGTGCATTTTTTATAATTATATTGATACGTAACGGTTAAAAAAGTATGGTTAATTCAAATATTGAAAATAATTTACCACCTTATCTTCTAAGCAATATGTTACATATATATTGTTACATTTTGCACAATGGTTGTTGTCCATTTGGTATATGTTTAATGATTGCTTAAAATACAATATTGTCTTTAGTATGTCTTCTTTTCGACTTGTATGATTTTAAGGTATTCAAGATCATGAAAATTTATTTTTTCAAATGATCCGCGCAGTCGGATCAGAATCCATGTTGTTCGCTTACAAACTGTATTACAAGTATTACTGCGCGGATGCCAAGCTGATCTGGATCCATGCTGGTCGCAAACCCACTATGTTGGTTTTGTCGTGACGCGGCTCGTGTTTTATTCAATCTAAAAATCGGTTTTGATGTTTTGATAATAGCCTATTAAGCGTAAAAGAATATCCCTTATGTTAAACACATTGCACACTGTCATGGTTTGTGTGAATTTAACTATAAATGTTACTATAACCGATGTTACAAACGGTATATTTGTGTTTGTTTGATCAGAAAAATCAAGCTGGATATCCATTGGTACTTTTAAAAAATGCATTAATTTGCATTTCAGCGATAACGATTTTCATGTAACGGTATCATGTGCTATTTATCTTGATTATTACTACGTATTTATCGTTATGACTCGTGTGTTCTTACGAAGAAAGTTGTTAATATTGGTCTTCGAACTTTCAAACGATGTCAATGTCAATTTCAGTAATATTCCTTTTCGAAAATTGTTTTAGTTGAAGTTCGAATTTTGTATTCATAAAATGTACTTAAAGGGTCTTTACCCTTAGACAAATGCTGTCATCTAATGTTTTAACAAAAAATATTGCTGGTGTCTATTACTGTTTCCTAAATTTGACCGTTGCATCTGCTGCTTATCTGATGTTTATAACAAGGAATTCAATAACGATGAATAAGTATTTTGTATGAAAGACAACATACCCCTTTTAAACCCTTTGGGTTTTCATGTTTGCTAATTCAAACAGTATTTTTTTTTCTTTGAAACGCTATTTTTTACACTTGAACTAAAAAAAAACCATTTTAAAATTTAAATACAACATTTCAAAAAAAGAAATTTCCAAGGAAAAAGGGAAATTTAAAAAGAAACTCCCAAATTTGGGTTTTTTCAAAACGTAAAATTTTTTTTTTTTCGTGCCCATAAGGGTTTTAATAATGAATATCAAAAGAAAACTTTGGTATTTCAGATGGTATAAGCGTCTTGAATGGTACAATTATATGTATACTATATTGTTACGTTTTAAGTTCTTAGACATAACTTCATATAAGCGACAAATATATTTTTACAATAAAGTTCTCATGTTTAGTGACTGAACATGACTATAAGACCTAAAAAACAAGTTGTTAATACATGATATCGTTATGTCACTATGAAACGTGGAATTTATGAATTCATTTTAATGACGATTATTTTATCATAGTTTAAAAGTTTCTGGGCTATATATAAGTTTTCAGCAGGCTGACACTCTCCAACGAGAGTTATTTATTTTACTTTGAACCATGTGTCGCTTTTCATAGAAGAGTAAAACGTGACACATCGAAGGTTCCGTGATAACTATTATATGAACACATGTGCTCATGCTCAGAATTTCAAATTTTAACCAGTGCATGTTTTATGTTGTATTCTTGACAGTAGCTTTCAATAACCACTACCATCCAGTACAGGGACATACTCATTAAAACCGAACTTACATCATTTTCAAATTTGCCGTTTTAGGTGTTTTTTAAGCTTTTTTCATGTTTTTAGTGGTTCTGTTTTCTCTATTTTATATTGTATCATAGTAACTATATAAAGTAACTGTTAACTCCAGATTCTTTGTAACTTTGTCTTTGTAAATTGATGATGTTGCTATGTATATAAATAAGTAAGTAAGTAAGTAAGTAAGTAAGTAAATTCTTTATTATAGTGACATGTGTTATACGTATATACATACACATAAATACACAAAGATGAACACCCGGCCCATAGGACCTATAGGACCTATAAGTCACCTTAACAAAAGATCATATTCTGAGCATGTGTTATAGTTATTAAATATGTACATTAATTTGGCAATTTGACTAAAATCTAGACTAAAAAAATAAATTACTAATATAATGGAAAAACAACTGTCATAAAGAATTTACAATACAAAAGAACATTCTATGCAAGAAACTAACTCGTACTCAAAGTGCTATGATATATTAATAAAAAAACATTTGTTGCATAAAATGTCGATTTAAGCACTCTGCTTTAATTGAAATACGATGGATTGCTGAATTATTAATTAAAACTTAAAAATAGTTTCCTCTTACTGATGCCGTCTTAAGTTTGCTATTTGACTAAAGCAAATGTAAAAGACAACATGCTGTCTGTCTTTAAATTTAATAAAAACACAAATCTTGTTATGATGCAAATTTTCTTTTCTTTTTTTATTATCATTAAATAAAAACTTCGTTATGAGAACGGAGGTAAATAAACGAGGAACATCTGATTTTGGCATTTGTTACTTTTCTAGTGATGTGCCATCTTAATTTTTCTAACAGATATATCGTTACCTGTTCGTTTGGACGGTAACCAAGTTTGCGATATATTAGTGTAGTATATTTACTTCAACCTGCTATAGGTAAACTAGCTTAAGGTCTTCAGCGTACCCGTTTATATACTATGACATGACGTGAACGCTGAAGACAACCCCGTAGGGAAAGTCCACCAATAATCGAGGAATCTGACACGCTAGTATTCATTCATCGAACATGCCATGAAGTAAAGTGAAGCATACCTTGATATAACCATATATAATAGGTTGATAAGCCAAGGATGGACAAATAAAGTCTTATTACGAACTTAAACTACCTAATAGTTTCCGACAGGTAAAAATTTCGGCACTTGGCCCCATATTGCCAAAATGTTTGACCACAATATTACGAGATTAACCTTTACGAACCCACGTGCTTCCAATATTTTTATAAATGACCTTTCTTAAAGATATTGAAAAAGGTGTTTTACTGACTTTTGTATTAAATAAAATCATATTCAAGTATTAAAAAATAATGAAAATAAATGAAAACATTATCTTGAATAAAAATATTGAAATAATGTCAACAAAGATGTTTTAAATATAGTACACGACTCTATTCTAATCGGTTCCCGCGAATGACGTCATACGAGGTCTCGCATTGCACCTAAATGTCATAGCCGAATGTAGTCGGAGTAATTGATGTTTTACAGTTAAATAGGCAATTCTAATGACGGTTTTAATATTTTGATAATTTAATTGGTATGGTATAGAACAATGTTAAAATAATTGTTTTATCGTAAAATGCACAATAATTGATTGGGTCAAGTGTGTTTGCAAGTGAAAAATAAGGTTCAATCAACTTATGTTATTCTGGTTAGGTTTCGTAAAGGGTCTAATCCAAAACTTTAATGCCGCATCAGATGAAAAACAAAAATGTTAAATAGCGGCTTATAAAGTTTTGGAAGCCAAAACTAAAGGTAAACCATCCAAATACAATGAAGTGTGTCTTATTGGATTTTTTAATATACACCTTCTTCAATCGGTTATTCCTGGAGGGGCATTTTAACGAATAGATAAATCGTAAACATTTTAATGTTTCTCTACATCGGGTACTGTGTTTGGTAGTTCACTGTTTGCTTCTATACATGATATTTAAAAATGCTACAAGTCAACAAGTCAACACAACTAGCGACAGCTTTGGAAAGCATATCAAGTAACTAAGCGTTTCAAACTTAAAATGATCCTTCTGGATCATTGATACCAGCACTATTAAGTGTTGAGAATTGAATACCGCTCAAGCCGGTGCTAGGGGCGTGAGGGATGTTGCACATATCCATTATCCCTCATGTACAGACTCAATCAAACCAAGGTCTGCAATTCTTATGTAATTTTGTTGTGATTAATGCTTCCGAGGGATCACTTTGTTTCCAGATTTTTATACTTCACAACAGCAGGTGTCAAGTGCTGTGTGGCAGCCGTAAAAAGTTGCCCCGTACTTCACTTCAGTGTTGTTATATTTTTCTGGTCCTTCGGGATCATTGATACCAGCACTATTAAGTGTTGAGAATTGAGTAACGCTCAAGCCGGTGCTAGGGGGCGTGAGGGATGTTGCACATATCCATTATCCCTCATGTACAGACTCAATCAAACCGAGTCTGCAATTCTTATGTAATTTTGTTGTGATTAATGCTTCCGAGGGATCACTTTGTTTACAGATTTTTAAATGTGAAATAATACATGTTTGTCTTGCTTGTTTGGTGATCACAATTTAGGTCATTTGAAACAGGTAAGACGATTTTCGCAAACCTCAAATGAATTCAAACCACATGCAAGAACCCTAAATGGCAACCCCCTCAACCTTTGATAAAATAAGGTTAGCGGAAGTTTCTGACACAGATGAAACGGTTATGATTACTTGACATGTCAATAAATTTCAAAGTTATGAACGAAATGATAGTTTAGTTTATGATAAACTTACAAACCCGTTGAAAAAAAATTTAAATGTGTATACATCTAGCGAGATTTCTATTATTGCTGACATTGCAACATTCCTGATTTTGCAAGGTCATCGGGAAAGTCAGAGAAAATGAATATATTTGCCTGTATTTGTAATCATTGTATTTATATTCAGTTGGGACTCATCATATTAAATACCTTATTCAAGTTGTATCGTTCCGTCTAGTCAAAATGAATTAAAACCTCTTCTCTGAAACCTCTCAATCTAATACAAAACAATATGCACAATTTTTTAGAGATTTCCATCAGACTGCAAAAGTTTGAATTTAAATTTGGGACCAACATTATTTTTTGTAAATTTGGGGTTTTTTAAATTGATTTAAAAAGTTAACAATTAGAATAAAAAATATTCCCCCAAAAATTTTATATGAAAATTAAAAATTTAGGGAATTTTAAATTTTTTCAAAATTTTTCAAAAAACCCCGATTTGTAATCTCTTCAGGAGGGTATTTTTTAAAATTTTCTGAAAACAGAAAAAAAGTAAATGGGGTTTTCTGAAAAACCAGAATAAATTGACTGAAAAAAAACTATGACTATTTCGGGCCAAATGTTTTGTTTTTTTTTGGTCAAAAAGCACTTTCTATTTTTTCTGGGCCCCGGGGGCCCGTTTTTTTGAATAAAAGGGGAAAAAAAACCCACATTTTTCCAATATCCAAATAAAATAAAACTAATGAAATTTCTGAGCCCTTTGAACAATTTCCCGCGACAGACTTTACAGTAAAGTATAAATTTAATGACTTTGATTTAAGGCTGGCGGGGAGGGGGGCCCTGTACCCGGGGGAACGGGAGTAAATTGTATTTTCTTTTTTTTTTCCGCAAAAAAATGGGGTTTTAATAAGAAAATTTACGGGAAAAAAAGGGGCACTCAGCAAAAAATGAAGGACAAAGACATTTTATTTTAATTTATGAAAAATTTTTTAAGCAATACGCATTCTTTTTTAACACCTTACTCATTTTCCCAATTCGTTTTAACCTTTTAAATTTACCCCCCCGTGCGATAAAAATGTCCAGCCCGTTTTAAACGGGCGTAAGTAAAGACAAGGGTCTTTTTATTAATAGGGTTGTGTTAGAATCCCCCGTTTAAAAATTTAAACATTGCATAATTATTGTAAATTTTTATTTAAAGGTACTTTAAACCCAGCAACCGAGGGCCCCCCCCCCCCCCCCCCTTTGCCCCTTTTTCTTTTAAAATGATTTACTGTTCAACCAAGAAAAATTGGGTTTAAATTTTAATTAAAAATTAATTCATGATTAAGAAAATTGCCCCTTATAATAAAAAATTAAGGGGTTTTAAAGGCCAATTGGAAAATCATCTTGCTGATTTTTTTAGGGACGTACGAATTTTATTAACGATACCTTCATTTGTGTTTTCACCCCAATTTTAAACCCAAACATAAAAGTCAAACGGACATTTAAAAGGGGTTTGTAATATTTATTTAATTCGATCCGTTCCTTTTCCTCTAAAAAAAATTTGCAAAAAAATAGAAAATATAAGATAAAAAGAAAACTTTTTTTGTTTTTTTCCCGGGGATATAAAAAACCAAAAATTTCGATGGTAAAGTGTAAATTTCCCTTTTTCACTGCTTCCTGATGCCAAGAAATTTTAAATATATCCTGGAACTACCAAGGGTGGTCTGCTGCTAAAGGTGGGCTTTAAAATTTTGCATTTAAAAGTTTGGGCAATTCCCACTACATCCAAAATTGAAGTTGAAAAAAATTTTTAAAAGACGGACTTAAGATAAATGGGTTTTTAAATTACGCTTTGACTTTGTTTAATCAAAGGGGCTTTGTTATGCATTTGGGACAGTATGTAATTTTTTAAAATGAAAAGGGGGCCCAATTAAAAAAACAATTCCTTTAAAGTGTTCTATGAAAATTGTTTTGGCGCGATTGAAGGTGGGGCCGTTTATTTTTCTAAATTTTTTTTTTTAAGTAAAATGAACCTGAATTGTTTATGAATGGATTTCGTTTAGGCAAGAAATGTACCTTTTGTTTAAAAGGGACCCCAATGATTTTAATAAACTGTTAGTTTTTACTGCGGGAAATTTTAATTTAAATTTAAAAAAAATTGTCCCCTTTACTTTAAAACCCGTTTTTAAAATAGATTTAATTTAAATTTGTATCCAGGAGGCACTTTTTAAACCCAAAAGGAAAAATTTTTTTAAGTTTTATCTACGTTCCGCATTTGCTTTTTTGATACAGAAAGGGTAAATAGATGATTTTAAAAAAAAAAAAATTTAATCAAAAATCATCGTGAAAGGGGCCCCAAAATAAATTAGAAAAAAGACAAAAAAAGTTTCCCCCTTAAATTTTGTTTATTCTACTTTTTCTCTTTTGGCTGTTACAATAAGAACTGAAATTTATTATAGTACAAAAACTGAAAAAATTTTGGTTTTTTGATTTTTTTTTTGGCGCTTTTTTTTTCCCCTCAAATTTTTCAGAAATTTTTCCCCTATTGAATTTCGATTAATTTATTTTTTTATTTAAATTTTAAATGGTTTTTTATTTGATAATTTTTAAAAATGCATTGTCTTTAAATTACCCCTTTTATTGTTTTTCTTTTGGAAAAATACAATTTATGATTATTAATTCTATGCTGAAAATTTATATTATTTTAATTTTTTTGCGGGACAATATAATTTTTCTTTTAAATTAAAGGTTTTCCCTTTTTTTTGTAATTTTGCCCCTGTTGTTAAAAGTTTTTTTAAAACTATATGTTGCTAAAATTGACAAATGTGTTAAAGGATTGTGCAAAAAACCATTTTTTTAAATTTTTTTCCAATTTTTTTTCACTAATTTTGGGAATTTTTTTGCCATCAAAAACATTACAAACTGAAACATATTTTATTCCTATTAAAACCCAAAAATTTTTTTAATTGTTACCAAAATTTTTCTGCTGACATTCCCCTTTAAACAAAAATTAGGTAAAACCCAATGTGGCGTCCCTTAAGCGCAATAAAAATAATATATGGCACAAACGAGGCTTAGACATCTTTCCAATTATTTTATGGAAGAAACACCCCTGAATGACGTCTTTATTTATCTTTTAAAATTTACAGAATATGTGCTGGAAATGAAATGAATATCAAAAGAAAATTGTTGTCAATGTCTTAGTAGTTTTATAAGCTGGAAATGACCAAAAGTAACTATGTAAACATGTGTGTAACTTACGTCCTTGTGTTTTAAGTTAATTTATTTTTGGATGAAATTGTAAATTTTGGATGCAAAAAAACTTAGAATTAAAATTTTTTTAATATCCCAAATGTCACAAGGAAAAAACCCAACACATTATTTTTTTCCCCCGTTTTACATAATTAAAATAACAAAAAACAAAAATTATAAGAAACACTACTTCCCAAGGTAAAAATTGTTTAAATTCCCATGCTTTCCAAAAAATTTTTTATTATAACGCTGGTAGAAAATATATTTTTGCATCTTGTTAAAAACTTTTTTATAATTTGTTTTTTTTTTAAAATTTGAATATCTTTTGTTTTTTTAAATGTAAAAACCCGCCCATACAGTAAAGAAATTTTATTTTCTTTGTTAATCATACACTGCATTTGAATCGTTCTGCAATGAAAAAACAAAAAATCTTGGGAAATGTAAAACAATTTATTTAATTTTTGTTTTTTAAAATTACAAATAATTATTTAAGCCGAATTTAAATTTGCGTTACGGTTGAAAAACAAAATGCATTTTTAATTTTGGGAAAAAATTTGGGGAAAACCACGGGGGTTGAGTAAAAACCCCCTTTTTTTAAAAAAAATGTGATATTTTTTTTCCGATCAAGGAACATTTTAAAAAAAAAAATCTGCAAATTTATTAAAAATGCCCACATATTTTTTTAAATTTTTGTGAAAATGCATTTTTTCTGTCTTTTTTAAACTAAAAATGCTTTTCCCGGGTTTTTTGTTTTTTAAACAAAGGGTTTAAAAGAAAAAAATGTTTTATAGTGCATTGTAAATTATTTTAAGGGTTTTTTTTTTACCAGTTTCTAAAAATAAAAAACTTAAAACCAAAATACGGGAATTTAATAATTAAGAAATAGAAATATTTTTTTCTTTTTAATAGATTGCTAAAAAATTTTGATGTTTTTACCCTTTTGTGTAAAGGAAAAGATAAAAAAAACGTTCCCTTTGTCACCAATATAAACCCCCCAGAAAAAGTAAAAATGAACGACCCCTGAATAAAAATTTATTTTGTTACCCTTTTTCTGTCTTTAAAAAAGTAAACCCCATTAAGCATTCTGTATATTTATGAAAAACGATTTAACTAAAAAACAAAAAGTTTAAACCCCAAAAAAGCTAAAAAAACATAAATACAATAATATTTAAAAAACACGGAAGGGGGAAATTCAAAGACTAATGTAATCCCAATGAGCCCGGGACCCAATTCCCTTGCTTTTAAAAGATACTAAAAATTGGGAAATTTAAAATCCCAAAAAATTTCTAAAATTATGTTTTTTTTTAACCCGCCCATTATCTAATTTCATAAAAAGCGATTTTTGCTACAAAATAAACCTAAAGCTAAATGAAAAAGGTTTTAATAGTTTAGTTATAAGTAACTCATCAATTTGTGTATGTGTGTACAATTTTTAACAAAAAAACCCTTTACTAAAAAAAAAGCAATTTTAAATTTATAGCCCCAATATTAACACATAGTCCAATTTTCACATTGTCCTTTGAAAAATTTTAAGTTAGAAATATTTTTAAAAATGTTTCAACTTGCAACTTTTACATATTCTTATATATTTTTCCAAGGGAAATTTTATTTCCCTTTTTGGGAATAGTTAAATGGAGTTTGAAAATTTTGTTTTGAATTAGGGTTTTGTTTTTTTTTAAATTTAACCCAAAAAATAATTTGAAAGTTAAAAGAAGTTAAAAATTTATATCTTTTAAATTTACAAAAATTGGATTTAACCCAAGCTGCCAAAAATTAATGGGTCGCTTTTTTGGGGGGGTTTATTTGATTTTATTTACAATCTTTCCCCCAATTTTGTTTTTTTCCCCATTCATTTAATTTTAAAAAAAAAAAAGTTTTTCTATTTCCCTTCTCTGAAACAAAATGTTACACCACCCCGTGTTTTTTTTCCATAGCAATTAATATCAAAGTTTAACATTCAAGAAACCTTTTATTTTTAGAATGAAAAACATTTTTTAAATTTATCCCTCAGAAAGAACTCCCTTATCAATACCCCATCCCCCAAGCCCTTGGAGTATTTTTAAAGAACACTATATAAAAGGGAAACGTGCGAGCCCCGCTCCCTTCCCTTTTTCCGTTCGGGGAACTCAATGAAAAGGTAGCTGCTGATCATATTTTAATATTTTGAAAAAATCAAAATTGGGTTTAATTTTCCCCAAACCCCCCCGAAACCCCTTTTGTCCCTGGCCCCTTTTTTTACATTTCGGGAATACTATATCCCCCAAACCCGTTTCGTCAGACGGGGAAACAAATGTTATATGCTGGGCGACGGATTACTTAAAATTACGGGCCAAAATTTGGGTAATTGAATAGCCATTAGTCAATTCCCTTAAATGCAAACCGTTGTCGGGGGTTTCCTTTGCAAACTATATGACCCCAAAGGACACTGAAAATTTTTTAGTGTGAAATATCGGACATCCCCAAAACCCCGGCGTGTAACCTTTTGTCGGTGAAATACCCATTGGGGTTAAATAATTCGGGCAACTTTTCCAAAATTTGAACTCCTCTCAGCTGAATTTAAAAATAACGAAATTTCTATTTGGGGGGAACCGGGGGTTGCCCGGAGCAAAAATTGGATGTGGTAATATAAAATTTTCTAAAATTTGTTTTTATCCCCCCGGCAAGGAGGAAATTGTTCCCAAAAGAAAAAAAAAGGGTTATAACATAAATTGTTGTATTTTTTTTCCCCCAAAAACCCTGATTTCAATTGTCCCAAAGGCCTCTTTCCAAAACCCCAACCTTTTTCCCCAGAACTCCCCTTTATTAGGGCTTTCATTGGAAAAAAAAATATGTCCAGATATTATCAAAAATCCCCCCCCTTCCCCATCAAATAAAAAAACTATGTTTCTTTCCCTTAGATTATTTTGATAAAAAGCCCCCCAAATTTTCCAAAAAATTTAAATGTTTGCATCAATTAAACATCCGTCGGGAATTTTACCCTTTCATCGTAAAAACCATTATACCCCGAAAAAAAGAAAGAGACAAAACAAAACGAAATGAAAAAATAAAAAACCCCCTTTGACCGGGAAATCACCCCCAAGAGAATTTTATATAAATTTTTAAATCCCCCATACCCCCTTTTGCAGTTTTAAGAAACATACCCAATACACCCCCAAATATGGTCCCCAAAAGCCCATGGCCCCAGTTTTCCCCTTAAAACCGGGGTTTTTTTTCTTTTCCCCCATTCCCGAATCCCCCCCTATTTTTAAAAATACCCTTAAAAGCAAAACCCCCGGAAAAAAGGAAAACGTTTTAAACATTAATTTGTTATAATTTATGTAACCCAATTTTTTTTTATTCCCCTTTTGGTAAATAATAAAATAAAAAAAAGGGTAATCCCCCCTTTCCCCCAAATACAATGAATAGTGATTTTATTTTTGGATAACCATTTCCCCCCAAAATTTAAATTCCCCCCGTGAACCCCCATTTTTTCCTTTTAAAAATTATTTGTTACCCTTAAGTTCTATATTGAAACGAATTAAATTGTTTGGGCGACATTCCCCAAAAAGTTTTTGGGCCCGGGGATGGGTGATAAAAAATTTTGGACCCAAGTTAAAAAAATTTTTTGGAAATTTAACCCAGAAAATGACCTTCCCCCCTTTTTTTCATTTATTGTTTTGGTTTATTCAGTTTATTAAAACTGATATACCCCCATAAAACCCCGAAAAATAAACCAGTCCCCGACAAAAAAAATATGGGTTTGCGCCCCCCCATGGACCCCAGAACCCGCCGGATCCCCCGCAGTCTGATAAAGGATCCTGCTGCGCTAACCCCCCTCCCCAACTTGTAATATTTTTTGGGTAAGCGAACAGCATGGACCCTAAAATAGAACAAATAGAAAAATTTTCATTAACCATTTTTGTATCATTTTCACTAATTAAGACAAACATTTTAAGTGCGTGATGTTAAATTTATAAAGCATTAAAGCAAAAATGAAAACTTTTCACCTTTTTTGGGATTTCCCCCGGAGCAAGAAACATTTCACGTTTGGAAAACTTATTTTATCAGGGGAATAAAAATTTTATGATACGAAGATAAAACTCCATCATGACATATCTACATTTTTGAAAGTCATGCTACAAATAATTAAAAAGCCTGAATTTTGAAGGTAAAAAGCTTTGTCTAATGGAAAAACTTTGATACAATAATTACCCAATAGTAAAAAGTATTTTTTTCCATAATGCTTTAAAAGTTCCCATGCTTAAATAAGAGTTGTAACTATAGAAAAAATATAAATATCTCCCGTTATTTAAAAACCCTTGAATATTGTACGTAAAAAGAACAAAAAATTCCAAAACAAACAAAAATTTAAATCATTTCAAAAAATTTCCCCCGGGGGGGGGGGGTTTTAAACCCCCTTTTTTGCCCCCGATTCATACGGGAAAAAGCTTTTAAAAAACATTTACTAAACCAAAAAATTTTTTTTTTAAAAGTTTTTCAAAACATTTAAAAAAAGCATTTTTTTCTAAAATTAAAAAGGGGAAAATTGTGCAGCAGATTATTTGCATAATATGTTGTACGCATAAAAAATTTAAAAATTTTAAAAAAATAAATTTAAAGGGTCAATTAATTTAATTTAATGTGGTTTTTTCTTTTGTTGTTATTGATGTAAATTTTAAAGACACAGCAGATAGGGAAAAAAAAAATTTTTTCAAAATCTTTTTCAATTTCCAAAACAGAAAATCGACATTTTTGAACAAAATTTGGGATGGAAAAAGGTTTTTTTTTCTGTATAAACTCTTTTTTTATAACAAAAACCAGATCATTCTTTTAATCCCCAAAGACATTTATTTTAGTAAAAAAAAAGATTTGTTTAAAATGAAAAGGGAATTTTCCCTTTTTTCATAACCCCTTTAGACAGAATGAAACTTTCAAATGAAAAGAAAAAACTGGGGTAATTTATTTTTATAGGGTAAACAAAATGTTATATCTTAAATTTGCAACAAACATTATAATACTTTTTAAAATTAAAAATTTATATTTTCATAAATTTTTTTTGGGGGAAAAAAAAGGGACAAAGAAAAACAACTATAAAAAGAGTTTTTTTTACTTTGCCAAAGCGAATAGTTTTTTTAAAAAATTAATGTAGCCTTGTTTAGTAAAAAATGATTTTTTTTCCCCAGAAAATCGTGTTTTTGCGGGGGTTTTTTTTTTAAATATCCAAAGAAAATTAAATTTTAATATACATACAAATAAAATATTTCAAAAGAAAATATCCTTTTAGTAAAAAACAATACGGTATACCCGATTTTTTCTGTTTTAAAAATACAAAATTTTAAAAAAAAGTGTTTCTGAGATATTTTATTTTTATATATCAAATTACAATTTATAATATGAAAAACCAAATTTTACGTTAATAAAAAAATAAAACCCTTTTAAAAAGGAACTAGTATTGGGGGTTAAAAAAAACTAGAAAGGGCCCTTTTTGCCTGCGGGCCCCAAAAATTTTTTAAAATAAGTGACTTTTTAAAATTTTTTTTTACGGTGAAATTTAAACCCCAAATTTTATTTCAATCCTGTTTTCCCTGAAAGACTGCAAATTAAATTTTAAAAGAATATAATTTAATAAAACAGGAAATTTTGTAACAAGTTTAAAGGGATGGAAAGAAACACTGTCCCAAGGTTTATAGCTACAAAATTATATTATAAAATTTCAACATTAAAAAATTACAACTTTTTCAATTATGAAATAATCTTAAACTGATATCTAGCCAAATTATAAAAAAAATAAATAAAATTTAAAAAAAAAAAACACGTTTTACTATTAGACGACTTTAAAAAACAAACCCAAAAAAAACAAAAAAAAAAACGCTCCCCGTAAAATGAAAATTTTACGGAACACTGTTTAAACCCTTTTTAAAAAAAAAATAGGAACTTTTAATTTTTGGGGTGAAAATTTTTAAATTTTTTTGAAATTTTTTTTTCATTTAAACTTTTATTTCACAAATTTAAAAAATACTCGAAAATTTTGAAAATGTTCAAAAGCATTGGGATATTTATATTTAAAGGCACCCTTTTTTTAGAACATTTCGTACTTTTAAAAGGGTTTTAAATTTTCTTTTTTTCCAAAAAACCCTAACATTTTTTTAAACGAAAGGAAAAAATTTTAGAAATTGACTCCCCCCCAAAATTAAATTTGTCTTTTATTAAATTACTTGTCTGAAACTAAAATATGTATTGGGAAATTTATGAACCTATTAAAAATTTTGCCCTTATGTTTTTTCTATTCAGAAATTTATTTAAAGTTTTTCAGTTAAATTATTCCCTTTTTTTTAAAATTAAAAAAAAAAGAAACATTTTTTATTATGGTATTTATAATTTCCCCAAAACCCCCCCCCAAAAAAAAACCTTTTTACCCCCCCTTTCAAATAACCCCCAAGCCCCCCCCGCCAATTTTGTAGTTAATTTTTAAAAAATTTTTTCAACTATTGTTTAATTGAGAGAAAAGGGAAAATGGGCCCCAGATAAAAGGGATAGCTTAGTTTATTTTTTCTGACATATTAATTTACCTTTTTCCCCATGTTCCCTTTTTTTACACGCAATTGTTTAAAGTTCTGATTTATTATATTTTTTTGAATTAAAAAAAAAAGCATGTTTCTTTTCAAAAAAAGTTTTTAAAAGTTTATAGTAATTTTTAAAAAATAAAAAATTTGACACCCGTCTACGGTCGGAAAGACGAAGCATATTTTCCCCGGTGGGGAAAACAAATTAATAACATATTTACCAAATTAAAAACCCCAGTTGGCATTTTTTAAAAGATTTTTAGTTCAACTTCCTAAATTTTAAATAATTATACTTTGGGGTATTTGGGGGTTTTATTTTAATTTTTCTTTAAATTTTCTAAAAATTGTATAAAGGAGCCGGGGGCTTTTCCCTTTCAAATCTTGTTTCCAAAAATTGAGCATTAAAATTTTTTGTAAACCTTTTTCTTAAAATTTAATATAAGGAAGCTTTTATTTTTTTTTTTTACTTCTAACTTTATGTTAAAGGAATAACTAAGTTTTGGTTTTTTTTTGGAATGAGCAAAATAAATTTTTTGGAATTTTTTTAAATTTAGGTCAATTTTAAATTTTTTTAGTTATTTTTTTTTACAGAAAGGGTTTAAAAATTTGCTAAAAATACAATTATTAAAAATTTGAAAAATATTTTTTTAAAAACCTCAGAACAAAACAAAATAAACTTTTTTGTCAAATAAAATATATTTTTAATGATAATTTAAAAAGCAAAAACTTTAAAAAAAAATGTGGGGACAAAACAAAAACCCCCTTTTAAAATATTTGTTTTTTCTCTGCCCGTTTCAAAATTTAAATTTTTTTTTCATTAAAAGAAAAGCTCAAAAAAATTCCCTTTTTCAAAAAAATTGTGTTTATTTTCAAAATTAAATTTTTTGCCTAAATTTTAAATTTAAAGAAGCAAATTTTATAAAGTCTAATTAAGCAAATAATAGAAATTTTTTTATCAAACCCAAAATTGGGGAGGGTTTAAACCTGTTTAAAGAGACAAAAACCAAAATTTTCAAATTTTTTTTCCCTTTTAGTACATTTTGAATTTAAAGCTGGGTTATAAATATAAAAGGGTTGGTAAATTTAAAAATTTAAAATTAAAAAAAAAAAACCGGTCTCACATTTTGAGAATTATAAATTAAAAATTATTTTATAAAAGAATGTAGAGCATGTTTTCCCCCTATGTATCCCGTTTTTTATTATGATTCAGTAAACCTAAAGAGAAAATCACTTTTTAAATGTTTTGCACAAGAACGAAACAATTAAGACAGCGCCACAGGGCCCCAGAAGTTTACCCGGGATAGAATAGATACGAAATGCTTGTAGAAAAGGGGGCCTTAAAAATATAAAGGTATATTTATTTGGTAAATTTTTGGCTTTCGGGATTTTGTTTTTGTATCAAGAAATCGGTTTTGGCTTTTTGCCAATTTTTTTGCAAAGATTTTTGCGGCATAAAATTTGACAGTTTTTTGTTTAAAAATTTTGGGTTAAAGGAAACCCCCCGATTCTTGATTAAACAAAAACCCCTTTTTTTACACAGCAACCAAAACAAGCATAAAACAACCCCGGTTACCAAAAAGGGGCAGCCCTTTTGATTTTATTGTGCCCGGGTCACTTATTTTATCCCTCATTGTACCCCTTTTTTTTAATTTTAAATTTAAAATATTTGGGTTTTTTTAAAAAATGAATAATTTTTATAATGACAAAAGACCCAATTTTTAAAAATAATTAAAATTAGTTTTAATCATTTTTTGGATTAAATTACATTTCAAACCTAACATTCCAAGACTGTTCAACGAATTTTTTCCCCCTTTATTTATTTTTAAAGAGAATAAAAAATTACCCATAAAAATGTTTTTGTTTGATAATTTTTTTCCCAAAAATATGAACATTTTTAATTTAGCCCTTTTAAAATATGGGTCTACAAAATAAATTTTTCAAGGGGGTTTAAAAAAATTTTAAATTTCCCCCACTTAATGTACATTATTTGCATAAATTTTATTTTTCTTTTTTTCTTTTAATTGTACATTATCATAGTTTGCTGATGAATATAAAGAAGGTATATAAAAACGACAGTTTTTTTTAAATTTTAAAAAAAAAGTTCAAAAAAAAAGGACGAAGTGTCCCCAAATTAAAATTACTTTCCCCGGTTTAAATGTGGTAACCCCTTTAAATAAGAAATCCAACAAATTTGTTTTTGATATATTTTACCCAACCCCAAAATTACCCCAATAAATTTTTATATGGGTTTTAAATGTATCTTATTACTTCCCCCAAAAATTTTTTTCATTTTAACATTAAAATTTTCCCTTTAAAGGGGGGAAAAATTTGACTTGATTGGCTTTGATAAAGGGGAAAAAACAGATTTGTTTTTAAAAATGGGCCCTTGGTTAGTTTATTAAGCTAGGGGATTTTTTTATATTAGCTTCCCGATGTATTTAAAACAATTAAACAAAAAAACCAATACTTTTTACCTTATTTAAAAAAATAAAAAAATCCTGGGGAATTTTTTTTGGGGGAGTAAAACGATGCATCTGCAAAATTTTTTATAACATTTATTCCCAAAGTTTTCAATAAATATTTTAAAAATTAAATTGGTATCCTGGAAATGTGCCCAATTTATTTTATAAAATTTTCCATTCCAAACTTTTATGTTTAAAAGGCTTGTTAAGGTCAACCCTTTATAAACCGTTTAACAGTTAACCCGACAAAACAAAAAATCTAAATAACACAAAGGGCGACTCCCCTTTTTCGTGTTTTTTTTCAAAAAAAATAATTAATGGGAAGTTTTTTATTTACCAAATCAAAAGGGGCCCAAACAGGCAGTAAAATACAGCCAATATAGAAAAGTTGTGAAAACAATAAGGGCCCCATGCCCAAAATTAAAAAGACATTATAAAGGTTGGGGATTTACAAAACAAAAAAAAAAAAGGGTTGTACTACCGGGGGTTGAAGAATAGGAAGAAAAAAATTTTTAATTTTTTTCTTATACATTTAAAATGTGCTCTTAACATCAACCAGTAATAACAAATGAAAAATTTTGGGCACGGGGGGGTATTAAAAAAATTAAAAAGAATAATTAAATGGTTTCAGTTTCTACAATTTTGGAGAAAAGCTCAAAAAATAAATTTTTAATATTGAAAAAACAGCATTTTTTCTCCCCATAAAGGTCTTTTCAGTTTAAAAATAATGAGCAATTGGTTTTTTATCTTGAAGGGTTTGGATATGAAAATTAATAAATATTTTTTTCAAAAATTGGTACAAAAAAAATTTTCTAAAATTTTAAGAAAATGATTTGAGTTGAACTTGCAAATTTTTTTGAAATTTTCACATATAGTAATACTAACCCCACGCAAAACCAAAATGGGCAACTGGAATTTAAAAAATTGGTTTTTCCCTTCAACTATTTTTCCCCAAATCTTCTAGTTAAGAACAAAAAATAAAAAGTTTTTCCAAAAATTACTAATGGGGAAATTATTCCCCAGATAATCCCTTCGGGGCAAATTTTCCGGGCCTTTTTATGTAATAGCATTATAAAACCTTGAGACCAAATTTCGGAAAAGTGACCAAAAATAAAAACGGGGTTTAAATAATAAACCCAATATCCCCCCGAGTATTCTACCCCGTAGGATAAAAAATTCCGTTAAACCCCATTTTCGCTTTTGGCAAGATGGCCCCTTTTTATTTTAAGAAAGATTATTTGCCCGGGCAAAACCCTCAAAAACATGTAATTTGGGATTTAATTCCCCCGAAATTTTTCCCTTTTTATATTGAAAAAAACAAATTCTATTGAAATTTTCAAATTGGTCCCAAAAAATGGTTCTTTGAAAATTTAAAAAAATAAACCTTAAAAAAATCAAAAGGGAAAAAATGATCAGTAGCCCCTGCTTTTTTTTAAAAATGCTTCCCCAAAAAACTTTTTTGGGTTTAAATGTTTTTTTAGACGGGGAATTCATCCCCTTTTTTTTAATTTTAAAAATTTCGCGTTTCTTTTTAACCCTATCCCCAAATTTTTTTAAAAAAGTCCTTTTTTTTTTTTCAAAGTGAAAACCCAGATTAAAAAGATTTTTTATTATTAAATATAGCTAATGCATCTAATTATAAATATTGTTTCGCCGAGCGCACTCCCCATAAAACCTTTGGGTTCTAAATTTTAACGGTTTTTTTACCAAAATTTCTAAAAAAAATGCTTAAATAATGGATCTGCTAAAATCGGAAAAATAAATGTGAAAAAATCAAGAACCCTTTTTTCTATTTTAATAGATTTTGGAAACAATTTCTATTGAAAAAGTCGTTAAATGCAGTAAAAATTTCCCATAAAACCCGGGCCAAACTGAAACCCCCTTTCAAACCCTTTTAATCCCACAAACCCATTTAAAATAAACCCTTGGGTTTTCTTGTATTGTGGGCACCCCCATACTTGGAAAGAAGCGCTTTAATCGTAAAATAAAATTAATGCAAAGGTCGCTGTACCCTATTGAATTCAAAATTATTCCCAAAAATTGTGTATTAACTAAAAAAAGATAATCCATGTAAATCCCCTTTTGAGACAATAAAAATGTAAAAACAAGCCCGTGGGGAAAATCATCACCCAAACTTAAAACCCCTTAAACTTTAAACACCCAAAAAACGTTGACTTACACAAATCGAGGGAACCCTTTAAAACCCCGAAAAATCGCCCAATTTGGGAAACCGACGAATTTTAAACGGTCCAAGATTCTGTCAAAAAAAAATATCGTATTAAAAAGATTTTACTTATAAAATTTAAATAATTTCCCTAAAATTATTTTCGGTAATTCAAATTTCAGTTCCTTAAAAAAAAATTTTTGGAATCCCCCCACTAAATCCCCAGTCAACCCCTTTTTCAAGGTTTTTCCGGGCAATAAAAAGAGTAAAACGTTTGAAAATCCCCGGTTTTTTTATCTTTTCCTTAGCCCTTTCCCTTTAGTAAAAGGGATCAAAACGAGGGGGTTTTTTCCAAAACCCCTTTGGGGGAAAACTGTTTCATGGGAAGAAAAACTTGCGCGATTTCCCCTTTAAATAAAAAACATCATAATTTTTCCTTTTTAATCTTAATGTGGGCGCTTTCATCTAAATTTCCAAGACAAAGGAGCTTGGTTAAAAATGAAATATTAACATTTGTTCAAATGTAATCGAGCATTCGATACGGTGCTGGCGCCATTGGCAATGTGTTCTCATTTAAACAGATCACCAAAATGTTTTTTCATTTTCGTAATCATTCCGATACATATTCTGGTAGGATCTGTAAGTGAAGGTAAATTAAATCCAGACCAGAATGCAACATTATTAAAGATATTTACTTGAAAAAAAATCTTCTTTTTATCCACCCTATGAACATAATTTTTTTTGGCAATTCTAATGTTTTTTGTTTCTTTCATAAAAACTTCGCACGCATGTATACATGAACGGAAAAAGAAAGTATGCATAACTTGTAAGATGTTGCGAGCACACGCAATTGATAAGCGTGACTCGTTAAAACAACTTACAATGACGGCCTGCATGTTTTACTATCAAAATATAACCGTCCAGGATATCGCATAAGCACGTGGCAAATTATACGTTTATGCAATAATATCACAAAGTGTTTTTTTTTCAGAATCTGGAAACAAAGATCTAAAATTCTAGCCTTATTTAATCCCTCGAATTGTTATAAAATGACTGATTTCTTGATTATATCTAGCTGCAGCATTTGATCATAAATAATGTCAAAACAAACACTTATAAGATAGTGACATTAGTTATTGTCACATATTCACATATTTTAGTGGGGTAATTCATTTCTTGTCGTGTGCATGAATCAACTAAGTATTTACGTATTTGTTATATAACATATGACCTTTCAATTATTGTTTAACGACTTTAGAATTATTCTTATAACATTTAAACATTTAATAGCTTTAAATTGGCTATGAAACTAATAAAATAGTCAAAATGTCATGACGGTAAAGCAAATAAAAAGAAACAACCAAAAAAGTTTTAATATATTCACATATTCACATTTGTTCGATTTAATACATTATTGTATTCCGAGATCGTACAATTCAAAAGAAGGGTTTTAACTTTGCTATGATTTTTCCACAAACTCAATGACCGAGACAATGAAGTTTTTACGTAGAAGAATCATTATCATGATAATTTATTATTCATTGTTTAAAGGCTTACAATAAGTTACAATCAAGGAATCTTTCGAAATGAAGCAAACAATACTTTCAGTCATATTACTGTGCAATGTGATAGATAGAATCGTAAAAGCGTAATACGTCTTTGTGTTGTCTCTTTTTCTGAAATTAAAGAAAAATTGTATTTGCTGAACATATCATTCAAATATACACTTCATTTAATGTCCGTGACCGTAGCACTGAAAATATCGTCGCTGATGAACTATAAAGACAGGTACGTTTATTCGAAATTTAAACATGGTAAAAACAAAAAGATTAGTAAGGGCAAAAAAAAAAAAAGAAAAAAAAAAATGGGGGGACATCAGGTTTTTTTCTTAAAAGATTCAAAATAGAAATTTTTGTTTACAGGGGAGAGGAAATAAAGTGTACCCAAGGTAAATATATCATACACCTTTTTTTAAAGCCCCCAATTAGACATTTATTTAACAAATTGTTTCATAATTTCAAAAAATTGATTTGCTTTAAAAATTACAGGCTTTTTATTACTTTCATACTCATATGAAGGGCAAAAAAAACACTTTTTGAATGAAATAATATACAATAATTTTTTAAAAATTTTTTTTTCCTTTTAACCCCTTAACACATTCTTGTGTATAAGAATCTCATCTAAAAAGCTGGATATTTCCGATTAAGATTTTTTCTGATTTTAGGTGTTTTATAAAACTGGTGCTAGTATCTTTTATTCTTTTTATAGCTATCGTTTATTTTATTACAAATAACACACATTTAATTTTTGTAAATGGCATTTACTTTGACGGAATGAATTTTAATAGCGACAAATCGAGCATGCCATAGGGACATTAATCTATATAATATAACACTAAAAGGAATTAATTTCAAGGCAAAACTAAAGTAAGAGAAAATGTTGTTCTTACAAAATAGGTCGGTACTAAATGAACTCTGCTTAAAAGATTTCTGAACTTATCAAATGTTAATAACAAAGTCTTAATTTGACTATAATTGCTTGATAATCTTCTTAGAACTCAATAAATAGCTCGCAGTTTCTGAGATTTCTGCAATTAATAACTCTTCTTAATGTGTTATTTACTTACATCATTATCTAATAAGGAGTGTTCAGTATCATAACTTTTTCCTTTTGTGTGACCTTTTTCTTTTCTAGTGCATTTTCTAGTTGGGTGGTTCCAATATTCCTACTTGAATAATGTTGAATCACCCTTAGGATATGTTGCCTGCTTTTTAAATTTGTCTTTTGACGTCTTATCTGTGATACGCAGGCTTCATAACCTCTGATCCCCTTTCAAAATTCCATTTTATTTAGTTCTGCCCATTGTTTTCTCGTTTAGGGCACACGCTTTTTATTACTTGGGGACCATACGCCGCTTTTCATGGAAGGCACGGAAGTGTCACATTGAAGGTTCCATGATAACCGCCGTATGAACACATCTGCGGATGTTTCTATATTCAAAATTTTACTATTTCATGTTTAAATGTTGAATTCTGCTTAAGCCGGTGCTAGGGGGCGTGGACGGTAACTTGCACTTTCCAGTACCGTCCATGAACAGGCTCAATCAAACCGAGCCTGCAACATTTTCAATTTTGCCGTGTTGGGCTTTCTTTAGGGATTCTGTTTTTATCTATTTTATCTAGTTAATGCAACTAAAAACTGTCTTATTTATGCCTTTGTTATAAAACTTCCCCATTATTTTTATAGATTGAACATTACAAAGATCTTTTTAAAACATTCAGCATCATGAGTTATTCATCGTTCATGCAAAGAAAATGATAAAGTTGTGAGAGGAATCATGAGAAAATGTCATCCTAAAACTACCTTTACCTGCTCATTTACCATTTGCCCTTGGTAGGCATAATGTCACTATTATAAGTGTAGCTTTGATCAGTTGATGTAGTATGCCCCAATGCTTGTAAAAAAAAAAATTATATTGTGTTTTAAAATTAATATATGTTTCTTGTACACGTGCTTTACATCATTAAATTTCAGATATATCTTTATTTAGTTAAACTCATATATCATGACCATTAACGAAATATCATATAATAAAGTGATTGACGTCATCACTGAGATTCGTGTCAATTTGACATTACATAAATGTACAGCTTTTTTAATGAAAATAATGCATCAGGTATTTATGTATCATAAATGATGTTTACATTGATATTATTCCTTCTCTACAGGGTATGATTATATATGATTAAAGAGAAATAAAAATGGATTAAACATAAATAATCAGTCAGTTTTGATTCCATTGTAATAGCACCGGGACTATTATCGACAATCAGTCGGTAATACTGTATTTTCATTGCAACTACTGTTACCAAAGGCGATCGTTATGTTATTACCTTATCCCAATGTTAGACGTATGAATAACAGGCTTCTACAGCATATTTGCGTACTCCAAACATATTTTAAAACCGCGAGGTAACTTTATTCGCCTGTATTAGGCCAGTCAGTATCGATTGAAATCAGGAACTTCAGTAGCAGCGTTAAAGCTGTTAAATAATATTCCTTAGATGAAAAGTTTTTGTTTAAAATTACGTAGAAATTCATTACTTGGTTTAAGCATCATCACCAGAGTCCAAATACAAACACAAGATATGATGACTAAATGTTACATAGCATGAACATACATGACTTCAAAACAATGGCTAACAACACGTGAGATTTTTTATTAAAATGGTAATTTACTTTAAAATCATAATTAATGAGCATATATAGAGAAAGGAAACATAATGACACTAAGTTTGACCTTTGAGAAAGCTTTAGCCATATACAGAAGGAACATTTCGATATTCGATTCATGTCTTAGCAGTATCTTTAGGTTGTCTAACAAATTATGTTCCTTCATCAAAATAGTTTGCATATCAGACATGACTTTGCTACTGATTAAACAATGCGAGAAAATCTACAGGGTATGATTATATATAATCATACCCTGTAGAGAAGGAATAATATCAAATGAATGTAAACATCAATGCGGCATAACACACCCTCCCGTGCAAAATAAGTTGGGGTTTATGCCGTCATTTCTCTGTAAAGTAAATGCTAAGGGTTCCGTCATTTGACGCTAAAATGAAGTTCATGCCTTTCTATTTAACAAAAATGCGAAATGAACAAAAGAGTTTTGTCACTTCTTTTGGAAAAATGATATCTACGTAATATTTAAGAATACTTAACTCAAATATCAAGTATATAAGCTATCTGCAAAAAAACATCTAAATGGCTTTTCAAAAGCTTTTACTACCCGAGTGTGCTCATCCATATTTTACATCACTCAATAAATTTTAAATGTCTTACTAATTCACTAATGTATGTGAGATTTAATACAAGAAATAACTACCTACATAATAACAAAGAATCCAGACTGATTGAGATTTAATTTGTTTATCATTCATATTAAATAAAGTAATTGTTTGATATCATTTTCATGTGAATTTTTTCTTACCAATAATTTTAATTTGATATTATAAAATCAAATCGTTAAGCATTATTATAATAAATTATGTGATATATTTATGAATTTATACTTTATATAAATCTATTATAATTTTAAATCCAAACACGAACATTTTATTTTTAAAAAAGTATATATTTCAAAATATCCTTGTAGTCACATTTAATGCCGAATATGTGACAGTGTATATTTCCCTTTCCTTTTATATTTTTGAAATGTCGATATTTGCCATATATTGTATAATTATAAAGAAAAAATCTTATGTTTTGCAAAACCATTTCAAGAAGGTACATTTTTCACCAGTTCATTTTAAAAGTTTGAGAATTGAAAGTTGTTAAATAAATGAAGCTAAATGCCAGTCTTGTCTGTGAGGGGTGAGGCAAATAACAATTATATTTAACTAAGAGGAATTATTGGAATTCTTATACAACACTGATTGGTTTGTTCTGCTACTTTATATCAAATATTAAACAATTTCAGATGAAGTTTTACAATAAATTGGATAAAATTATAGCCATTTGTGCCTATATAGTTTCAATGTCATTTAATGTATTTCTTTCACCACTGGACTATCTTAATGCTGCAAACAAGTCTGACTTTCGCGTGTCAAAATGAACAGCAAGGAGTGTTCAAGAAATATGACAAACAAACGTGATGCAAAGTAAAACTATACACTAATCTAGAAAACATAAAAAGAATTATGAAGTCGCTAAGACGATTAGTTTATTTAAACGCGTACGCTGCTGTATACTCAGCATACTTCTTAGAAAATAACTAAAAGCTTTGTAAGTAAATCCGTCATATAAATTCCAAGGTGAAATCATGCCCTTATATTACAAAAAAAATCGGTTAATGTTCTGATAATAATCAAAATATTATTCGTTGAACTTAATTGGGTGATGATAAAAATGTTTACAATGACCACTTTTAAAGATTGTACAAACATTGACAGAAATATTACATAGGTAATTAAGATAAAGGAAGTTTATATGCTTTGAAATCGAATAAAGTTAGCATTTAAACTGAATGGCAAAAATATAGTATAATGTTTTCTAACTATGCATTTTAAATACATTTGATTTTCCATTTTCGTAATATGGGACCAATGTTCGATAAACTAGACTAAGTAGAATCATTGAAATGTACACATGTATATATGGTAATACCGCATAAGCAAGCAAGAATACTCCTTGCATATAGACTGGTGTTTCTTTTAGTTTTACCCATGCCCACATTTTACCTGACATGGGAGTGCCAGGTGAGTCGCTTGCTTTCATATGACATCATTTTAGCGCATTTTATAAATGAATTGCGGTTCACTGACGTCGTCATTTCGGTAAAGAACAGCATGTCTAGAATGACGTCAGTTCGCAGTGATTATTTGAAATGCTATCGTGAGAAATAGTAACGGATGCATTAATGAATGAAGAAATGTCCATAGAAAATATATTAATTGATCATCAGGTATAACATTTACAATATGTTAGACTATTGTAGAATATGCAAGACAAAATACCTCATTTGTGTTTGCAGTACAGATCGGAATATAAGCCTTTTGGAAAAAAACATGTATGACTTACCGTCAATCAAACCGAGCCTGCAATATTTTTAATTTTGCCGTATTGGACTTTCTTTAGGAAGTCTTATTTTCTCTATATGTACATTTATTACAGATATTTATTACAATGACAAGATGATATAGAGTACATGTATTACAAACAATAAGTCCAAAGGTAAAACAGATTTACAAGGAGAACCATGTTGCTAATGTATTTAATGCACATCACTTTATATTACCTACATTTCAAACATTTGATTTGTTTGTATTTTTATCTAATTTCTTCTAAGTCGAACAATTTTTTGTTATGCATAATTAATTGTATGTGTCTGTTAGTAACGACAACGATTTGCTGCTCAATTATCATCATAATAAATCGTTTGTAATGTATCGTGTAAATTAAGCATGTTTGAGATAATCATCTGAATAAATTGCACCAACGCAATTCTTGGATTACGTCTATTTTTGAATTTGCTCTCAGAGGAAACACTTGTGCTTTAGAAACAGCTTTGTCTTAATATTTTTTTTTAAAAGCGACATCATTTGCGATAAATATTTCATTTGACGAAATATTTTAATTACGCAAACAATCAATAATAGCAATTCAATTTCTGGATAAAATTTGCATTTACAATGTAAAGATATATGTAAGACAAAAGAAATGCTTGTTATTGACATGTTTATGCAGCATTTACTTTAAATTAAAAAAAAATGTTCCAGGATATATATTGCTGTTTGTTTGATCATGTCTTTCTCCATTAAGTTTAAATTGCTTTAATTCCTGAATTAGTATACTTTTTTGTATTTGCTCGCACATTCTGCATTTAGCATGTATTAATATCAGAAATTCTTCATACCATACCAACGAGTTGAACAAATTAAGCTGTATACATCACTGTCAACATTTGTCAGTATAGCGAAAAAAAATGTTGTCCTATGGCCACATCAATTGTCCTGAAATTACTTGCGTAATTATGTTCTTTCTGTTACGTTCTTCTATGTGTGTATAATATTGCATCATGCAATACTTTTAAAAAAAATGTCTATATTTCTAGAATATTTTCATTCATTTTATGCAAGGATGAAATATCAGTCTGAGGTAATTTTCAGAAAAACACAAGTGCTATAAAAAATCAAAAAAAAAATCTAGCATTAAAAATATGAAATGAGAAATATAGTAAAAATGAATTATTGACTGTCGTAAAAGAATGATTTGATTGCCATACAAATATGCATTTGAGTAATTATTCATTTATCCATGAAAAATATATTTGATTTGTTACTTTAATTCGCTAACGATAACGACATGATACGGTCTATTTGGAGCAAATTTGAAATGCATTATATGTAATAGCTGGTGTACATGTAAAGTGAAATTAAAACACGATAATCGTTATACATGTTATATGATTCTATTTGCAATAAGTTATGTATTCAACATACTTATTTTTATTCAAATACGACGCATCTTAAGCAATACCATTGTATATTAGATATCTATAATAACAATTCAAACCTCTTGACCGTATCTAATTTAATATAACTTTAGAATAGAATGTATCTACATAACAAAAAAAATGTTTATGTGATTTAATGTGAGTTATAAAAATTACACTTCCTTTATCAGCCTGAATACATTCATTACTCTTAAAATTAAATTTACAGTATTAATCTACTGGCAGATATTTTGGTAAGACAAAAAGTAGAATGACTTAGATTCATAGATTCATGGTCATGTCGATAACATAAACAAAGTTTCCATTTTATCTTGTAAAAAAGCGGTAAACAGAATAGTTTTTATATTGTTCTACTATTTTTACCTGGTAACCAGATTTTAGGTTGAACGTACGACCGCGTTGATAATACAGTCTTACGATCGAGCGTACAACAATCGTAGATCAAAATTGTATGATAAGATTTCCGAAATCGCACGATCGATAAGACGGGCCTCTTATCTAGGAAACTAATAATTATGATAAAAGATTCCTTTGACTAAAACATCTGTGTTTCGAAAAAAAACTCATTCCGGGAAAAGAATGTTCTCAAACACCATTTCAATATTATTTTATATATATATTAAAATTCCGTTCATAATGTTTTTCATTTACAATGTTAATTGTAATGCATATCGCAACTGTCTGCTGCGCAAACATCACATCTGAATTATTCATGAGAATTAACAAATTTATATATTTTTATCGGGTCTGTTAAATGGTGCCAAAAAATGTTTTTAGTAAATACTTTGAAAGAAATTTACGTCCTCACTTGAATACAAATGTCATAAAATTGTGTTCAATTTCAATTCAATTTTAAATTTATATATTATGTTTTCTATAAAGACTTAAGGAGTTAAAACCTTCACGATATTGAGCTATCAAACGGAAAAGTATTTACTTTCTGTTAAAACTGCTTGTATAAAAACAAAATGTTGATTTTGATCAATATTTATCATATATAAAACATTTTGCTTTTAATAAAGAAAAATATTACTTCAGTGAAAAGAAAAATCATAATTGCAGCCAATTTTGCTTTTTGTCGTACGATATGCTGCTATCAACATTATGTGTAATAAATCACTTGTCCTGAAGTGCTCTGAGGTAACATCATATTTAAGACATTACACAAATATTACAGACAACGTGTCGCTAGTTCATATTGCGTATAACCAACAGGGAGCAAATTATAGTTTTAGACTTCAATGTAATAGTGTAGGAGTCCTAGCCTGAAGGTAGATTACAGAAATGAGATTTATCAAAGAACGTTATTGCCCTAAATATTTTAGATTGAATATTTGATATCAAGTGAACACAGAGGAGATGGAACATTGTGTTTTTCCCTTTTGATAACGTGCAATTAACATTTCTGTAACATCCATAATTACAGTTATATCAGACAAAATTACAAATTCATATTAATCTTGCTGTTTGATAATATGTTAAGTCAAATTAAAAGTTATGTAAAAGTATTAGCTTACGGGTACAGCTGCACTTTTCTTTTTCAGTTTTTTACTTAAAGATAAATATGTTGGGTTTTATAGTATCATTGTTTATTTCCTTAACATCAAGTGCTAAGTTCTATTATATTCATTAAAAAAGCCGACTGACATTGTTTCTTATTATTTGGCATCCTTCACATGTTTTTGAGAAAACGAAGTGAATGTATACGTACTTGTCTGAAAGTTTTAGCAAATGTTTACAAGTAGCTTATTTCTAGAAACTTAATGTTGCACAACAGTTTGAAATATCTAAAAAAATGGCACAAGCATTAATAATTACTAAAGCATGTTTAAAAAAGACAGCAGTAATTGGTCTACAATGGTGCAGTTGCCATACGATTTCCAAATATTGGTAAAACAATAAAACTCGAATCATTTTGATATTCTAATTAAATACTTCTTAAACACAAAGGCTGATGTCATTCTAAGTTTTTTAGTATGGTCATAAATATGGTGCATGCTACATTTTTATAGTAATTTATGACAGATAAGAAATATCGGATCAAAATAAATTAAATATAATCATTTGTAGTATCATTTTGTTTCCAAATTGTTTTACAGACTTTCCATTTTGATCAATTTACTTGAAGACAATTTTTCTCCTTCAAATACGGAAAACCTTTTTGGAAATAACACTGATTTGAGTGTTGATTTGGTACAATTATAATATTTTCATCCCATTTTGTTATCATTATTACAACAATAATCATTATTTATAATAATTACTATAATTATAAATGAAGATTTATAATAATTACTATTATTATAAATGACTTATCAAGCACATTTCCAACAATAGTACACCATTGCATACTATTAGCTTTATTCATCTCTTTTAAAAAGGGAAGAAGGCTATAAAATTAACGGTGAGTTTTCTCAAACATTTTAAATTTCACTTAGAAATATTTTAAATGTGAATCCGTGTACGAGGGATGCTAAAACATTGGATGATGTACAGAAACTACATTTTCAATAAAATCAAGTTGCATTAGTCTTATTGACTGCAGATGTCCTATATTGCATGCCACATTACTTTTAACAACCAAATGTTAATCTAGCTACAATTCTATTTTTTATAATTATGGAGAATGTGGCAACTGTTTCAAACCATGAACAACTCTGTCTTATACATCTGCAACATTATGTCTCTATTTTGTTACCAAATATAGTAAATATTATAACGAATATCTTAACTTAAAAAGAATACAATGATTTAACTGTTATTTTCTTCAAAGTCATAAATGTCTTTCTCAGAAAATTTAATTTCATAAAAACAAACAAAGAAAAGAATGACACATCAATAGTTTCTTTGGTTGTTTTTGCTTGAATCCGACATAATTATATATTTGCATTAACTGACAATGTATGATCATCATTTTTTACATTCTAAGGAAGCAACCTTCCAGGGTCTTGCTGACACATAATTAAAATGATAAAGAGGAGTTAGCATTCCTTTGAAAGCAAGATTTTTCTTAATTACCTTTACCGAATAATTATAATTATTTTGTAACAAAAATCTTTTACACAATCAAGTGTTCGGAAAAATAATGGCACTTAGGATTAAAAGATAATCAGATGTTCAATGAAATATTGACATCGAAATAGTAAGAAACAAAAAATTATTTTTAAACGAAATCAGTGTGATATTCCAGACTGTAAGGACTGTTAATATAATGAATATAATGATAGATAAACATAGTCACACGAGCATATATTCGATAGTTATTTTAACCCTCCAAGTTAGCGACTTAACTTAGTTGTTTCGCATTGACATTTGCTGTTGCAGTAACCAAACGCCTCAAGATAGGTAAACGTTAGCCAATAAATTGATGAAGATGTCTTATCACATATTTTCAAAATTGGAATGCTTTTAACAATTTAGTTTTGTTACAAGTTAAATATTATATCAAAATACCAGTCGGAAATATACATATATATTTATATGCTTATACTTATTTATTTGTTTTTTTTCCGAAATTTATTCTGGAAAATTTCCAATATATTAACCGACCGAGTTTATTGTGTTGATCATTTTCTAACAAATTGACAGTTTACAATTTTGCGAATAACGTGAGAGGTTTCACAGCTTTGTCAAGTAAATAATGATAAATGACAACGAACCTACGCAATCAATTTTATTATTGGAGAAAGTATATTAAACAGGAAATTCCCGATGGCGCCGGTATTAATGAATTTCTTGCTAGTGTCCAATCTTTGTGACACAGTTACTTACTGTAAACGTATCATCAACTGTTACAATATCTTTTGTATAAGACTTTTCTGTTCTTTGTTGGGTCATAAAATCTGCTATTGATTGATAATTTATGAAGTAGTTAGCATTTAGATATGAAATCATAATTATCAATTATAAAGTTTTACAAAGATTTGAATGTTATGTTTAATGTCCCAATGTAAGTAATCACAGAATTAACTGTGGAACACTTAAAATCAGAACGTGTCAGAAAACTTTCATATATGGGTCAAACAAAAAGATTGTAGGCATAATTTTTGACTGGCAATAATTTGTTAACTTAAGGAGCACTGTTTTTTTTTACTGCCATGACTTTAATTGACCAATTAAGGTATTTAGTGCAAAAAGGTTTATGATTTATTTTTAATATCAAAATAAGTCAGATATTATGAATCCAATTAAATATCTTTGTTATGTATCCCATTTTGTCATTAAATACAAAGACATTTTGTAATCACACATTACATTTATATCATTATGAAAGAGCAATAAATCATTTTTTAAATTACATTAGAGATAATTCAAAAGAATGTGGTTAGAACGAGAGAAGAGTAATAAGCTTCCCTTTATTTTTCTAAATTTGCCAATAAGAGTGTTCAATTTCTTTTCTTATTTTACACAGAACCAGGAAACTCATTATGAAAGCAATTTTCATTTTCTCTAGTTTTGTTCTTGAAAAAAATCGTTCCAGGGTAGAAAATATATCTTGAAAACACTACATTACTCCTCGATATGTGCTCATTTGTTTCATTTGATTTCAGCGTTATTTCTTCATTGGGTGATTTCCCTTATGAGGAAAAGCATGGCGCGTTTGCCAGAAACAAATTGGCGAATAAAGCATTCCGTGTTTTTATCACTTGTTTGACGTTTTAAATTTAAAAATAACTAAATTCTGAATTATACATTACAAAAAAGTTTGATATTCTAAAAGATTTGTATATATCTATTAAACATGTATCATCTATGCTTATGTACAACATTACTTGTATCATAGTTTGGGGACATTGCTGTTGAAAATGTGTCAGAGTTAAATCGTATACATATACATGCACAGTGCATTAACTGGAGTGCAGGTATTAGTTACCCGCACTCCAGAGCATGCCCATTGATTTGCTCATTTTTGCTGGGGTTTACATATTGTTAAGTCAGAGAAAGGAAAAGCGACAGAAAAATCATATTCAGATGTTCGTTCATTTGTTCCTTTTTGCCGGGGTTTCATATTGTGACAACAGGGAACGTGTTTTTATGTTTGACTATGATACAAAAGAGAAATAACATCAAAACACTCGACAATCTGATTGATATTCGGAGGCAACGCCCCCTCGTAGAAATCAGGTAGCCTTGTGTTCCGATGCTCTTTCTATTACTAAACATGTAAATCTTAAAAAATACATAGGTTGTATTATAACACACAACACCCATATTTAAGGCTTATATTCATGGTCTTAAACTGTAACCGAGTTGATACAAAATTGAATCAAGCATGCTCAATCCGATTGTTATCGTTTATTAAGTTTTTACAAAAGCTGTATATTTACCTGGTTTCTTGTTTTCAATGTGTTGCTTCATTTATAGCAAAGTGCAACTCAGACAATTATTTTGTTCTTAAGATACAAACTGGAATATCTTTAAACAATGGGCCATAGCTCATACTTCAAAGGAGCCTCAACAAGAAAAAAACTCTATACTCTTTGCCGACAAAATTATAATTTCCATAAAGTTATCCCTAAACTGTGAAATAATGTAATGAACAGGTCTAAAAGGAAATCTTGACAAGTCCATCTCAGAAATAAGGTAGATTACAGTTAACCTTATCAGCGTTAACAAGGGAACTAAATGATATCACATAACATTGTGTTTTATTTACTATAGAAAAAAGTGAGTACTAACGAATTGTGCTTTTATATGCTTTAGCTCATCAATGTTAATTGCATTGTTATCAATTTGATTAATACTACTAAATGATTTTCTAAAGACTCTATTCATTTCCCAAGTGTCCACAATTGTGTTATGTTTCAGAATTGGTTGATAAGTAGTAATTATCATTGTTATTATTTGATTTGATGGTAAGATAAACAATTGATTGAAGTTCAATTTCCATTAATTATAATTATATAATAAATAGGGAATATTTAAGTTTTGGAGCTTTGATTACAGGAATGATTTTTTTCATCGATATTTTACCCACGACGCCATCCTGTTTAGTTAATTGCTCGCAATGCGAACTTTACAACGCTACTTCCTGCTCATACAGATATGTTTACAATGAAAGCGCATTAATCCTTTGGCCTCTTCTGTGGCCGTCAATACAGATTAATATTTACCCTGCTGGCGACAACTTGATTTACCCATACAAACAACGCAAGCCAATTTCAGTGTACAGTGTTCACTTTTTATTCGTACATATTTAAGATTTTCCAATTAAATAATGATGTTATACTGTTAACATTAAAGAAAACATATGATATAGAAAAGAAGCAGAATAATTAGACCATTTAAAGAATATTGACAGCTGAACAATATGTTAAATCATGAATTTTAATAAAAGATACTTTAACTAATGTAGTATGTTTTAATGTTTTGCGAGATACACATCGAGCTGCAATATTTTATCATTAATAATGTGAAGAAGAAAACTTATAAGATAATGTTATTACATATTTTTTACATATTCTTGGTGGGGATATTTATTTCATATCGTGTGTATGAATCAACTAACTTAAAGTATGTGCGTATTTGTTACATACTAAATAATATAATCTTAGAGTTATTTTTTTAACAATTCTAGAATTATTGTTACAACACTTTAACAGTTAATAGCTTGAAATGACCACGAAACTAAAACAATGATAAAGAATGCCATGACGGTAAAGAAAGCATAAAAACTAGATCACAAAGTGTTGGATATATTAACATTTATTCATTTTAATATATTGTATTCCAAAATCTTTCAATTTAAAAGAAGTGTGTGTTTAAACTGTGCTCGATGTTTTTAAAACTCAAAAGAGTACCATAACAATAATTAATGTCCTTGAAAGAAATTTCATTGAGTATTCATTGTTCAAAGGAACCAGTTTGAATCAAGATTTTTTCAAAATGAAGGAGACAATATTTTCAGTCATAGGATCGTTACAATGTTTTTGCGTTTGTCTCCTTTTTTATGAAAACTAGAAATAAACAGTATTTGTTTGACATTTGACATCTTAATATGCAAAACATATAATGTTCGCCACCGTAGCACTGGAAATTGAAAACATCACCGCTAATGAACTACATGCTTCTTAAATCTGTTGCTAGTCAGTTTTAATCCGACTATATTTTGTATATCTAAAGTTATGGTTGAATTACCAAAACACACATTTATTATATACCTTTCAAAGGCATTGCATCTTTTAATCCTTTAAGGAAATGAACTTCACGATATAAGCCCATCTTTTGATGTGTCACCATCTCTATCTCTGTCAAACCGCCATGATCAAACAGTTCTTCTTCGATGCCGAATTGGACACACTAAAATTACCCACTCTTATCTCCTTACGTATGACAATGCCCCTTTCTGTGTAAATTGTTATGAAAATTTTAGTGTCAAGCATTTTCTTCTTGAATGTCATCATTTTTCACAAGCCCGTAATAGATTTTATTGTGTAAATTCACTCAAAGAACTCTTTTATACAATTCAATGAAAAAACATCATTGATTATTTAAAAGAGATAAACTTGTATTCTAGAATCTAATTGGCTCATTTTCATTGTCATTTACAAAGTTTAACATAACATTTCAACCCTATTAAAGCATTCGGCACGATATGGCCAGTTATGTGTTGTTGCAAACAAACAAACAAATAAGGGAATGACGTTTGAGAGGTGACAGATCGAGAAGTCGTGTTTAGGGCACATTAACCTATACCATGTAACGCTTTAATGTAATTAATTTCAAGGCCAAACTAAAGTAAGAGAATATGTTGTTCTTAACAAAATAGGTCAGTACTAAATGAACACTTTTAAGATTTCTGACCTTATCAAATGTTAATAATAGAGTTCTCAATTTGGCTACAGTTACTTAATAATCTTCTTACTCAATAAATATATCGCAGGTTCTGAGGTTTCTGCAATTAGTAAGTCTTCTTAATGTGTTATATACTTACATCACTGTCTTACTAGGAATGTTCTTCATCATAACTCTTTTCCTACATTTGTCCTAGGCATAGATACTGCAACACAAATGCATCCAGGTCTACATTTTTTTAAAGAAACATTATAATCATGTTTTAATTATCAAGCTGAGCTAATCATATATCTTTAACATGACTGCAATAATTGCGATTGACCAACGGTTGTTATATAATAATGTTTATGATTATACATTAATCTGCTTTATAGAAGGACTGCCCCATACTTTTCATAAATTGAACGTTAAAATTGAATTCCGATGGATATTTTTAGAACCTTGAGTCATGTCAGTTATTTATCGTTCATGCGAATAACATAACTAAATTGAGAGAAATCATGGCATAATGTCAAGATGAATTGACTTTCATCTGCCCACTTACCATTTGCCCTTGGGTGGGCATAATGTCACTTTGATATGTACTTTTATATGTTAAGCTTTTATCAGTTAATTAACTTTTCAAATACAGAGTATTTTTTACCTTCAACATAATTCGCTGTTTTCCATGTACATCTCAAATATATTTACACTCAAGAACATATGACTGCAACATTTCATTATTATCCTGTTTTGAGCTTCAAGGTTAAATTTTATTGCTGAGACTAAAGTGCGAATGAAAAAGGAATAAAGCGAATAATATCCGATTAATCTATAATTTACAAAAGAAAGAAATATCTTAGTGCGTTTTCTAGCAAATTTCTAATATATCTATTTATTATTAAATTCCGGACGAGAGATCAAAAACTGTCAGATTATATAAACATTACAGAACACCATCAGAGAACACAAATCATGCATCATGATTTTTCCAGAATGTATTAAAGAAATCGCAATACTACAAACTTACACACTTTGCAAAGTAAATAAATACCGGCCCTTCTTCAATAAATAGGACCGGATATATTGATGTTTGTCTTATATAAATATTTATCTTTTAAAAATATGTGCCATGCCGTTTTTTTTCTGCTGAAATCAACCGAATTACAGATAAATTCTTGTTTCAAGACAATATTTTTTAATTGAGAAAAAAGGTTCATGGGCGCCATTTTGGCGTTCTTTCACTCTCGCAAGACAGACAATACCGAGATTATGATGCATTACTCCCACTAACAGTATGGAAGGTGTACATGCTGATACAACAGAAATATATCTTGATGAACAACTTATTAATCTTCTTGCGTACATTGTATTCACATACATGCATATATTAAAATGATTTAACAAAATGTATAAAAATTAACTATATCTCGTATGTAGATACCGATATTGAAAATTCCGTATGTGTCGGACATAAAATGGATGCTTTGTCAAATTGAAATTTTTCTCCGATAATGGATGGTTGTTATGTTAACTTTATAATTACCACTATCTTCAATTCATTTTTTTCTTTATATATTATAATAATAAATAAAGTGAATTGTTTGAAATCATCGTTTTGAACTGAAAACGAATACGCCTCGACATTAATTAACACTTGCCCGATGACCAAGCTTGCCTATGATCCCTGACCACATGATGATCAAAGATAAACCATTTAATGTATTTGGTCATTTTTATTCTGGTACTGTAAACTCCTTTAATTTGATCATAAATCCTTCTAGTTTGACCTTAACTTTCGCCAGACAAGCTATCCTTTGAATGTGCGTATCGGGTACGTCGATGGTCATGTATCAAAAACATATGAAACAGTATGAAGAAATATTAATAATATTATAAATACCTTTGATGAAATTTTAGCCATTCACGCATATAAAGTTTCAAGTTTATTAATGATATTTTTATACACCACATGGTAAATCAAAATCTTTAGTATTCAAGAAATATGACAAACAAACATGATATAAAAGTAAAACTATACTGCAATGTAGAAAACATAAAAAGTACTATAAAGGCGCCAAGAAGATAAGTTTGTTTTAAGTCGTACACTGTTGTATACTCAGCATACATAGGAAATAACTAAAAGCTTTTGTAAGTAAATTGTAAATTCAAAGCTGAAATCTTGTCTTTTAATTACATATATTTTGGTTAATGTTCTGCAAATAATAAAAAAATATTATCTCTTCAAATTAATGAGATATTTATACGTTTACAATGGCCAATTTTTAAGACTGTGTTATATAATGACAGTTGTTTTATTGTTTAAACAGAAATATTACATAGGTAATTAAGATAATGAAGTTTATATGCTTTGAAAACGAATATAATTAGCATTTAAAGCAGCACGCCTCTAGATTTATGCTAATTTTTATGAAAAATTTGAAAATGTTTTCAAGAGTACAATATTGTGAAGTTACCAAGAGAAGCAGTTCACATTATTAATAACACTTACAGCCTATGTACACTGTAAGTTACCAAAAAGAGGTCTAAACGTGCAAAACAGCCCTTACTGCGTAAGTCACGCAATAGAGATATACTTATAAATATTGAAATATTGGTCATTATTCGCTCATAACATATACATTATCACTAGACTTTTTTCTTTCCTTTAAATCTGAGAACATTTTCTCAGGTTAGACTTTTAAAAAAAAACATTTTTGCTCATCTAGAGGCGCGCAGCTTTAAACTGAATGGCAAAATAAAGTATTATATTCTTGAATCTTGCATTTTAAAATACATTAGATTTACCATTTTCGTGATATGCGACCAATGTTCGATAAACTAGTTAAACTAATTAAATCTTTAAAGAAGAAATATCCATCGAAAATATATATAGGTAAACCACTCACACTATGATAGAATTTTTTAGAATATGCATGACAAAATGCCTCATTTGGATCAGTTATCAGCCATTTGGAAAATCAATGTATGACCTAGGTCGATAACAGATATTTATTACAATGACAAGATGATAGATGATAGAGTAATTTATTGCAATAAGTTCATGTAAAACAGATTTACAAGGAGAAATATATGTCAATAGATTAAAAGACCAATATGTTCAAAATTGTATGTCAAAATGTTCATTTAATGTGAAATTGATTGATTATATTCATTTTAAAAAGATTATTTACCTGCAAAATATGTTTATTGTCTGGATATTAAAAAAAATAGAAGTATTTTAGCAAATTTTCGATCTTCATCTCATTGTTTATAGATAGAAACTGGGCGATATAGTTGTATTGAACGTGATTATAGATAATGCCAATTTTGTGAATGTGTACAAGAAAATGAGTACCATTTTGTACTAATTTGTCCCCTTAACTCTTATATAAGACATACGCACATAAGTGATTATTTCTGGAAATATCCTTCATATATAAAATATTATAATCTGATGTCAACTCAAGATATTGATACAATTAAGAAATAAGCAACTTTTCTATATATAGCGCTTAGAGAACGTGATAAAATTTTTGTCTATGAATAGATAATAAGTATTTATACTTTTCTTTGATAAATGTAGCCCTTAAAGAACACGATTATTTTGTCTATGTTTAGATAATTAGTACAAATTCTATTTCTATGATAATTGTTGACATTTTGTTTTACATATTTCTATAATGTCTTAACCATGTCTGATATGTAGCATCCACAGATGTATATTTTGTATTATAAATCTTTATATGTGTGTGGGCCTGTGGCCTTATAACTAAATAAAGTTTGAAAGACAAGGAGAAACCATGTTGCAACTGTATTTAATGAAGAGCACTTTATATTGCTTACATTTCAATCATTTAATTCGCTTGTTTGTTAATTTAATTTCTTCAAATTTGAATAATATTGTGTTATGTAGAATTGGTTGTGTGTTTAAGATAGAAATTACAAAGTTTTCTGCTTAATTTTCATAATCAATAGTTTGTAATTTATCTTGAAAATTAGGCATGTTTGAGATAAGCATCGGAACAAATTTCACCAACGCAATTATTGGATTACATCTTTCTTTTTTTTATTTGCTCTCAGATGAAACACTGGAGCTTTAGAAACAGCTTTGTCTTAATACTCTTTACAAGCGACATCATTTGCGATAAATATTACATTCGACGTGATATTTTAATTACACAAACAATATTTCATAGGAATTTCTGGATAAACTTTTAATTTACAAAATAAGGATGAATGTAAGACAAAAGAAATGCACGTTTTGGCATGTTTTAATGCATGATTTACTGTAAATAAAAATAAATGTTCAAGGATACAGAATTCTGTTTGTTTGATCATGTCTTTCTTCATTAAGTCCAAATTGCTATAAATTCTTGAAATAGTATACTTCTTTGTATTTGCTGGTATATTATGCATTAAGGATGTATTATTATCAGAAATTCTTCATACAATACCACCGACTTGGAAAAAAAGATCATACTGTCAACATTTGTCAGTATAGCGAAATAAATGTTGTCCTATGGCCACATCAATTGGTCCACTGAAAATATAACTATGCGTCTGTTCATTATGTAAACGATTCATCTTTGTTGTATAAATGCTGTACAAAAAAAATGTCTATATTTCTAGAATTTTCATCCCTTTTTATACAAGGGATAAAATATCAACCTTAAGTAATTTTACAGGAAGATGCAATGCTATAAAATTGAAAAACATCTAGCATTAAAAACATAAAAATATAAAATTGAGGCTGTCATAAAAGACTGATTTGATTTGCCATTATTTATTTCAGATATTATTTACTCTTCTTTGAAAAATATTTATCACTTATTTTTTGTCAGCTCTCATCTTCATGTATAATAAGAAATTTGCTGGCTGTCAGCAGAAGAAGAAATATTAAAAATGTTATTGAGAAGACATGTCACTCGGTCTTGTATTCAAGAGCAGAATTATAAAAAAAAGAAACAAACACAAACAACGTTTACTATGTTTTCGTTGCGTTTTTATTACTTGCTTATTTGTTAAATGTAGATGTTTTTTTGTTTGTTTGCTGATTTTTTTCTTTTTTGTACATGATGTAAATGTTATTTCGAGTTAGCTTCAACAACGGTATTCCTGCGAGTATCAGATTCTTCTATATGTTCTAATGGAATCAAATATCTAACGATACCCTTTTATTCGTTTATTTAAATATTTAGTTTCTCAAATAAAATCCCGATTATTTTAACAGTAACTAAACCAAAACAATATTATAATAATAACAATATACAAGAATTATGTTTAATGATACATCATTACCAATGTATATCATAAAATACATGTACACCAATGTATAATATGAAAACAATGTTTTCTTTTTCAAGCTGAACATATTTTGTAATTAGGTAGTGTTAGGAACATTTATAATATATCGTTTATCAACATCAAGGATATATTTATTAATTCATTTGCGAACCTACTGAGTATAAAATCCAGGTAAGTGGTTCTGACGACGAACTATACGATAATTTTCCATTTTATCTTGTTTAATAGAATCTAGTCTTTCAATATTGTTTGTTACATAACTTTTTACTTTTTAATAATAGCCTTATCATGAGAAACAATAATAATGAGTAGAATTTTCATTTTGCTTTGTTATTGTAAATTTTCTTCCCCGTGGAAAATATCGTTTGAAATCCCGTCATTATATGTCATTAAATGCTCAAGCGAAACAGTATTTGATATAATGTCGATATTTGACATACAATTTAAAGAATACAAAATGTCTTTTTTGATTAAAATTTAAAAAAAATGCAAATTCCATTTAAAGGAAATAATTTTTGCCACTCATCAAGGCAGATGAGCAAATAACTGAATATAAAAGGAACCAATTTCTCTTAGAATTGTGTTTTCTATTTTTCTATAATCATTACTGTAACAGAGGGGCAAAGTATTGTAAGTCATGTGTATAAAGTTTAAAAGAAATAAATGAAAATACCAAATGCTTAATGTGTATCGTATTTAATAAAGAAAATATAAAATACATACATTTCTTACAAACATTTTAATATTTAATAGACAGATGCAAATACTTTAGAAAAAGTCTGAACTTAACAGTGATTTGCACTATAGAAACCTTCCGCTTACAAACTGAGCATATAAAAAGCTTTCTAATTAATGTGCGCTTAGTAATTGCATAATAAACTCCTTACCTGGAATATAAAGCCAACTTATCAACATCAGAGAGGATATATTTGACATAATATTGAAACATTTCAGGTAAAGTTAGAATAAAGATGGTATTGGCGATACACCAAATTAAGTGTTTTTTTTTTATCATATTTCTCACTTTTGTCAGTTACATGTATATGTTTTTATCTGCGGTTAGTTATTAAAACAATATGCTTATCTATTAGATACGACGAACCTTATACAATAACATTGTATATTATAATTATATTAACAATAAAAAAGATTGCTAGATTGAATCTTTTGTTTATATCTAATTCAATAACGCATCTACATAAAAACACTACTCATCATTTTCTTCGCGATTTAATGTGAATTATTATGATAACAGTTTCATTTTCATTTTCAGCCTGAATTTATTGATAACTCTTATAATAGAACATTATTTATATACGGGCAGATACTATGGTAATAGAAAATATGAGAATGACTTTGGTTCATTTCTATTAAGATGCTGATTATTTTTCATTGACAATCATTTAAGACATATGCAAACAATTTGCCATTCTCATTTATTTATTCGAAGTTTATGACAACATTTCTAAATGCAGACTTAGTTTTAAAAACCTAGATCTCACCTATAAATAGTTATTTTTATTCAATTATTGTATATTTTTGAAGTAATGGACCACACTTTCAGTGTCATATTAAAACAACTTTTAAGACTCTCATAGGAATAATCAATAACTCATACATGGAATAGTCAACACCGATTTATACAGAATTAATTATTATAATGTTTTCAGTTATAATATTGTAATAAAGATCAAGGACAGTCTTTGAGCATATGTGGATATTTACAGTCATCTTACAGTGAAATATGCTGTAATAATTATTCTAAGCTACGTCATCATTATTTCTTTTTTGCATTCTAATAATAATGTAGGCTGTAATATCGACATGCAGTGCACCTTCAATTTTTAATTTGAATAGTCGGAATTGCTGCATTGTTGTAAAGAAAAATATACAAATATAGCATATTAAGATTACAGGAAACTTACGTTAAACAATAAACAAAAGAAAAATGCTTTCAACGCATCCGTAAAGATGAGATTCCTGTAGCCGAAATAAAGAAAATTGTACGTGAGAACGGCAAAGAATTTGTTCAACAAAGGAAAACATGACTCAAAAGCAAAGTTCTTAAAATATACATTTAATTCTTTGATTCTTTTATTTATTTGTATTTTTGTTAGCTTTTTTGACAGGCCTTACATTTTATGTAGTTCCTTGGACGAGATAATAAATTGTCCAAATAATGAGATTGTTTAGTTGCTTCATATACGTTTCTTTTTCACCTTTAAAATTTATTTGCATTTTCATAAATTATGTTATTGGTGAAACTTGTTTAACTGATTTATATTAATATAACAATACCATTTATAGATAACAGCAAAGGTAGATTTACGTTCATTATCAAAGCTTTATCGAATCTTTACTTGCAGGTTCGTGGTCAAAAGAAAGCATAAACAAAGTTTCCATTTTATCTTTAATATTAAAAAGCGGTAAATAGAAACATTTTATATTGTTCTAGTATTTTTACCTTGTTTTGTTTGTTTGTTTGGGGTTTTCGTCACGGACACAGTATAGGTCATATAGCGACGTTCCAGCTTTACTGGTGGAGGAAGACCTCAGGTGCCCTTGCGTGCATTATTTCAGATTCGAACGGGCACCTAAGTAGAACCACTAACGTTCCGTAAGCTAGCTGGATAGCTTCCTCACATGAAAGAATCAAATGTCCCGTTTAAGATTCGAACCCAAAGGTGGGGGCAAGGGGGTTTTGAGTAATCCCCTTAACCACTGGGCCCACGACCCCCTTTTTTACCCTTTAGTTTTCCCCTTTTTGGTACTGAAACCCCCCATTAGAAAAGTTTTTCATATCTTTTCACCTTTTTTTTTTTTGTAACTCTCTTAAAGAAGCTTACCATATGCTCCTTTGGTTAAATTATATAAATATAATGTTATAATAAAGTTATTTACGAAAAAACTCATTTCAGCAAAAGAATGTTCTCAAACTCCATTTTAATATACAGTGTACATTCAAAAATTCCGTTTTTTACCTGCAAACATCACAACTGGATTATTCATGATAATTTAAAAATCTATATTTTTATCAGGTCTGCTGAATGGTTTACTAAATTGTTTAACTGAATAATTTGAGAGAAATTTACGCCTTCCCTTGAATACAAATGTTATCAAATTGTGTGCAATTTCAATTTAATTTTAAATTAATAGATTATGTTTTCTGTAAAGACTTAAAACTGTCAGGATATTGATCAGTCAAACAGAGAAGTATTTACTCTGTTAAAACCGATCGTATAAAAAATGGTGATTTTTATCTATTTCCATTAATATATAAAATATATGCTATTCATAAAGGAAAACAATACTTCAGTGAAATAAATAATCATAATTGCAGCCCATTTCGCTTTTGTCGTAAGATATATAATTGCTATCAACATAATGTACATTTATAATTAATCATTTGCTCTGAGGTATAATCATATTTCAGACATAACACAAAAAATGTAGACAATATGTCGGTTGTTCGAATTGCGTATTACCAACAGGAGATCATTATTGTCTTAGACTTCAATGAAACAGCGTATTTGTGCTAGCCTGAAAGTAGATTACAGGAATGAGATTTATGAAATGTTATCATTACCCTTAATACCTTAAGATTGGTTATTTAATATCATCTGAATACAGATGAGATGAAACATTGTGTTTTCCTTTTTGATAACGTGAAATTAACATTTCTGTAACATCTTTGATTACAGTAATATAAAATTAAAAATTCATAATAACCTTGCTGTTTGATTATAGGTTAAGTCAAATTTAAAGTAATGTAAAAGTATTAGTTTACGTGTACAGCTGCACTTTTCTTTTTCAGTTTTTTACTTAAAGATAAATATGTTGGGTTTTATAGTATCATTGTTTATTTCCTTAACATCAAGTGCTAAGTTCTATTATATTAATTAAAAAAGCCGACTGACATTGTTTCTTATTATTTGGCATCCTTCGCATGTTTTTTTGGGAAAACGAAGTGAATGTATACGTACTTGTCTGAAAGTTTTAGCAAATGTTTACAAGTAGCTTATTTCTAGAAACTAAATGTTGCACAACAGTTTGAAATATCTAAAAAAAAAAGGCACGAGCATTAATAATTTCTAAAGCATGTTTAAAAAAGACAGTAGTAATTGGTCTACAATGGTGCAGTTGCCATACGATTTCCAAATATTGGTAAAACAATAAAAATCGAATCATTTTGATATTCTTATTAAATATTCTTGAACACAAAGGCTTATGTCATTCTAAGTATTTTAGTATGTTCATGAATATGATGCATGCTACATTTTTATAGTAATTTATAACAGATAAGTAATATCGGATAAAAATAAATTAAATATACTCATTTGTAGTATTACAGACTTTCAATTTTGATCAATTTACTTCAAGACAATTTTTCTCCTGCAAACACGGAAATGCTTTTCGGCAATAACACTGATTTTAGTGTTGATTTGGTACAATAATAATATTTTCATCCCATTTTTGATCATTATTACAACAATAAGCATTATTTATAATAATTACTATTATTTTGCATGACTATTTATAATATGTTAATAACATTTATAATAAATAACTTATCAATAACATTTCCAACAAAAGCAAACCGTGACATAGTTTTATTCATCTCTTTATGAAAGTGAAGAAGGCTATACAATCAACGGTGAGTTTATTCAATCATATCAAATTTCACTTAAAATATTTTAGATGTGAATATCCGTGTAGACTACAAGAAATGCTAAAACTTTTAATAAATGACGTACAGAAACTAGATTTTTAATAAAAAAAACAAACAAGTTGCCTTAAACTTACCTTTAACAACCAATTGTTAACCCTCGCAATTTTAAGACTTTCAAAAATACCGTGTTCACTTCTTTATATGAAGAAAGTGGCTTGATCCAGTTAACAAATAAAACAAACCACCAACAACTTTGGCCAATACATCTGCAATTGTATGCTATATTTAGTTACTAAACATAATATTATACTTTATTACGAATGTCTTGATTCAAACGTATAAAATGTTAACACTGTAATTTTCTTCAAATGCATGAATGTTTTTCAACGAAAGTTTGATGTCATAGAAAAGAACGAAGAAAAAAATGGCACATCAATAGTTTCCTTAAGTTGGTTGTCTTGCTTGAATCCGATTTAATTTAAACATAATTATATCTGTATTTTACTGACAATGTATGATTATCATATTTACACTCTAAGGAAGCATCGTTCCAGGGTCTTGCCAACACGTAATTTAAATAATAAAGATGAGTAAGCATTTCTTTATAAGCAAGATTTTATTAATCACCTTTACCGAATAATTATGATTATTTTGTCACAAAAAATGATCATTTACACAATAATATGTTCGGAAAAAATGGCACTTGGGATTAAGATGTAATCAAATGTTCAATTGAAAGAAATGTGACAGCTTTATAACAAAGAAACATTAAATTATTTTTAAACGAAAACAGTGTGATATTCCAGACTACAGACTACAGGAATGTTAATATAATGAATATATTATGTTATAGTAAAATTTATTAGTCAATCAGTCAATTTAGAGAAACCTGTCATTTCTTTATTCTAAAAAACAAAGCTCTTTATCATGACATATCCTTGCATGTTCCAAAATTTGCAAATAATTCTTTTGTTTACACCGTATTATAATACAATGTTTCATGAAAGCCGTTCAATTGCATTTAGTTTCAAATTAAAAAGTTTATGTGATTAAATCATATATAACTTACTGACCTTGTGTGTTTATACTGTTTATAATGACTATGATTTATTTTGTACTCATACCATGCTTTATACGTTAGACTTTTTAAGTTCCAAGTGTTTTTATAAGTCAAAATGCTTGAGTTTTAATGCAATTCAAATAATTAACATTAATTAACATTTGTGATCTTTATTTTACTAACAACTTCGTCACATTGGTCATTGTGATAGATAAACGCTACAAGTAAAGTAAAAAGAAAATAATTATGTAAAACTTCCTTTATCAGAACTACATTACGAACAATTTTACTGAAACAAATGACATTGCCAGAGATAAAATAATCATGCTGCGAACAAGTGTTGTTCACTTCAGTTCACTGTTACAATAATTACAGAAACATATAAACAAAATAGACATTCATTACTACTAATGTCAAGTAATATAACTACTTATATAAATAACCCGTAATGTCGTTGTGCTTGAAGATGCATATACACATTTTATATCAAATGCAAGAAAAGATAAAAGTTGAGCGAGATTTTGAAATTATTTTGTATTTAATTTTAATGATTTCTCAAATATGAACATGCATATTGATTTTATGCACGTTTTGTTTTATTTGTATTATTTGTATTATTAATTGGTAAATATAAGAAAGATTCAATGGCTATTATGAAACTGAATGACTTTGATCTTTTAAGGTCTTGAATTGTATAGATATGCAAAAACTATTTAAAATAAAGTGTCTGGCGAACACATAATAATGTTTTAGGCAAGCAGATAATTATTCTCTAACCCTCCGAATAAGCGACTTAAGTTATGTGTTTCACATATATATCGTGTGTGTTTGTTGCTATTAATAGATAACTCCAACTCAGAATATGCGGATGTCACGTTACTTTGGAAGATGTTACGAATACAACATTATTGCCATCGTTGTGATGATATGTTATGTATAATTTTTTCCCCTTGTTTAAATCAGACATAATTAACGTGTTTCATTCATCCTTTAAATACCACTGATCTCAAAATAGATAAAAAAACAAGAAAAGCATTGATGCAAAGCATCAAAGGGCGTCCAAGCAGCAGGTGCAGACGAACTAGTAGATATATGATGACAAGATATTCTTATAAACTTTTCAATGGTTCATTGGGTTTTACCAGAATTGTATATCACTTATGAATGAACGGACGAAAGAAATTGTTCATTATTTATAACTTTGATTGGCATGCTAGAACTTGTTATTTCTTTATGATCGTGGTTATTAATAGCAACGGATATACATGTATACAATCATTTATAATCCATATGTGTAACGCATGGTCAACACCATACTTGTGTAATTGTCCCTTATTATGTTATCGCTATTAACGAGGACCCCCTCTTAAGGTATCTGTTCACACTAAGTAACAATATGACACTTGTTATATTACCATGTTGATCATGTTGAGCATAATTGTTTATTATACAATAAATGTAATTTCTATTTTAATAAAAAAAAATACAGATTTTATGAATATTGTTTTCTTTTCTTTTTTTGTGTGTTTTATGCGCTATTTTAATACTGAGTTTTTACGTTTACTACTATTTTAAGAATTCAATTGTCATAATGACCGACGATTATAAGTCAAAACTTAACTGGAAAAAGTCAGTAAATCATGGTTAATCTTTCAATATATAATATTGTTTATTCTTAAACCATATACATGTACATTTGTATTTTTCTTTATCATTTTTTAAATTATCAATCAATTGAATAATTCATAAAATCTGATTTGTTTTCTGGGAAAAAATACCCCGAAGAGCGCGATTTATTGACGGAAAAGGTTAATTTGAAAATGTTTGCATTGCGAAATTCTCCAGTTCGCCATTCATTGTACATATCGCGACTAATTAATAATCAAGCACCCTCATACCGATCGGAATGATCGGCTTTTATTATTGGCAACTATAAAAGGCTCGAGAAGTTGCTGTCGCCCTTTCGCAAAATCTGATTTCATTCCATAAAAGGGCGCCGCGCTTCGGCGCGGACGCCAATAAAATTTAAAAAAAATCCAAAGGTTAAAGAACTACAGCCGGTTGAACAAACAAAATAACTGAATTATTTATTTATCATTAATATTGAATGCTTACTAAGAGCGTACATTCTAATATGACAATAGAAACCTTCATTTAAGCATTGTTTTATCTCAATATCAAGACTCAGGTGTCTGCAAAGTATTGTTAATTATTTTATACAACTTAATTACCATGTGTTTCATAATGTTTTCGTTTATAAACAGTCTTTATGGTTATCTGATTAAGCGTACCATGTAATTATACTTCGTTTATTATTATATATTAATAACTATAAAGTACATAACAAAAATATTTTGTACTCTCAGACTGTTTTGTAATGTCGTTCATAAATAAAATGAGTATCAAAATCCTAGATATCATCAGTAGTAAATATATGTCACATGCAAATCAGGTATTGTCGTTATGAATACATAATAAATTTTGACCGTTTAAAGATCCTGTAACACATTTTTTTCATGGTTTTATTTCATAAATATGATTCTCAAATTAAGATTTGTCAATATTGTAAGTTCAAATAAGCATCATTTATAAAGATATTACCCAATTTAACATTTCATGTAAATAAAGGGAGGTAATTAGAACTTTATGTTCTATAAATTGTAAGTCAAATTTTCCAAAAAGAAATGAATGCATGTAATTTATTGATTAAATATCATGTGTACAAATATTTGCAGTACACATTTTACATATTCTTTGATGTTTGAAAATTGTTTTATTTGCATAATTATATACATATATAATTTTTTGCAAATGTGGTATACACACAGTAACAATATCAATCACAAAACATACAGGATCTTTAAGACACGCACTTCTTGAAATTATATTTATTGACAAATTGACATTGCAAGTGTTATGCCTTTTTTGTATTGCGTTCCGATGAAAAGTATTTAAACCTTTCACATCTACCAAAGTCTTATTCAATGTTTTGTTCTGAACATTATAAAGGTTGTCAATCAGCTTTACATATATGTATGGGTTAAACGTGCATTGTATTACTGCATTCTTAAATAAATAGGTAATTATTCTCGAAATAAAATATTGTAAATAACTAATTATTTGCAATATTTCATTTCAAGGATGCAACTGAATCTAGCTTAAATTGATTTAAAGAATTTTCAAGTTTCCTTTTTGATTTTGAAATGATAATGTACACCAATACAACGTTATGTCTTTCTTTTTTCTTTTCATTTTCACTTTAAAATGAATTTATTACTTTATCAAACTATAGTAATTACATTTATATTCCAATTGCTTTAACTATATAACGTCTTTTGGTGGAGACAATATCTATTTTGTTTGCAAAAGTACTGTTTACTAAACGTGACGGTTAACTCCTTATCAATTTTAACACTTTAAGATAATAGTTTTGTTTTTAAAACTAATGTATTTCAACAAAGCATAATGCACATGACATTCGCTGTTATAGTTAATGCCTTAAAATAGGAGAACGTTTTTTTAATCTGTAGCCCTTAAACGGATGCAAATGTCCTAGCAGATCAATCTTAGCACATTTTCCAAATGAATATGGAATGCTCTTTCATGTATTCTGTTTGTTACATGTTTAATGTTCAAATACCAGATATACTTTACTTTACTCATTACTTTACTTTGCTTTTTCGAATTTATTGTGGATGACTTTCTTTTACTTCTTCAGATATATGAACCGACCGAGTTTATTATGCTGATTATCCTCAATTGACCGTTTACAAGTGTGCGTTTGACGCGAGAGATTTCACCGCATTGTCAAGTAAACAATGATTTATAGAAACGAACTAACGCAATTACTTTTGTGACTGTAGGAAGTATGTTTAACAGGAAGTTCCCGATGGCGACAGTAATATTCTTGAAATTGCTTGTGTCTATTTTAAATTACTCGTGACACAATATATTTTTAATAAGACTTATTTTTCTGTTCACTGTGGTGTTTCAAAATCAATTTATAAAGCAATTAACATTTAGATATGAAATCATTATCACAAAGTTAAACGAAGCATTGGATATAAGTTTTAATTTCACAACGATAGTAATTATCATAATTAACTATGAAATACTAAAAACTAGCAGTCAATAAAAATGTCGTGTAAGGAAACTTCCATATATGGGTAAAACAAAATTACTGTACGCACAGATTTTGCCTGGCAAAAATTTGATAGCTAAAGGAGCAATATGTTTTACGATTTTGACTATAATGATTCATTCAAGATATTTAGTGCAAAAGGGTTTACGAAAACGTATTTTAGTTGATATCAATTAAGTCAGATAGCATAAATCATATTAAATAACTTACCACTTACCCCCGTTTTGCCATTAAATATAAAGGCATTTCATCGACATTCCATTCATTTATTTCAATATCAAGGAGGCAATTAACGTTCATTGTCAAACCTTTATTTCATATAATTTGAAGGTAGGTGGTTAGAACAGGAAAATGTATAAGAATCCGTTTTATCTTGTTAAATATGCCATTAAGAATGTTCAATTTCTTTACTTTTTACATAGAACCAGGAAACTCATTATGATAAAAGTTTTCATTTTCTCCCGTTTTTTACTTGCAAAATTGTTCCGTTGTAGAAAATGTCTTTTGAAATCACCCCATTACTAGTCGTTATGTGGTCATTTGTTTCATTTGATTTCAGCATCATTTCTTAATTGAGTGATTTCCCTAAAGAGTAAAAGCATGGAACGTGTGTAGAAACAAATGAGCGGAAAAGGCATTCCGTGTTCTTATCACTTGTTTGACATTTGAAAAGTTTCACTCAGACAAAACGACATACACAGTATTCTGTTCTTTAGAATTAAACTTTAACATTTCTTAAACATAAACCATAGGTTATTATTCAAATGAGTCATAAAGAATATTTCAAAACTTTAAGGGTCTTACTTATTTGCTAGTTAATAGCTTAAAAACAATAGCTTAATGCTACTTAGACTAAATTAATTTCCCCCCGTGTCCATTGGTTTAAGATTAGATGGTACAATCAAGGTCCATTAATGGTTTTTTAAGAATACAATAACAACTTAGAATTTAACATTACTTAACACTTACATAAAAATTCAACAAACAAATGATGTTTCAGTTTGTTGATCTTTCTTTTTCATTTTTACCTATTTATTTATTCTATTTTTAATTTATAAAATGCAAAATGGAAGCAGCAAATGGAATCTTATTTGAAATGTATCATTTTAAACTGCATTTTAAACAGAAAGAACATCATATTTTATTTTAAACAACAAACTCTGATTATTATTTACACCCAAAACAAAGAACTCTGATCATTATTTACACCCAAAACAAACACACATCATTTATCAGCCACTTATATGAAATATCTTTTCACGTATACGTCTTTTATACGAAACAAGACACCTGGCGAGCCCAAGCTCTAACAAACATTCAACCTATATCAACCAATTATATCTTCACAAACAGATATAACTCAACAACCAAAACAACAAATTACAACCAATAAACCCTGATCAATTAAGATCACCACAATTATATTCAACCACTTCAACAAACCAACAAAACTGACTTCAAAACAACAAAATTCTCTTCAAAACAACAAAATTCTCTTCCCAATAAAAAAATAACCCCTCACACTATAAGCGTGTGTCTCCTAACTGATGTAACATCTCTCTTTAAACGCGCATATTTGCTAGCTGAAACGATTTGACATTTAAACATGTATACATATTTTAATACTCCCAGCAACAGGTTTTATAAATGAAACTGTACATTGAAATATGATACACTTCAGTGTATCGCTGACTCGTTGTAAAAAAAATCTATCTACAGTGAAACTGTGATTATTCTGACAGCCCCCTACTCAAGAAAACACTCCACTGTTTTTCAAACAAAATGAATAATCTACAATGTCTCTTTTCAAGTATCGAGTCTACTTAGGTAATCTGCACACACGTTGTCCTTTCCTTTCACAGCTACTATTCTAAACTTATAGTTCTGTAGAAATAATGCCCATCTCATAATGCGGCCACTTTCAACTTTACATTTCTGAATAAACGTTAAAGGAGAATGGTCTGTATGCAGCTCAAATTCTTTCCCGTACAAATACTTGTTGAATTTCTTTATTCCAAATACCATCGCAAGACATTCCCTTTCGATAACCGAGTAGTTTCTTTCTCTATTCAACAATTTCTTACTCGCGTAAGCTATTGGAAGCAAACCATCATCAAACTGTTGAAGAAGTGCAGCCCCAACTCCGGTATCTGAGGCATCACATTGCAAAACAAATCATTTGAAAAGTCTGGAAGTCGTAGTATTGGTGATCGTGTCAGTACTTGCTTCAATGTCGTAAAGGCTTTTTCATGTTCTGGTTTCCATATGATTTTATTTGGCTGTCCTTTCTTCGTAAGATCTGTCAATGGTGAAGCAATTTCTGCAAATGAAGCAATGAATTTTCGGTAGTATCCAGCTAGACCAAGAAACGATCTCAGTTGCTTTTTTTGACTCTGGTCGCAATAGCGTCTCTTAATTTTGACTAATTTTGTCATCTTCCATTTGCATTTGTCCTTTTGCCAAACAACATGACCGGTAAATGAGAGTATACTTTTCAAACCCAATCATACATTTAGAAGGCTTAACTGTGATCTTTGCGTTTTCGTATTCTTTCGAACAATTGTCTCAACATCTTTTCATGTGTCTCTCCCATGTAAACCGTATGTCCAAGCACATCGTCAAACATAGTTATCAGTATCATTCACTCCGGAAAGCAACTTTCGCATCATTCTATTAAAAATGTTTGGCACCAGAATTGACCATTCCCAAATGGCATCTTTTTCTGAATTGGTAACTAAAAAACCCCTTCTGTTGTAAAAAATGCTGTGAGATGTCTTGATTTTGCTTCAATTGGTATTTGCCAAAAACCTTCGGTCAAATCAATTTTTGTGAAGAACTTATCTTCTTTTAGCTTTGCCATCACATCCTCAACATTACCCATTGGTTCTGTATCAAACTTTGTTACAGAGTTGAGTCGTCTAAAGTCAATACAAAAACGGTTTGTATTATCCTTTTTCTTCACCAAAACAATTGGAGAATTATAATCAGAATTTGCTGGTTCGAAGATACCACATTCAAGCATTTTCTTTATCTCATCCTCTACCGCTGTCCTTTTTGCATATGGTATCGTATATTGTCTAACACGAATTGGTGTTTTGTCAGTCAACTCAATCTTGTGAGATTCAAGATCTGTAGTTCCAGGAACGTCAGTAAAAATATCCTCAAATTCTTGAAGCAACGCATTTACTTCTGATTTTTGTTCAAGTGTTAATTGATCATTAACATCTCTGTACGTCTCTTCACCCTGTGCGTCTACTAGTTCTAAAAGATTTTCATCATCAACTACCCCAGTATCATCATTATTTTCAGCTTCTATTACAGCTACACTCGCACAAATTCTATCTTCTCTTTCTTCGTATTTCTTCAGAAGATTTATGTGGTACATCCCAATTCTATCACCTACTTTAACTTTGTAGTCAAACTTGTTAACTGCTTCACTTACAACAAATGGACCTTTCCATTGTAACATCAGTTTATTGTGTGTTGAAGGCAGGAGCAATAAAACTTTGTCGCCTTTCTTAAGACTTCTTGGTCGTGTTTTCTTATCATAATGATGTTTATACTCTTCTTGTGAGTTGCTGAGATTCTCTCTAGCAATCTTGCATGTTTGTTCTAATCTATTTCTCAAATCTAGGACGTACTCATACGTTTTACGTGTCTCTGGTACTTCTGTCTCTTTCCATAATTCTTTAAGTGCTTGCATGGGACCTCTAACAGTTCTTCCATATAGAAGTTCAAATGGTGAGAACCCTGTACTTGACTGAGGGACTTCTCTGTATGCAAAGAGAACCGCAGACAAATATCTATCCCAATCCTTAGGTCGGTCTTGGCACATTTTCTTCAACATGCTTTTTAAAATACCATTCATTCTCTCACAAAGACCATTACATTTTGGATTGTAAGGGGTCGTAAACAACTGTTTTAGTGATACTAGTCTACAAACTTCTTCCATAAGTTGTGACGTGAACTGACTACCCCTATCACTAAGTATTTCCGATGGGAAACCTACTCTTGCAAAAATATCTAACAATGCTTCAGCTATATTTTCAGTCTCAATTCTTGGTAAAGCAACAGCTTCTGGGTAACGTGTAGCATAATCAACTACAGTTAATATGTACCTATTTCCCTTTTCCGATACTGGCGTTATTGGCCCTATCAAATCAACCGCAATTCTCTGGAACGGAGTATCAATAATAGGCATTTCACCTAAAGGAGCTTTCTGAAGTCTACCCCTGGGGCACGCGTCTTCTGACAAATGTCACAGGAACGACAAAATCTAGTTATATCACTAGAAATACCTGGCCAGTGAAAACTAGACTGTATCCTGTCTAAAGTCTTGCGTACAGACAAATGCCCACCCACTATAGATTCATGAGCTAATGACATAACTCTTTTGTGATATTTACTAGGAACAACTATTTGTCTTGTTTCAGACTTCAAATCACCTTTCACCGTCTCAAATATTCTATACAACACATCTTTTTCTACTTCATATCTAAATTTGTTACCGCTTTTTGTTTTCATGATCTTATTTTCCCTAGCATACTGCCACAAATGCTGTAACGTATTGTCATTTGATTGTTCTTTCTTAAGAACATCTACCGTAATTAAGTTATCTTCGACCTTCGGAACTTTAAGAGGTTTCATTGCTTTCTTCTCTTTTTCTGCCTGTGCTCTAGTAACAACAGCAGCTATGTTTGTTACTTCTCGGCTAACCCACTTCTCATTTGGCTTATCAAGTACACCCTGAATATTGCCCAAGACTAAGTCACAAATTGCTGACTCTAAAACCATAGCTTCTATTTCACCCTTATAATAAGGCGTATCAATGTCTATTTTTGCCATGGGTACTAGCCTGGCCCGACCATCTATTGCTATCATGACACAATTTTTATTCAGCATTTGATCTTCTTCCACTAACTTCTTTCTAACTACTGCTAACTCGCAACCAGTGTTTCTAAGAACTTTCACCTCTTGATTACCAACATATCCTAGTTTCAGATCCAATTGACGTTCACCTTCTAATGATTTAATTGTACAGCTGCTTGTAATGACAGGCACAGAATTACCACTGGCTAATTTAAGTTTCCCCTCTTCAATACAACCATCATAAGAACTTGTTGGAGAAATTGACATACATAACCCGATACTTTCTTATCATCTGATCTCCCATCACGTCTATTTTCTCCAGGCCTACTACGCCAGTTCCTTGGTGAAGAATCCCGATTTGTTTTAAAGTAATTTCTATTTTGCTCTCCATATGACATTGCAGCAGCCCCATATCTTTTCTTAGTCTGATCTCGACAATCTCTGGCCACATGACCCTCTCTATTACATATGAAGCATGTTACTTTTCTGTTTTCTCTGTGATAGTGCTGTATTGGTTTCGATAGGTTACCTTGATTAAGGCGTATTGGTGATTTATTTGAAAAAGTGGCAACTTTTGAGCTTTTACTATTTGTAATTGAACCGCCATGAGCCTCTAAGTATTGTTCAGCCAAAGAGATGACATCTCTACGATCCTTTGGCTTTCGTTCCTTTAGAAAAAGAGCTAGCTCTGTTGAACAAACTTTGACAAATTGCTCTCTAATAACAAGATCTTTCAATTTATCTACTGTATCCGCAGCGTCGGCCATTTCTGTCCATCTGCTAAAGTACCTATCTAAGCGAGCCATAAATTGGTTTCCAGTCTCCCCTTGTTCCGGCTTACTCTCTCTAAATTTATTTCTGAAACCGTCTTCTGTTAATTGGTATCTTTTCAAAACTGCTGTTTTTAATTCTTGATAGTCTGATGCTTGCTCAGGAGGCATACTAGTGTAAACGTCAAGACCTTTCCCCGTTAATAACGAACTTAAGCTTATTGCCAATGTGTCTTCTTTCCATCCTTGACTGATAGAGAATCTTTCAAAACGCTCTATATAAGCATCTATGGCATCTTTTGACTCTTCAAATTTAGGCAATCTTGGCCTCAAACCGGTGCTAGGTGGGGTATCAAGGCGATCCCCAGCCTCGATTTTTAACTTCTTGCTCTTTCATTTTCATCTCTACTTCAGCTTGAAATAAACGTTTCTTTTCCTCACGTTCGGCCTCTTTTTCTAGACGCTCGGCCTCAAAACGCCGTCGCTCTTCCTCACGTTCAGCTTCTTTTTCTAAACGCTCTGCCTCAAATCGCCGTCGCTCTTCCTCACGTTCATCTTCTTTTGCTTTACGCTCGGCCTCAAATCGCCGTTTATCTTCTTCACGTCTAATATTTCTCTCTTCTCTATCAAGATATTCTGATTCTTTATTTTGAACATAATTACGTAACTCACCGTCCTTCAACCCAAGCCTCTCTCCCAATGATACCCATTTTTCATAATCCATACTTACTTGATAATGGATTACTATTCAATAAATTAATCAACTTCTACGAAACCCGTTAAGTAAATGCTTATTACTCAACAAAATGGTGTACCCCTGTAGCACCGACAATTGTTTTTCCAAATCTAATCTCTATATAGCATGGCACCTACCGGGCACCGGCAATGAACTTGTATTAACAGTAACAACCAGGGCACTGATAATAATCTTCCTGTAGTGTTTAACAACAATGTAAACTTTAATAAAACAACCAACTGAGCACCGGCAGCAAAAACTTTCTATTCAACTATGATAAACACTTTTATGAATAGTCACACACTGAACACCGGTTATAAACTTTAATCAACTACTGATGTTTATAACCTCAACAAATTATAAGTTATATCTTTATCATCGATATAAACTTATTAACACAATGACTCAAACTATCGAAACAAATGTCTCCCAAAAACCACTTAATTCTATCACCGTATAAACAGTATTCAACAAAGGGTGCTCTCCTGCTAAAATGCAATAACTTCTTTAGTATAAATAAACTTTTAAACACAGCCCGTCACCGTTTCTTTACATATAACTCTCTATTTAAACTCTATTGTACAGAGAGTTTACTTGTATAACACTACAACGCAGGTTTATCGATTTTCGCTTACAACTTTTACACTGCAGTATTTTACCAACAGGTCGTAACTGATTTAAGGTTTAACAAAAAATTATCAAAGTTTAACAAACAATATTTTGCCAGGAAAAATTCCAACTTAAAGAGAATATCCCGGACGAGCCCCCAAATTGTCTGAGAAAATGTCTGCCTTGATGTTATTTAATCTAAGAAAAGATTTGGTAATAATTACTAGAACCAATTTCCAAGATATGGAGGCTGGGCAGCACCGCCTGACATAAAAGTGAAATATTCTCAGTTGGAAAACTAGCATGTAATTGTTTAGTTAACACTATCTTTTTTTTAGGTATTTTTATCCTTTTCTATCTCAAATCAATATATACATGTAAACAACAAACTCTGATTATTATTTACACCCAAAACAAAGAACTCTGGTCATTATTTACACCCAAAACAAACACACATCATTTATCAGCCACTTATATGAAATATCTTTTCACGTATACGTCTTTTATACGAAACAAGACACCTGGCGAGCCCAAGCTCTAACAACTTATGATCAAACAACAATAAAATCACCACAAAATGAAGAACACAAAAAAATGAATATTTTTACAACTCTAAGATACGGTATAAACCACAAACATTCATCCAACAATATTAACTTCACACAATCTAATCAGCATCAGAAAACAACTTAAACTAAAGCATCCAATATTTACATATATCCTCAAAAACAAAGCAGCAACTAATATAATCTTGATATAATACCAAACATTCAACCAATATCAACCAATTATATCTTCACAAACAGATATAACTCAACAACCAAAACAACAAATTACAACCAATAAACCCTGATCAATTAAGATCACCACAATTATATTTAACCACTTCAAAAACCAAAACCAACAAAACTGACTTCAAAACAACAAAATTCTCTTCAAAACAACAAAATTCTCTTCCCAATAAAAAAATAACCCCTCACACTATAAGCGTGTGTCTCCTAACTGATGTAACATCTCTCTCTAAACGCGCATATTTGCTAGCTGAAACGATTTGACATTTAAACATGTATACATATTTTATACTCCCAGCAACAGGTTTATAAATGAAACTGTACATTGAAATATGATACATTTCAGTGTATCGCTGACTCGTTGTAAAAAAAATCTATCTACAGTGAAACTGTGATTATTCTGACACAAGAGTCAACGTCAATGCTAGTTTCTATTGACTTTACAGAAATCATCATTTGACAGGTATTTTGTATCTTAATACATGGATGTATGTATTTAAAAGGCAAAAACTGAATTCAATACCAGATCTGAAACAATAGCGTTATAACCTTAATATTTACATTAGATAATAAACTTGTGTGGTCTTTTTAGCTGTTGAGTATAATACAAAATAAATTGAAGAAAATGACCGAGGCTGATTGAACATTTCACTACATATATCTTGAATTATACTTCAAATTAGTATTTTTTGACCTCTCAAATTTCACAGACCGTTACCTCTTTACATTTAGATAACACTAATTTATCTAAATACCTTTTCTCTTGTATCTTTAAGAGGACATGTGAAGAAAATAATAAGTGAGTACTCTGAAACTCGTATCTGTATATGCTTTGTTGAAATTAATGCAAATTGCAGACACGTGTAAAATAATTCACAGGAGGTCGAGAACTTCGACTGGGCGTGAGTTCACCCTTATCTTATCTAGAATGGATCTTACTAGTTTATCAGCTAGACAGATTCAAGCTATTGATTATAAATAGGTAGGGCTATTTTCTTACTGTTTTAATTTTATTACACCTTTATATCAGCTATTACAGAGGGTTACAGGATTTGTTCATTTTATCGAAGAAATGATAGATTAAAAATACTTTAAGCATAGGCCAGTATACAGTAAAATGAGTAGAAGATATGTATTTTATTATATGAATGGAAAAAAGCTATGACAAGTTTCTTATGAGAGTTACTTTCTTCTATTAATCTTATTTACATTTACATTTTACGCTTAACCTGAACACATATATACAGAATCTGAGACAAGAGGGCTTTTATAATTACAAACTGCATCTTTATTTCATTTTAATGCTTGTAATCAATTAAATAAATGATAAAGATAAAACTAAGTTGTATTATAAAACAATTTAACGTTGTTTCAATATTTGTTTTCAGATATGTGAAAAATAAAACAACACAAAACAACATATGTGATATACGAAATCAACTAGATATCACACAGTACCTGGATTTTAGGATATGAACGATTATTTTATTGATTGTCTGACAAACTTCATTTCATCACACTTTGCTTATTTATTTTTGTTGTTTTATTTTTAGCAATTAACAAACATATATTGAATAATAGTTACACATGTATCGTACAATAAGTACGAATTCAAAATAAAAAGATAAGTGACGACCAAATATTCATTTGTTTTTTAAAAAACGCTGAAAAAGAAGATATTAGATGATTTAATAGGTGATGTTTCAGTTCTTTTCAATAAATACAGAATATTAAAGCAAATCAGATTATCTTACGCTCGATATCGGAAATATAAGTATCGATTATGACATTTTAGAGAACAACTGTCTATCTTGCCAAACTCATAGTTTATATAAATGTAACAAAACTTGCATTTAGTTTAACTACCAAAATATTCATGTTGAATATAATTCAAATTTTCCTTATATTATTAACACGATACAGTATATTGAATAGCGTTTAACATGTCATAGTCGTTACTCATGATATTGTTTAAAGGAATCTATGTGAATAACAAGTCTTTGTTGTGTCTCAGAAACAATGAAAATTAAAATACTTGTCTATTTAAGTCGTATCTTTGTTACAAGCTTCATCACCCAATACGATGAATATTATCGGATAATTTCGTAGTTTTGAAGAAGTCATTGGCTTTGACAAAGTTGCATCATTCATTCATCGGAAGTTCTACAGGCCCACTGTACGTATTAAAGTCATCTTATCAAAGAAAATTGTCTTTCATTTTAATTTTTTATCAGAATTAAAGTTTATTAGAACCTGATGCACCATACTATGGATAAAAGACTAAATATTAATTATTTAGAAAGAAAATTAAATAAGAATAAGTGTATCAAATTGTTGCGCCGCTACTTATGTGTTTCTACATACAGTACACTTTGATGCATTTTATTTTCTTATGGTTTGAAAGTTCTTAATTTTAATTTCTATTATTAAACTTTGTCTTGGGACGTGAACAGTAACTTACACTTCTCAGTACCGTCCATGAACAGGATCAAACCAAGCCTTCAACATTGTCAATTTTGCGTATTAAGCCCTTTGTTCTTTTTCGGGGGGCTGTTTTTCACTCTTTTTAAACCGGTGTCAAAACTTTTTTTACTGCCATTAAAAACCATTTTTTGGCCTCGGGCCCCGGGGGAAAAGAAAGTTTTAAGAAAAAAAAAAAAAAAATAAAAAAAAAAAAAAAAAAAAAAAAAAAAAAAAAAAAGAAAAAAAAAATTTTTTCTGGCAAAAATAAAATCGGCCCCCCCCTTGGGTCAGACAAATTCCCTTTAAAAACAATTTTTCAATTCAAAAATTTTATTATTATTTTACTTTAGGACATTTCGATTTTAAAATTTTGGGTTTTTTTTAAAATCCTTTTATTTTAAAAAAAAGGGTTATTCGATTTATTTCGGGGAAGAAAAAATTTTTAATACAATGGGGCCGGGTTTGTTTGAGTTTTGCTATTAATTTTGTTTATATATTAGACTGGGTTTTTAACTCAAAGAGGCCGTAAACATAAAAAAATCGTATGGTCTAACTATTATTCTTAGGGAAAGTTACAAAATACAAAACCCACCTTGCAATGATCAACCAGACAAATAATTGTTGCAATATATTATCTTGACGTATGACGTGACATTTGCTGAAATTAGGTTTGCTGTTATTCGTTACAACAAATATATAACATTATATGTTGTAAACAGTGAACTGTAATGCTAATGTACTATTTATATGTCGAATTATTTTGTTTCTTGTTCAAAATATTTACATTAAATCAATAATATTTTACACAAAAAAATGTTTAAGCATTGAAATGAAACAAGTAGTTTTGTTACGTTATCCATATTAATTTTAATTTACAAGAGCATACTAGTCACAACATTGTCTTTGTGTATTATTATTGCTTCGTTAGCCCAAACAAGTTAGAAAAAATGGCATAATTTGCATATTTTAGAAATAAATTGACTTATCTAGGTGAAACGATTTAATTCTCAACTTGAAACTTAAGGTAAAACGAAACATTGTTGCAAGGGTGTTGAACCGTTGGTATAATTATTCACAAGACCTCAAACTATTATGCATGTACTTAGCTTTTAAAACTTTAAAATTTGGATACTTTCGGTAAGCCATGTTTTATTTCCTATTTGAAATCAGGGCCAAAGCTCTTATCACTGCTCCTTGTCTGTTAGATATTTTCTGTTGTATAATTACCATAACCAGCTTGAAATGAATAAAACATTATGAGCATAGGGGAAATATTGAGACTTAGTAATACTATAGTGATTAATTTCCTTTGGGGCTAGACAAATGTGTTACAGTTTCAGCAAAGTAGCTAAAATCTGGGATAGTGCTAGATCAATAAAACCTGTTCAAAATGTCTAAATATAGGTCGACTTGAATTGAACTAATTTTCCCCTTGTCAAATCCTTATTAGGCTACTTTTATCGCAGAACTTATTAGTGTAGTAATTATCACGAAAGAAATTTAATTCGCGTCGTATTCAAATTGATGTGAGTGAACAGGCGTTTGTATGATAATATTATTTAAAAAAACACACACACATTTAGCTAAAAATGTGCTTTTCGCAAATGTGAAAGTTACATTTTTGTCATGGCAGGAGGAATATAGGATAAATGCAATAAATGAAATGAACTGAATTTCTTGAGATGGGAATAGTGCAATTATTTACAAACTTTTTGAAATAAAAACATGTCTTAACGTGTCGGCATCTCTATCTCTTGTAAATCGTCCTGATCAGGTAGTTCTTCTTAGTAGTCGAATAGGACACACTAGAGTTAAGCATTGATATGAGCCGCGTCACGACAAAACCAACATAACGGGTTTGCGACCAGCATCCGCGCAGTCTGATCAGGATCCATGCTGTTCGCTTTCAGTTTTTCTACTTGTAATAGGGTTTGTAAGCGAACAGCATGGGTCCTGATCAGGCTGGTCTGGATCCATGCTGGTCGCAAACCCATTATGTTGGTTTTGTCATGACGCAGCTCATATGTTTTAACAGGCGATGATGCTCTCTTTGTATAGGTTGAAATGAATAGGTCACTGTCATTTTCTTCTTGAATGTCATGATTTTCCACAGGTTCGCGATAGATAACCAAGACAATTCACTTTCAGAAATTTTATATGCAATCCCTTTCAAACATTGATTGACTTTTTAAAAGAAAAATCATGTATTCTAAGACTCAACTTACTCATTTTGTAAGGTCAACCTTATGTAAACAATTATAGTGTTCGGCGCGGTATGGCCAATTATGTTTCTATATGCCGTTAACACAAAATGTCTATATCAGAAAAAAATTAAATACATGTATTATTAAAAGTGATAATAAACATGACGAAACAAAATGGTTCCAGAATTGTGTATTCTTTTTGATAACATTTATTGCAACGCGACTATGACTAAATAACCTGATTTATTTGTTCGTCTAATACCAGAACTTTACTACTGGAATGTTTTTCTAGAGATTACTATCAAGAAGCGTTTCATGTATCATGACGTCATTACATCGAATATGTTACATAAATCGCTGTTCGATGTCTTTAAAAAAGATATAATGAGAGAAAAACATTATCACAAGCACAATTGATTCCACTGAGAGTTAATTAAAGCAGACAAGAATAGAAATACGTGATGTGATGCTTGTATACCACTTATATTTTTTATTTTATTACCCACCCCCCTTTCAAGACAATGATAAACATTTGCGTTATCCGTCCAGCTGTTCGTCCTTATGTACGAACATCTCCTCGAAGCAATTTTAACACGAAAACTGTAACGGTGCAGTGCAAAAGGAGATTTAAATATTTACATTGCTATAAAATACTTAAGGTATTAAACCTTAAAAGGTGGGTGATACATGTAGATTAGTAGTAATGCTATGCATAGGGCTAGTGATAATTAATTTATTGACTTTTTTAGTTATTGCCTTTTGTTACCTGAATAAGTGCATTTGACATATTTTAAGCGTAACAACTTTTTTTTGAAGTTGCGCATGAATGTTAAAATGGAGAAATGAATTTGTAATTATCAACAGTTGATCGTGCATTTACAAGTTATGGCCTTTTGTAAGTTTGGAAAATGGCATTGTTCGAGAAGACAGTTAAGCTTATAATCATTATACTAATTTGCAAGATTTTTATATATATTATATAATTATGTATATGTATTTTCAATTAAGAAATAATACACGGTAACTGCCTTTGTTATCCTTTTGTCTGTTCTTCCATAATGTGCCTATTCGTGAAATATTGGCCTGTTTTGCAAGTGTCTTTTTGTTTTCTTATGATCATAATTGGCATTAATATTTTAACATGTTGAAAAATTAAATCAATTGATACATTTATAACTAACCATTTGTATTACCAACGTTAATCAAAATTATTACTTTGATTATGTTTATTCCGGATCTAACTGCATATATTTTATGAGTAAGTGTAGTTGAAAATAGACTGAAGTCTCAAAATAAATATGTAGACTTTCACTCCATTTGAGTCCTAAAAGGATAAACATTATAGAATGAGATTTGTAATGAATGAAAAAATGGCATTATATAATTATATTGTGTCAAAATGATATTAAATGTAATAATGCTAAAAAAGGAGGTCCTTTTCCAGGCAATTTTGCCAACAATTCTAAGTAAAATAACCAAGGAATAAAGATTTGTCAAAATCGTTGTCTCTCTCGTGTTTGTCAAAAATTGTCGAAATACACTGCCAGGTGGTAAATGCTGTTATTTAGTTGCATGCTTATATATCATAACTTTGAATATTGGAATGTTATAAATTGTAAGTTTTGAGTGCACTGTCTTGTAACGGTCGCTTCTCAACAGCAGCCAACTCCGTACAACAGCTAATTTAAATGTTTATTTACTCTAATGAGCAAGCATCTCTCAACTCCGGCCATCAGCCACTTACTTTTCTTCAGAAAGGAACAACATACATCTCGAACGGCCAGCAACCGTTTTTGCTATGCTATTTTTGCCGTATCAGATTTTCCTTATGCTTTCTTTGATGGAACCAATACATTACCATCATGAATGGAAAGCCGAATATCCTGTGAAGTTTGTAAAAAAACATTAACCTTGTGACATGAAAACTTGTTACATTGTTGAAAGATATGAATGAATCGAGTTAATGTTATACTTGTGCTATCTTTCGTGTTTGCTTTGAACTGTTGTGTTTTTAATATAATTCGATTTCTTCGTAGATAACGTTGAGACGCATAACGAGTAGCTTATTTAGCAGCAGTTTTCCGAACATACCTAGGTCATTTGAATTGAAAAATCAATATGGATGGATTAAAACTAAATAACTTAGTTTCGGGCATATTTTTAAACGCAAACCCCGTCCTACAGAAACATTGTGAAACAAGATTAAAGATGGGGCATAATGTTTCTGCTGCTACTGTGCATTGCAAGGTGCTATTAAAAATATCATACTATTAGGCAAAACAGGAAAAAAGTGATTATTTTACTAAACTTCGTACAGGAGCTACTACTGGCGTCGTACTTAAATTCCAAAATGGCCCTAGTATTATCAGTCAACAAATCACTAACTTTATCAACAAACGGAAAATGAATTACGAAACACCTGCACATTTAGTGCCAAAAAAGTCCAGATGCAGCTCCTATGGACCTAGGTATCTTGGGTATATTCAAACTAAGCTACAGAAACTCAATATTTATACCGTGTCCGGTCTTAAAAATTATATCAAAGACGAATGTAGCAAACTTGAGCAATCATGCATGAACCGGACTGGATCCCAGAGTCGGCATCTGTTTTTTACATTAATAACACTCATGCAGGTTTTAAAACTGCTCCATAATAAGTTGAACACTTTTCGTATAGATTACATCCGTGGCACAAACCCTCCGAGCAACAGCCACCCGTCTACAATAGGCAAATCTAGACTGTCCGGCTGCTGACTTTTTACCCATCGTTCTCATTTACGTTAGGCTATAGAAACATTTTTATATTGCACAAAAATATAAAAGATTGTAACATGACATCATTTATTTCAATTTCCACGCGAAAATGATCATTAATTTAAGATATCAATGATTCTCCGTATATTAATCTTACAATTTCGATTTGACCTAACCAAGATTAATCCGGATAGTTTTGTGATGTGAATAAAGTTTTAGCTCTAAGGTGATGAGTAAAATTAAAGTAAATTACAGAACGTACGCGGTCATTGACAGTTCTCACTATAGAGTCTTTTATGGAATTATTTTTTAGGTTACTGAGTTCATAATTGAGAGCGATGACATTATTATTATATACTATTTAGGACCAGCTGTTTCTAATATTTACGGATGTCGTGAAGACACAACTATCTTGATATAGTAACCGGCGATATACACAAGTCGACAATTTAAAATTTAATGACCTTGCCTTATTCTTTCAAAACAAAATTATACAAACAAAAACAAAACAAACAAACAAAAAAAACAAAAAACAAAGAAACAGATTAGTTAAATCGTTTGGAAAGAACTATGAAAATGCAAGGATATGTTCCAATATAAACTGATTCTATGATATGCAGTTTTTAAAATCGTTGTGCATTTGTATATGAAACCCGTTTTATCAGATAAGCAGCAAATATCAGGCAAAATAATGACAAAAATATTAAAATGATCATATGTACTCAAATCACGCTTAAATGACTTTTCTTGAAGTTTCAGCATGAAATTTTGTTTAAATTCTATATATTTTGGGTTTGAAGTGTAAATATATCTATATATGTTGAACAAAATTCAGACGCTAATAGAATCGCCAAATAGTTTTAAAATAAGTCAGGTGAATTGAACAAACCCTTGAAGTTACAATAACAGATATTGTGGATATTGTATGATTGAAACAAGCCTAAGTCATTCATTTGACATGTTCTTTAAATGTTTCCCGAGTTCACTGTGACAACTATTGTAAATGCTAGCGCTCTAACCTGGCCCACGCGGGTCAAGTTAGGAAACCACCATTTTATTCTTTATATGGAGAAAAGTTTTGTTCCTTTGACTGTCTAATATTTTCATTTTGGGGGCATTTTCAGAATAAGGAATGAAAAATTCAAAACTAAGAAATGAAAATTTTGCCTGTGTCTCCCTTTAAATTATTTAGCACTTTACATGACTTAAATGTTAAGATTGTTTATTTCAAAATGCTCTCTTTTAAGCCATTTTAAGCAACAATATTAATGCAATCATCTATACAATTGTCATATATTAGATAAAAACCCGAATGATCCTGTCAGATAAAAACTACCCCCCACACAATGGTATACAAACATCGCATCAATTGATTTATAAACGTAAAATAAACAATCATACACTAATCATAAAATTAACTCACTGGTAGATTGCAGTCCTTAAGATGAATACACACATAGAACAAAAAATAATCGGATTGATATTATTGATACTTATTGTCGTTATAGAGAACATAAAACTCTCAAAAAACATAAGTGTTTTACTAATCCAGTTATCTAACGGACGTTATATCGGGTTGATTTGTCGAATTGCTGGCTATAACTGACAAATGTAATTAAGTATGCGTTTCCTCGATTCTTCAGACTTAGTATCGCTCTATAGCTAGCGGTCATGAACATTTTTTATAACCATGAACCTACATTGAATGAAGCAAACATTAATTAACTACATAAAAGTGAATTAAAAAACAGCGTGGCTTCTACAAGAAACACTTTGTTATAAAAAGAAATAATCTTTACATTTTATTATTTATGTTTTATACATAAATAAAACTGAAAAATAATAGTTTTAGATACCTGGATAACAGTTATTATGTTTGTATATTTCATTTGAAGCGAACATCGCATTCACGAGATCATTACCGAACGTGTCAAACCCTACTTAAAATTGCAGCATAAGATCTTGTTCTGGAACATTAATTATGTGTTTTAAATGTTCAATATTCAAAGTTATTATATACTTCAACTATTTCAGGAATCCAACATTAAATTACTTTTCTTTTTTCACAAATTGTTAAGCATGCGGTTTATGAGAAATAATTTTATATCACTGAAGTGTTGAAAATGTAGTACCACTCAAGCCGATGCTAGGGGCGTTAGGGGTGCACTTTTTCATTATCCCCTATAGATATAATCAATCAAACCGGTCTTCAATCCGAATGTATTTTATTTTGAATAATGCTTCCGATGGATAAATACAATCAACAGTTTAAGGAGTAGATCAACGTTGATAACAGAATGATTGACTTCACCGTTACAAACAAAATACAATAAGTATTTTTTTTCGATTCGGCTTTCGTTGATAACAAATTTGTAATCGTTGTGCGTTATTTTCTCTTCCGTCAATTAATAAATGACGACTGGTACATGACAACAGTTGCAAAAAGACAATATATTGCCCGCTCGTACATACACAGGCAATTTACGTTGGTTATATTTTAGTACATGTTGTTAATAATGTCAATAAATCAACAGTTTATTCACATATTGAGCCTCTAGCACAAACTCAAATCTTAAAAAAAAAAATTCTTACTTAGATCAAATTTCAAATGGATAAAGAAACGCATTTGCAACACGTGGGTAGCAAACTTGAGTTGTATCTTAATAAAAACACCAAATTTGTTGTCAATAGGTCTCAGCAGAATAAAGTTTTTATGTGGAAACTAATTTTTTTATTTCTAGCAACATTGACCTTGACTTGGATCACAGACATATGTGTAGCAAAGCTGTCTCTTGATATAAGCTTCCCATACGCCAAGCTTTGTGTCATTATGCTTAAGCAAACACAAGTTATTGATCGGAAACTGAATTTCTATTTAAAGCAATAATGACCTTGACATTGATCGCAGACACTTGGGTAGCAATCCCAAGCTGCCTTTTGATAAAGTAAGCTACCCAAGTTTTGCGTTTACATGCCGTTCATTACACTAACCGGTTTTCGTTGGAAACCTGGTTTAAACGGTTACTAGGTAATAATCAAACGTACAATATGCGTCTGTAAAAATGTGACAGATATTTATAATTAGAATATGTTATGTATTTGCATATCATTTATTTATACATATCAAATAAAGGTTGATAATGGTTTCATTTCAAGAAGCAAGGTATATCAAATGAAAGACATTTAAATTTATCAAAAACAATGAAAAGTATACATAATGTCATTCAGTCAATACAATTTTCAACACAAAAAATATATTTGTCACTTCTGAATAAAATATATGCGTGCTTAGATGTATGATTACAATACATGGCAATATTTTACAAATATTAATATTTCTATTCTTAGACCCACTAAATGCAGACGAATGACAACTTTAGTTTTGTTTGTTTGTTTTCGGTTTAACGTCACATCGACACAGTATAGGTCATATCGCGACGTTCCAGCTTTACTGGTGGAGGAAGACCTCAGGTGCTGTTCCGTGCATTATTTCAGGCACAAACGGGCACCTGAGTAGAACCACCGACGTTCCGTAAGCTAGCTGGATAGCTTCCTCACATGAAAGAATACAAAGTCCCTGTCGGGATTCGAACCCACAGCGGTGAGGGGCAAGTGATTTGAAGTCAACGACTTTAACCACTCGGCCACGGACGCCCCATGACAACTTTAAGTTAAGAACAGTTTCACAAACACGAACATTATATAGAACCTAACATGCAGTTAATACCTTTCCATCGACCGGTATTTATATATTGCGAAAATGAAAACATTTGAACAACAGGGGTGTTCTCATATATCAGATAGTTTACCTACGTAAAGGTAAATGGTTTCTTACGCACAGCTGAACATATCTGTCAAATGTAATTTTGTATATTTTCATCACTCTATTTGATAAATCATAATGAAGCTCTTAGTCGTAAAATATATTTACCTGTGCCTATGAACATACTGCAAACCTATTAATTGTCACACATATTTATCAAAAACATGACCGTAAAACAAACAATATGAATTTGAACGAAAATATTATGTATGCGCTCTACAAATATGTTTTTATTCTGTTTTCTAGTTTCCCTGGCCAATAAAATTATTTGGGTGGTCGGAAATTGCTGTAGACATAATTTTTTTAACATGTCCATGTCCAAACTGTCCAGCATTTTCAAAATAATAAATGTATTAGATATATGTACATTTCTATAATTTATATAATATTTAAAAAAGGCATGATGTCATTCTGTAAAAGTAGTTTAACTTTTAGCATGTCATTACATTGATTTCTGTTGATAAAGTGCATGCCTGATAAATCTAGCTTTATCAGTCACCTCATTAATTCACATTTTGACCTTGACGGAACTACTTTGTTCAGGTCATTTCCGGTCTACTGTTTAAATTGGATACTACAAATGCTACATATTTTGATACGATGAAATAAAACAAATTAAAAACACAAAACAAAATTGTTACTGTTTTATTGTTATTGTGTTGTATTGCTTAACACTTCTTAATAAATTAAAAAAATAAATACTATAGTTATCAAAATAAATTAAATAATAATATTACGGAGAGACGTTATCAGCTTGTCTTCTGCTATTTTTATAAAATCCAAGATCTGTGTAGTTCCGTCATTCAAGAATTAATTTGGTATCAGCTTAAAACACATCATGTTGAAGAAATTGATCAAGATGAATTCCAGAACGAATACAGCCTAGAAATCACTGATTTTGATGATGAAATGGAACCAACACTACCTAGTCTTGTTGAAACCAGCCTTCTGAGAGTGCCCCTTTGTTGTTCATCTCTGTTGCTATTAGCAATGTTAAAGTCAAATATTTAGAAAAAATATTATTTATATGCTTAAACATAATCTAGGGACAAAGTAAATCTATTTTAATAACTAATATATCCAATGATAACAACAGGCACCAAAAGCAGTAATAATATGTAATATATTTACGTATTACTAATATGACATTTCGCAATAAATTGTTCTATTTCTATCCAAATATTACATTATAATGAATGTCTTATCACTTTTTATTGGATCGTTTCCGATCTTAACTAGAGTCTGTCCCAAAATTGTAAAAAAATACCATCAGCATTTAAAGTTTTTATGTTATAAATAAATTGTCTAATCCCGTTCATTTGTTTCAAATCTTAATTTAACATAATAAGTAAATAGCGGTTTGAACGATGAATCTGAAAATTATTCTTATTATATATTTTTTTCTAAAAAATGCTTAAATAAAATATAACTCTTTTTATTAGTTAGCACAATCCATTTCATAACATTTTCAGATAAAGAGATATCAAACTTGGCAAAACATCAAAGGGTCTAGAGTATTTAGAATTCAATGAACGCCAATCAGCATTTAAAGTTTTTATGTTATAAATAAATTGTCTAATCCCGTTCATTTGTTTCAAATCTTAATTTAACATACTAAGTAAATAGCGGTTTAAACGATGAATCTGAAAATTATTCTTATTATATTTTTTTTTTTCTAAAAAATGCTTAAATAAAATATAACTCTTTTTATTAGTTAGCACAATCCATTTCATATCATTTTCAGATAAAGAGATATCAAACTTGGCAAAACATCAAAGGGTCTAGAGTATTTAGAATTCAATGAACGCCAATCTTAAACCAGAAACGGCGAAAATGTATGTGATGTAAGAAAAGTCAGTCCCCGAATGTATTCAATTCAAGTTGATGATAGGGACCCTATTGAAATCTACAAAAGATACGCTGAAAGTGTCTGGTAGCATGCCTACAATCCCTATCAATAGTGAGCCCAATGGTAAATGCTAGTGGTCTCTCAACCAGAAAGTTGGTGTGAAGAAACTTGGTGACCTTTTTAAAAAAATGGCTAAAGATACTGACTGACTTGTTTGAAATCTTGTGACGGTAAAGGTTAAATTATATGCCTTGGTCTTACTACTTTTCTAAGGGAAAGCTATGAAATACGAGACCAACCTGTCAATCACCAAACAGACATATAATTGTTGCAATATCTTATGTTGACGTATTACTTGCCATTACTTGGTGACATTTGGTCAGTAATCGGATTTAATTAGGGCATAGACAGAGGTCGGATACATCAGGATCCGTCTGTTCAAATAAAGTCAAGAGCTTTGCTGTTAGTCGTTTAACAAATGTATAACTTATCTATTGCAAACAGTGAAATGTACTTGTTAATGTACTCTTTTATATGTCAAATCATTTTGTTTCTTGTTCATAACATACTTTACATAAAATTAATCATTGTTTTATAAAAAATATGTTTAAACATTTAAATGAAACAAGTAGTTTTCCAAATGTTATCCATATTAATTCCATTTACAAGAACATGCTTGTTACATCATTGTCTACGTATAATTGCTTTCTAAGCCAAAACAAGTTGGTAAAAATGGCATTATTTGTATTAGACATTAAATGCTTATCTAGCTGAAACGATTTAATACTAAACTGGAAAGGTAAAACGAAACATTGCTGCAAGGGTGTTGCAACTTTGGTATAATTATTCACAAAATAACAAGAATAAAGATCAACAAGGCAAAGGCAACGTTCACAGGACGCCGACCCGGACACACCCAAGCAGGACACCAAGAAGGCACCAAACAAATACCTGGAGTGGACACAAGGGCGAAAGGAGCGGGACATGTAATGTGAAATAATATAAACTAAAACAGGCCCATAAAGGAATTAAAGGGAAAAGGGCTGTTCGGGTGAAAAGGATGGGGGGGGGGGTGAAAAATGGAAGAGGGGGGGGAGGGGGGGAGAGAAAATACCTACCGTCAACGACAATCCTTTCACAAGCCATCAAACTATTATGCATGTACTATTCATTTTAAATTTTTAGAATTTAGACACATTCGTTAAACCATGTTTTATTCTTTTAACGAGCTTGAAATGAATAAAACATTATGAACATAAGGGAAATGGGAAACGTTTTATAGTGATTAATTTCCTTTGATACTAGACAAATGTATTATAAATTATCAGCAAATCAGCTAAAATCAGGGATTGCTAGATCAATTTAACCTGTTCAGAATGTCTAAATATAGGACGACTTGAATTGAACTAATTTTCCATTTGCCAAATTCTTATTAGGCTACTTTTATCGCAGGACTTATTAGTGTATTTATTATCAGGAAAGGGATTTTATTCACGTTGTATTAAAACTGATGTGAGTGAAAAGGCGTGTGTACATTAATATGATAATAAAATAACAAATTTACCTTAAAATTCTTTTTCAACAAATGTGAATGTTCCATTTTTTTATAGAAAAAAAAAGATTGTTTGCAATTATTTAAACGTACTTAATTTTTTGATTATATATAGATGGGGATAGAACAATATTTAAAAAACTTCATGATATAAAGCAATGATGTAACGTGTTGCCATCTCTGTCTCTTGTAAACCGTCATGATCAAGTTGCTTTTCTAAGAAGTCGAATGGGACATACTATAGTTACACAGTGATGCTCTTTGTGTATAGGTTGAAATGAATATTTCACTGTCATTTTCTTCTTGAATATCATAATCGTTTACAGGGTCGTGATATATATTACCAAATTTAAAACTTTCAGAAAGTTTTGATTACATTGATCGACTTCTTAAAAGAAATAACTTAACTCACTCATTTTTAAAGGTCAATCTTATGTTAACAATTGAAGTGTTCGCCGCGGTATTGCCAATTATGTATCTATATGCCGTTAACACAAAATATCTATGTATGGTAGATATAAATATATCAAAACAAGTTTGAATTAAAATTATTATATTAAAAGTGATAATAAACATATTGCAACAAAATAGTTCCAGAACTGTGTATTTTTTATTTGATAACATGTATTGCAACGAGAAATTGGCTTAATTCGCTGATTAGTTTGTTCATCTGATATCTAATATTTGCTAATGAAAAGTTTTTCTAGAGATTCCTATCAATGAGCGTTTCTATTATGACGTCATTACATCTAAAATGTTACATAAATCGCTGTTCGATGTCTTTATTTAAAACAAATAATGAGAGAGAAACATTATCTCAATTGATTCCACTGAGAGTTAAAGCAGTTAGACCAGAATAATAACACGTGATGTGTTGCTTGTATACGATTAAGTGAGAATTTTATTTTATTACCCCATTTAAGATAAAAGGATTAACATTTGCTAAATCCGCTTGGCTGTTCGTCCTTATGTACGTCTTACACTCGTCCGAAACATGAAAACTGTAGAGGTGTATTGCAAAAAGAGAATTTTATCTGTACTTTGCTTAGGTATTTAACCTTAAAAGGTGAGTAAAACATGTAGTTTAGTAGTGATGCTATGCATATTGCTAGTAATAATTCACTAAATAACGTTTGGAATATTGCCCTTTGTCACCTAAGAAAATGCTTTTGTAACGGAACTTCAGACATATTTTACGCGTAACAACTATTATTTCTTTATGAAGCTGTGCATATATGTTAACTGGGGAAATGCTCATCAATTACCATTAATAGTTGGTCATGCATTTACAAGTTATGGCCATTTGTAAGTTTTAAAAACAAATCGAAATAGATAAGCCTAGTACAAAAATGTATATACATACTATAATACTACTTATAGTAAACTATATACATTTGCGAAAATTTTGAAACTTGTGCATGTATTTCAATAAAGTGATACTTCACACTAAAGTATTTCAATAAAGTGATACTCCACTGTGTCGAAATACTCTCCTTGGAGGTAAACGCTTGTATTAAGTTGCATGATTTTAACGATCACCTCTCACCATCAGCCTCGTCCGTACAACAGCCAATTGTAATATGAATTTTATTATTAACTCTCACCAACAATCATATCTCAAATCCGGCCAACATCCACTTATGTTTCCTCTTTCCTCACAAAGGAACAAAATACCTTTCGAACGGCTAGAAAACGTTTTGGTTGTGCTAGTTTTGCCGTATCAGATATCCCTTATGTTATCTATGATAAAACAAATACTTTTCCATCATGAATGCCAAATTTCCTGTGAAAGCTGTAAAGGACATAAACCTCGTGACATGAAAACTTATTACATTGTTGAATTAAAGTTAAAATGAGATATAAAAATGAATCGAGTAAATGTTGTACTTCTGATATCTTTCGTAATTGCTTTGAACTGTTGTGTATTTAATATACTTCGATTTTCTCGTAGAAAACGTTGTGTTGCATTTCGAGTATTTTATTTAGCATCAGTGTTTCATACATACATGTATACCCATCTCATTTGAATTGAAAATTCAATATGGTTAGACTAACACTAAATGACTTAGTTGAGGGCATTATTTTAAAACTTTTAAAGCAAACCCGTCATACAGAAACATTGTGAAACAAGTAAAACAGATGGGGCATAATGTTGCTGCTGCCAATGTGCATCGCAAGGTGCAAAACAAAAGCAAAACAGGAAAAAGTGATTATTTTACCAAACTTCGTACATAGACACAACTTTAGAACCATTTCTTAAAAAAAAATATTCCGCGACTATTTCCCAGAAGAGAGAAATATATGGTATTCCATCAACACTCGGCCTCTAGTCATACCAGTAAAACAATAACTTTTCAACAAAAGCAAAAATGAATTATATTACAACTGCAGATTGTGTGCCAAAAAGCCCAGATGCAACTCTTATAGACTTTGGTATACGGTGTATACTGAAGCGTAGGTTACAGTTACACAAGATTTATACCATGACCGGTCTTAAAAATCCTATCAAATACGAATGTAGCAAACTTGGGCAATCATGCATATACCGGACTGGATCCCATATAAGACATCTTTTGTTACAGTAATAAAACACATGCAAGTTTTAAAACTATTCCATAATAAGTTGAACACTTTTTGTATAGATTACATCCGTAGCACAAACCCTCCGAGCAACAGCCACCCGTCTACAAAAGCCAAATCTAGACTGTCCGGCTGCTGACTTTTTTACCAATCATTCTCATTTACGTTATATTATAGAAACATTTTCATATCGCACAAAAAGATAAACAATTGTCACACGACATCATTAATTTCCACCTGAAAATTATCATCAATTGAAGATGTCGATGATTCATATTAATCTTACAATTTAGATTTGACCTAACCAAGATAAATACAGATAGTTTTGTCACGTGAACAGAGTTTTAGCAGAAGGCATCTGTTCTGAGGTGATGAGTAAAATTATAGTAAATTACAGAACGTGCGCGGTCATTGACAGTTCTCAAGACGAAACCTTTTATGGAATTATTTTTTTTAGGTTTCTGAGTTTATTGAGAGCGATGACATTATTATTAATATACTATTTAGGACCAACTGTTTCTAATGGTTACAGATGTCGTGAAGACACAACTATCTTGATTTAGTAACCGGCGAAAAATACAAGTCGACAATTTATAATTTAATGACCTTGCGTCACGGAATACTGGAATAAACAGTCTTTTTTTACCTCACAAAAGTATACAACTGAAAAAAACAAAAACAGATTAGTAAAATTGTTTTGAAAGAACTATGGTAGTGCAAAGATATGTTCCAATATAAACTGTCTGTATGATATGCATTTTTAAAAGTGTTGCTCATTTGTGCAAAAACCTTAAATTATTTAACATTTTACATGACTTAAATGTAAAGATGATTTATTTCAAATTGCTCTCTTTTAAAGTGACATTATGCTCATATTTTCATAGTCAAGTTGAGTTGAATTTGCTTTATATTTCAAAAGAGTGCCTGTTTAATTGGTGTTTGACAAACAATAGATATTGAAAAATGTTTAAATCTGCCTAAAATATAAAAAGACTGTCCCAATCTCTTTATAAATTGAACGTTATAGGTAAATTCTAAACGATATTTACATTAATTTTGTCTGAATCCGGGGGCTGTTTATAGTTTACGCGAGGTAAATTATTAAATTAAAAGGAATTATGGCAAAATGGAAATATATTTTGTCTCTCACCTGTTCACTCACTATATACCATTAGATTGGCATAATGTCTCTTTAAGCCATTTCAAGCAACAATATCAATGCGATCATCTATAAAATTGTCATATATTAGATGAAAACCCGAATGATCTTGTCAGATAAAAACCAACACCACACAATGGTAAACATGCAACACGTCAATTGATTTATAAACGCCATTTAACAACCATACACAACCTTAACCATAACATTAACTCACTGGTAGATTGCAGTCCTTAAGAGGAATATACACATAGAACAAAACTTAATCGGATTGATATTGTTGATACTTATTGTTGGTACAGATAACATATAACTCTTAAAAAAACTTAAGTATTTTACTAATCCAGTTATTTCATGGACGTTATATCGGGTTGATTTGTCGAATTGGTGACTATAACTGACAAATGTAATTTAGTATGCGTTTCCTCGATTCTTCAGACTTAGTATCGCTCTATAGCTAGCGGTCATGAACATTTATTTATAACCATGAACCTACAATGAATGAACCAAAAATAAATCAACTACCTGAAAGTCAATTAAAAAACCAGCGTGGCTTCTACAAGAAACGCTTTTTTTATAAAAAGAAATAATCTTAACATTTTATTATTTATGACTGAAAAATAAAAGTTTTAGATATTTGTATAACAGATATAATAGTGATTATGTTTGTACATTTCATTTGAACTGAACATCGCATTCCATGATCATTACTGAATGTGTCAAGCCCTACTTAAAATTGCAGCATAAGATCTTGTTCAGGAACATTCATTATGTGTTTTAAATGTTCAATATTCAAAGTTATTTTATAATACAACCATTTCAAGAATCCAACATTAAATAACTTTTCTTTTTTCACAAATTGTTAAGCATACGTTTTATGAGAAAAAATCATAACATTTAAGTGTTAAAAATAAAGTGCCACTCAATACGATAAACAAGATCAACAAGAAAAAACGACGTTCAATGTACGTAACCGGTGCTAGGGCAGTGAGGGATAAACTTTTTCATTATCCCTCATATACAGAATAATTTAAACCGGTCTTCAATCTGTATGTATTTTATTGCAAATAATGCTTTCGAGGGATATATACAATCAACAGTTTAAGACGTAGATCACCGTTTATATAGTTTCTCTTAGAAATAACAGACTGATTGACTTTACCGTACTAACAAAATACAATAATATGTTTCAGATTCCGTTTTCGATGATAACGAATTTGTATTCGCTGTGCGTTATTTTCTCTTCCATCAATTAATATATGTCGATCGGTCCGTGACATCAGTGGAGAAAAGACAATTTATGGCCCGCTCGTACATACATAGGTAAATAAAGTTGGTTATGTTTTAAGAAATGTTGTTGATAATGTCAGGAAATAAACAGTTTGTCCACATATCGAGCCTCTAGCAGAAAACTAAACCTTAAAAATTATATTTCTTACTTAATGGATAATGAAACACATGTCAAAGACGTGAGTAGCACTCTCTAGTAGCGTCTTGATAAAATCTACCCACCCTAGTTTGTTGTCAATAGGTCTCAGTAGAATAAAGTTTTTACGTGGAAACTGAATTAATTTTCTAGCAACAGTGAGCTTGACCTGGATCACAGACATCTGGGTAGCATTCCAAAGCTGCTTCTTGATATAAGTTTCCCATACGCCAAGCTTTGTGTCATTAGCTAAAGCAAACACAAGTTATTGGTCGAAAACTGAAGTTCTATTTTAAGAAACAATAACCTTCACGTTGATCGCAGACACCTGGGTAGCAATCCTAAGCTGCCTCTTGATATAATTATCTACCCAAGTTTGGCGTTTATATTACGTTCAAAACATATATCGATTTTTCTTGAAAACCTGGTTTCAAAAGGTTAGGTAATCATCAAACGTAGAATACGCGTCTGTAAAAATGTGACAGATCTTTATAAAATTAATATGATTATTTATTTGCTTATCATGTATTAATACACATCAAATAAATGTTCACAGTGGTTTCACGTAAAAAAGCATGGTATATCAAATTAAAGACATTTGAATATATCAAAAACAATGAAAAATGTACATGATTTTATTCAGTCATTACAATATTCAACACAGAATATATATGTGACACATCTGAACAAAATATGCGTGCTTAGATGTATGAAACAATACATGGCACTATTTTACAAACATAAATATATTTCTATTCTAAGACTTACTTAATGTAGACGAATGACAACTTTAAGTTAAGAACAGTTTCACGAACACAAAAATTATATCCAACCTCCAACAGTTAACCTCCTTTCCATCGACCGCTATTTTTATATTGCGAAAACGAAAACATTTAAACAACACAGGCGATTTTTATATCAGATAGTTTACCTACGTTAAGGTGGATGGTTTCTTACGCACAGCTGAACATATCTGTCAAATGTAGTTTTGTATATATTAATCGGTATATTCGATAAATATTAATCAAGTTCTTAGTCGTAAAAGATATTTACCTGTGACTAAATATGATATGCACTTACCATATTTTTGCGTTATAGCTTAAGTTCTACGAGTATGTGAAAAAACTGTTTCAGTTCAAAGGTAAAATAGATAAATACAGAATTCCTAAAGAAAGCCCAACACGGCAAAATTGAAAATGTTGCAGGCTCGATTTGATTGAGCCTGTTCATGGACGGTACTGGAAAGTGCAAGTTACCGTCCACGCCCCCTAGCACCGGCTTAAACAGAATCCAACATTTAAACATGAAATAGTAAAATTTTGAATTTAGAAACATCCGCAGATGTGTTCATGCGGCGGTTATCTGTGACACTTCCGTGCCTTTCCATGAAAAGCGGCGTATGGTCCCCAAGTAATAAAAAGCGTGTGCCTTAAACGAGAAAACAATGGGCGGAACTAAATAAAATGGAATTTTGAAAGGGGATCAGAGGTTATGAAATAGATAAATACAGAATCCCTAAAGAAAGCCCAACACGGCAAAATTGAAAATGTTGCAGGCTCGGTTTGATTGAGCCTGTTCATGGACGGTACTGGAATGTGCAAGTTACCGTCCACGCCCCCTAGCACCGGCTTAAGCAGAATTCAACATTTAAACGTGACATAGTAAAATTTTGAATTTAGAAACATCCGCAGATGTGTTCATACGGCGGTTATCATGGAACCTTCAATGTGACAAAGTAGTGCATTCCATGAAAAGCGGCGTATGGTCCCCAAGTAATAAAAAGCGTGTGCCCTAAACGAGAAAACAATGGGCGGAACTAAATAAAATGGAATTTTGAAAGGGGATCAGAGGTTATGAAGCCTGCGTATCACAGATAAGACGTCAAAAGACAAATTTAAAAAGCAGGCAACATATCCTAAGGGTGATTCAACATTATTCAAGTAGGAATATTGGAACCACCCAACTAGAAAATGCCGAAAAGTTGAAACTAAAAATACCACAAGCACAACAATAAAGTCGTGCTGAACGATCTTTAAGGATCGAAAATATAACATCATTGATTAAATGTACGGGGAGACTTTTTACAGCCGCCACACGGCACAAATAACACGGATGTGATCATAAGATAGATAAATACAGAATCCCTAAAGAAAGCCCAACACGGCAAAATTGAAAATGTTGCAGGCTCGGTTTGATTGAGCCTGTTCATGGACGGTACTGGAAAGTGCAAGTTACCGTCCACGCCCCCTAGCACCGGCTTAAGCAGAATTCAACATTTAAACGTGACATAGTAAAATTTTGAATTTAGAAACATCCGCAGATGTGTTCATACGGCGGTTATCATGGAACCTTCAATGTGACAAAGTAGTGCCATTCCATGAAAAGCGGCGTATGGTCCCCAAGTAATAAAAAGCGTGTGCCCTAAACGAGAAAACAATGGGCGGAACTAAATAAAATGGAATTTTGAAAGGGGATCAGAGGTTATGAAGCCTGCGTATCACAGATAAGACGTCAAAAGACAAATTTAAAAAGCAGGCAACATATCCTAAGGGTGATTCAACATTATTCAAGTAGGAATATTGGAACCACCCAACTAGAAAATGCCGAAAAGTTGAAACTAAAAATACCACAAGCACAACAATAATGTCGTGCTGAACGATCTTTAAGGATCGAAAATATAACATCATTGATTAAATGTACGGGGAGACTTTTTACAGCCGCCACACGGCACAAATAACACGGATGTGATCATAAGATAGATAAATACAGAATCCCTAAAGAAAGCCCAACACGGCAAAATTGAAAATGTTGCAGGCTGAAGCCTGCGTATCACAGATAAGACGTCAAAAGACAAATTTAAAAAGCAGGCAACATATCCTAAGGGTGATTCAACATTATTCAAGTAGGAATATTGGAACCACCCAACTAGAAAATGCCGAAAAGTTGAAACTAAAAGTACCATAAGCACAACAATAATGTCGTGCTGAACGATCTTCAATGATCGAAAATATAACATCATTGATTAAATGTACGGGGAGACTTTTTACAGCCGCCACACGGCACAAATGACACATTATTAATAATATCCGAGTTTTGAAGGTTGACATGGTACAATTTCTACGTCTCCTTTTTCATCAACTAATACGCACTTAGGTTTTTGTCTTTCGATGCTGAAATATCAAACATGTAAATAGTATTTATCTTTTAACTAGATGACACACTTTCTTTCATAACATGTCCCGTGATTTTTTCATAAAAGATGTCAATAGTGCATTGTCACATTCATACTTGTAATAACAGTTGTAACAATTTGAAAATTAAATAAAGATGACCTTTTTTCTGTAATCAAGAAACATTTCAATATATTTTAAGCAGATGGTGTTTAAACCAAAATCAAAATAAAATCTGAAAAGAAATGTGAAAACTGTCGGAAATTAACTATGTAGTATGGAAATTAAAGAAAGACACAGGCAAAATTACATTTCTTAGTTTTGAATTTTCATTAATTATTCTGTTAATGTCCTCAAAATGAATACACTTATAAACAGTCAAAGGAACAAAACTTTTCTCCATATAAGGAATAAAATGGTATTTTCCTAACTTGACTCGCGTTGGTCAGGTTAGAGCGCTAAGATTTCACAAAATTGTCACTGTGTACTCTGGAATCGTTAAAGAACAATGTCAAATCAATTACTTAGACTTATTTTAATCATACAATATCCACAATACCAGTTGTTGTAACTTCCAGGGTTTGTTCAAATCACATGACTTGTTTTAATACTATTCGGTGATTCTGTTGGCGTCTAAATTTCGTTTAACATTTATAGATATATTTAAGCTTCAAACCTAAACTATATAGAATTTATAAAGAAATTCATGCTCGGACTTTAAGAAATGTCATTTTAGGATGATTTGAGTACAGAAGATCATTTTTGTTATTTTGACAATATTTTGCTTGAGTATCCAAACTTTAAAAGCCACTTTGGATACCACAATTAGAACATTTCAGTTTGTAATTATGTAAAGCATATAATTCAAAGAAAAAACTGTCTAATCAAAATGAAATTATCGAGTACAAACATGTGTGGCTTAATATGCATCATGCAGCCTGAAAGTCTGGAAAATCTAATCTGGGAATGTCATTATGTCCAAATAATTTGGAATGAATTCGAAAGTGTATTATCAATTCTTAAAAAATTGATATTATTAGAAAAGGTTGAGTATCATAATTGTTAAGAAATAATCTTTTTTGAACATAGTAACTATGTATTCTTTACTCTAAACATAAAACCATAAGCATTTATTAAGATTAAATATAAAAAAATGTCCAGCAAAAAAAAAAAAAAAAAAAAAAAAACAAAAACAAAAAAACATTGTCCAGCAATTGAATATATTTTCGTATTTGTTCTACATTTCGTCAAATGTTATTATATACTTATATACATGAAAGATTCAAAACTGCAACATACTAAACCAAATAAAGTATATGATAAAACTTCCAATACTATCAAAATATTATATGATGTGGTATATTTATATGATGTGATAGATTCGATATGATTATAAATTAATGTGAAATGACTTTATGTATGTGAAATGACTAGAAAATATAATGAGATCTGCATTCAGTGTAAAATCTTTTGTTGGAGGAATTATTGTTATAGAGAAAAGAAATTAAATATCTTTGCAATTTATTAGAAAGTTAAAGTTAATTCAATTCTATAATTGCAAAAACTATCCTTTACATTTTAGTTTGAATTCGAACTATTTTAGAATGACAAAAATATCAATTACATTTTATTCTAAATGGCCATTGAGATTCTAATATCTCATTTTGTTATTTGAAAATGACCAATGAAAACACTAGAATATGTACCGGAACAGACGTTATGGAATTTCAGTGTCGAAGGTTTTTAACGCTTCCCCATTTGGTTCAATTTTCACAACCACAAATATTCATACATGAAGCATTTCATTCGGCCCTTCTTAAGTATACAGTGCACAGCTGTGATGTAACACCATCCCTTCTAAGTCATTTTACGCTTGCGTAAAATCTTAACTAAGCTTACGTTTTTAAATCACATGTTGTCTGTATGTAAACAACAATTTGCCAGATAATTTTCTCATAATACTTTTATTATATAATAATTACATGTATCATGGAAAAAGCTGTTACTCCCTGTTTGTTTCTTACTTTAAGACAGCCTTAAGAGCTTTAACAGTACGCAGCTTAGTTTTAAAGCGCAAATGTCTACATGGGCTTACACCCTTGATATTTGTCATTGTTTTTATTGCATAATTAATTTTGTCAGCTAGAAATAAAAAAAAACGCTATGTTCAAGAGGGAAATGTGGAGGCTTAATGAAGTTGTAGTGATAAATTCCCTTTGGTGCTCAATAATCAAGGACAGTGTTAGATTAATTTGACCAGTTTAAAATGTTTGAGTATAGCGAGAATTAATTGAAATAATGTTCCTTTTGTTAAAGACCTATTAGACTACTTCTTTAACTGAACGTATAAGAAAAGTAATTACCACAAAAGAATTTCATTCACATCTGGAATGAATGTTTTAAATTCAAATAAATGTGTACGATAATGCTTTTTTTATTATACATTTAAAAACAACAAGGGCTTTTTCTGCGAAAGAAATATATTTCTTGCTATTGACTTTTCTAAATGGTGCCGCTTCACGTTGCATTCTGATATTAATAAATTGAACTATCAATCAAAGTACTCTATTTATATAATATATGACATGATATCATATATAAATATGTATCGTATCATAACATATAATTTAAATATAACCTTTTTATTGAATAACACATACAGAAGATACTCATTGCGCAACAAAATTTTTCCAGAAATTTGTATTTTTTCTTTACCACAGTAAGGCAGTTTAAGCTGATTACTTTGTGCCTTTGATATCTGATACTGGAATACATGTAGCAGTCCCAAGATTCCTATGAAGGAGCGTTTGCGTAATGGCTTGATTAAGTTTAAAATGATACATAAATTGTTGCTCGAGATCGTTTCCTTAAGATATAATCAGACAAAAACATTAGTTGAATAACAATTTATTCCACGGAGAGCAAATTAGAACAGAAAATGTGGCATGTGCTGTTTGCATGGCATATTGTGGAAGTTTTATTTCAATATCCCTTCCGCTGCGGGAGGTTTAAAATTATTGTTGAGGACATTGTTAACAAACATATTTCCATTATTAGTAATGTCCCCTAAGGTGTGTCTCATAATTACCATTATGATATAAATCAGAAATAATATTCAACATATGTGATTATTGATATTATTGCTGTCGATATACATGTATTTCATATAGCAACATATTCAAAATGAATAGCAAAATGACACTACAAAAATGTTATAAAGAAAAGTTAATTTTAATGTTAAACGTAAAGCCATTCTGCTTAACACTGTTTCATTTTACGTGCTTTGGTGAGCTTTTTAGTCTGATAATATACATAATATACTACATGAAATCAAAGACTCTTGAACACTTGAAGATGAAATAAGAACATTATGAAGACACAGTTTTCTTTTACAGATAACATAAGCTATCATTTTATTGTGCAATATTTTGAATTATTTAGACTGAGTAACGAAAGAATAATAACGTAAAATGCTTTAATAAAGACAACAGAATTGTTAATTTAAAAGCTATAATTTATAATTTTCTTACCGACTATTAAACTCATGGACATGTAGTCGAGTTGATACAAAACCAAACTTTCCGTACCTTTGTAATTAGTCATAATTATCTCATTATGATAAGTTAAGACTTATAACTGTACGTTTCAATTTTATTAGTGACTAAAGCAACAAGTGATAATAGAAAAGTCATGCTATATAATGAATAATAAACTTAAAGCGTTATTGAACAGTTGTGACATGGAAGACCAATACAGACTCATTATGATGGTTTATTCAATTACAATTGATGTCATATTTATATAATGTTCCCATCAGTTGAATCTTATGACATTCGTTGTAATATTCGGTAAAAAAGTTAAACCAACGATTTTATTAGAAGGTGGTATTATGCGCGGACTGATGTTCGAAATAGAACAAACATGACCCGTTTACATCAACTCTATAGAGAAAACAATTTTAAGACATTGCTACTTAACATAAAAGCAGTCCATTCGTATCTTCTTGTGCCAAATGTATATGACATGTCAGTATATTACACTGAGAATAAATTTGTAGCAATGATTTTTTAAACAAGTATACGACCGAAATAGCTTTAAGTAAATTACAGAGCATACGGTCGCTGACTCACAATGAAACCTTTTATTCAGAAAAGGTGTAGGCCACTGAGGCCATACATGAAAGAAATGACATTGGTATAGAGCATTTCGGCTTTTGATGGTGAAGAATGCCTTTATGACACAAATACCTTGATAAAGAAAACTGTTAAATGTAGAAGCAAGTTGACAAAATAAAAGATTGATAACTTGACTGCGGGAAATTGAATAATGATTTAACTCTTAGACTAGTTATATCATTTTGAAAAGAACTATGATAATGCAAGTATAGGTTTCTATACTAACTGCATTAAATGTATTTTTAAAAGCGTTCAGAATTTTTATTTTTTAGGAATTATATAAAACTCTTTTAGAAGATACAGTTACATCCTTTAAATATTAAGCATTTTACTTATCTTAGATATCCGTTGAGAGTGTTTTAAGCCATACAATCAAGTACAAACATATTGCCATATTAATATATGTATATCTTTATCGAGAGTCATATAAAACATGGCACTCTGGTATTAATAACTACTCTTGATTTTGAAAAATAAAATGTCTTATACGTCTATTTTATTTATATAAATTAACAGAAATGTTATCGGCATCTAATAGGGACAATATTCAATCAAAGCAATTGTTAAATTTATATAAATATTTCTTAAGTTCAGTCGTATCAAATATGTTAATACAAATTATATACTTCTATTATAACGTTTAAACTCAAAAACAAGCATTTAATATATAATTTTTTAGGTGACTTGAAAAAGCTGACAGAGTCAACTGACAGCCACTTTTCAGAACATAATTACAACAGTGAGTTCCCTCCATAGACATTTGAAGCTTAGAACAGGTTTAAAATGAACATTTTAACAGCATAACTATTGATGCTATCCATAACGCCATACAAAAGCTAGCAACACAGAGCACTACAAGGAAATAAATTATATTCATTTTCACTATTTATATCGCTAATATTGAATGTTTTAGTTTAGTGATAATTACATTAATGAATATTTTTTATCATTTTGTTCCAAAGGAATATACGCAACTTTGGAGTTATGCCATGATGCATAAGGATTAGTGGACTTAATTTGTGTCACTTATGTTAGCTTATTTTTACAATAAAACTGTTAAAAGTATAACTTTCTTCCTTACTTCTTGAAATTTCTGAGTTTATATAATTATATTTTATGTCTTCCTTTTATCAGTTTTACATGCCAAACTGTCTTGAAAACAACTTTCCAGACCAAATGTTATTACAGACTTCATTATATTTATCGTCTAAATAGCAAAATTTTATCAGAATGCATACACTCTAATCTACATGTTGTGAATGTGCTTTGTGTATCACATTTTAGCAATAACCCTAGCTATATAGCTATATTTTGTTTTCTGTTATAATCGAGTCATCATTAAATCAGAAAAAAAAGAATTCTTAGAATACGCCAAAAACGACAAAGGTAAAAATAGAAAGTACTTACATTTCTGATTGTGACCAATGACAAGTGGTTCAATAATTAAGGTTTGTTAGAAATAAAAAGCAAAACGGATTGGTTCTAGATTCTGTAAGATGACCGATTTATTATGTTATATCAGAGAAAGCTGATTTCATAAAAGTTTGTCTGAAATGCGGTCAATGAGAGGATTGGTTAATTCGGTCAATAAATCTAACACTTTGTCAAAAGCAAATACTTTTGATAAAAGTTGTTAACTTTTGTCTGTTTAAATTGTAATTCTTTCCACTTCGGTTCAGATTTCTAAACTTGTCGAGTTCTGATATATTAATTCTAACTTAAAATATCAACATTAGTATAATGATGATGATGATGATGATGATAACTTGTTTGCTGCAGGTAGGTTAATGTGTCTGATCATTTATAATTGTTAACATGTTATTGTTACAGTATTTATCAATGTCTTTACAGATCGTTAATTAACAGCGATTGAATCTATTCATTCAAGTTGTTTGAATTTAACAATGTTTTTGGCTGGCCAGCATCTTGTTTGATATTAAATTCACATATAAATGCATATATGGCAATGTAGAAGAAAGATAAGCCCACTTCCTGTTATTGTGTATGTAATAAGAAATGTGGAAACTATTTTAGACAAAGGGCAAACCCTTTGTATTTATCTTTGATCAGGTTCGATAAATTGTTATAATAATGCAACTACCATCTTCCTAAGTACTGAAAGCTATCAATCTCAACCTACAGATTCTTCTTTAAGAACAGTGGGTTAGGTCTGACAGGAGAGAAAAATATGAAATATAAATTATACTATTTAAGGAAAACGATGCATTTCCTGATCTTATAGATAATTTTGAGACTGACAAATTGTCTACAATCAGGCATATGAAACTATTTTATGCACTCCCACGCACATCATCTTTTAGTAGGAATTAAATTCACTGCATTCTGAACATCACTTTTTAAATACGAATATAACACACGTTTAATTGGTTCCACGTGAATTTCAGCAAATCAATAAACTAAATTAGACAATAATTTTATATGGGAAATACGATAATTAATCATTTCCATACATCATGTACAGGGAAAGCAAAAACATATTTGTCCTCCTGCTTTAGAATTACATTTCCTCATTTATGTCGAGAACTTAAATTGTATCTTAAAATATAATTAAAAGTCATTCAGAATAAAATGACATTGCATGTGTTGTTAAAGAATTGTGTAACTCTTTCGCAATTTAAGTTTAATTTTTCTTTTTAATTATTTTGATATTTTAAATTAGTCAAACATCAAATCCTTTTGAATTACAAGTAATTTATGGACTTTTTTTCGGCAAACATAATACATTCTCAAACCGCAAATTAAGTTTATAGGAATGAAATTGGACGAGCAATATAATTGGTTTAAACATATTTATCTCAACTCGATTGTAAAGCAAATTCTTACAACTTATATTAATCACTTTCGAGTCCGCTTCCTGGAACCAACCAGTACTGGTGTCATATGAAGAAACATGGTCGTGACCCGAGTAGGGCTCGAACCCATGATATCTGGGTTGAGAGGCAGACACTTTAACCACAAGGTCACCGCTTCAAAGCCATATAATTACTTTTGGTTCTAATAGGCTAAAGGTTAAACGTCAACACATGATTTCAGTCTGCCTGCTTGGAAAAGACAAGTAGACTATTTTATGTTCATTTAAATCTATTTTCAATATTGAATGTTTGTGCTAATTTCAAGATTAACATTATATTGCATTTGCATTTATCCTACAATTAAGTGAATCACTGACATTTGCGTTTTTTTCTTGTTGTTTAAATTTGTTTTATGTCTCCTTTGATTAATAACATTTGGATTATCGTTTATAAATGTTACAGTTCAATCTCTAATAGCAAAATACTGTTTTTGCCTGAGTTACCATTTACAATAGCTGCCAACGTTAAAATAAAGCACAAAATGAAAACAGATGACCAGTTTGATGTGCAGATTTAGTAAAAACCTAATGAAAATAGCATTTGGTTTCCTGAGGCTTGATTCTATTTTGTATAAACTCGGCTACAGTTAATGGCCATGGGTTTTGTGTGGGAAACTTATATGAATACAACCTCAGTAATGTAAGAACTTGAAATGTTTTATAATGTTGTACATGAACACAGCTGATACATGCATAATTGATATATACCATTGCTTAAAAAGACTTAGTTTATTATTTTACATGTATATAATTTAGAATTTAATTCATTTTATCTTAAAATGTCAAAAAAGTGATAAGAATAAGGTATGTCTTTTTCGCTCGTTTGTTTCTACCAAACTCTCAACGCTTTTACTATATATAAAAATAACCTAATAAAGGAATGATGCTAAAATAAAATGAAAGAAATGAGCACAAGAACAAGTAGTAATGAAGTGATTTCAAAAGACATTTACCACAAAGGAACGATTTTGCAAATACAAAACGACACAAAAAGAAAAACTGTAAATCATAATAAGTTTCCTGATCTTATGTAAAATAAGTAGGACCAGTCTAAATGGCATATTCAACAAGATAAAAAGGAAGCCTTTTTCTTGTTCTAACCACCAACATTCAAATTATACCCTAAAGGTATGAAAATAAAGGTATATTGCCTATTTGATAATGATATAGTAAGTGAATGGTATGATTATGAAATGCGACAAAAGAGAATACATGACCTAGTTATTTAATGCCATTCATGTTATCTTTCTAATTTTAGATCGAATTAAGAACGTTTTCTTAAACTTGTACGCAATTAATATATTGAATGGCCCATTATAGTCACAATCGTAAAACGTTATTGCTCAAATAATTCATTTTATATTCGACATGTCTTGTTTTGGTATTAGCTATTTAAGTGTTACTTTTGATTAGAAAATGCATTTATTTTGTCAGGACATTAAAATTTAATAAAAATCAACACCAGAAATATAGCTTACTAGAATAATGCCCTTATTTTACAAATCTTACAATTGTCTGTTGTCATGATATTAAGCAACATATAAATTGTCAATCTGACAGCTCTAAACTGGTTTGAGTAATGGACTATATTGAAAAGAAAAAAAAACGCCCAGCGAAAATAAAAACAGCTCAACATTTTCTTCGAAAAAGACTAGCTAAAATGACGTATATAATCTGCATATTGTCATCTATAATAATTATTTAAGTATGTTCAGTATCTAATTACAGTAACAATATTATGTTATATTTTAAGTTTATTTGTTGTCATTGCAACAAGTGTTTCAACACAGTAAAAAAATACTTGCATAATCTCCACAATGCCATCTTTTGTTTTAAAAATATTTTCAGTACTCTTTTTCCATTTTTTTGCGGTCAAACGGAGTGACTGACAGATGAAGAAACGACAGATTGACTGAGGGCAAATCTTCAGGTAAAAACGGCATTGAAAGCATTACTCTTGTTTTAGATAAGAGTCAAAGAAACATAAAGTCATAATTTAATGGAGACAATCTTCTTTTAAGGCAATGAAAAAAAAGAACAATATGCATACTTTTATATGTGTTTACAGTTGTTTAACAGACAAATTATATCTCGAAAATGATGTCTACTTTAGAAATGGCAAACTTGACTAGTTTAACGTTTGAATGATAGTTTTCAAGCATGTAAGGTTATAATCACATGAGGGATTTGGCTTTGAATTTAAAGTTTTTTATCATAAAAGTAGGCAAAATTAAATATTATTTCTTTTAGATGCGTGATGTGATCATTTTATAAGCAGAAATGATATTTTTATGTGATAAAATTACTATAGTTACGTAGGAAGTTTTAAGGTTATTGACGCCAATGGAGAAACTGTAAATATTGTGATCAGCTGTATCGAATATTTTTACACAATACCACTTTGTATCTGGCATAATTTCTCGATAGAAAAGTGATTACGTCTCATCTCTAGATATGTTTCCTTTAAAAGCTTTTTTGCCGTTAAGAATTAGTAATTATTACGACTTTTTCACTACACTTTTAATTGGAAAAATCTTTGGTGAGTGTTTTCGTTTCATATGACACATTAAAAGCTTATTAATATGTTGTCAAAACTACAGAGTGTTTTCTTTTGAGTAACTAAGTAGCATGCCATTGGCCTGTCTTAAAACTAACAAAAGCAATTATATCAGTTTTTCTCAAGCCCCCTTCTCCCATTTTTGACGCCCGCATTGTTTACCCTAATAGCCCTTGTCCCTTTAATTCCCATATAGACCCGTTTTAGTTTTTATTATTTCACACATATATTGTCCATCTTCTCCTTTCGCCGCCAGTTTGTCCACTCCCGGTTTGGTTTGGTGCCATCTGAGTGCCCCGCTCTGGTAGCTCGAATTCGTCGTGCCTTGTTGATATTTATTTTCGTCTTTTTCTTCAACATTGTAACCCATTTCAAACAGATTGCACTACCATTGACGTTTCCTTTCTCTTAAGTGTCTCAACATTCCTTTCTTGTTTTTTCTTCTTCTTCCTTTTCCCGGTGGTCGTACATCAGTGTCATGGATTTTGAAATACTTTATAAAAGTAAAAACGTGTTAGTAAAAAGGATCAAAATGCAGTTATGATAAATAATTTACCCATTCTATAAGGAGAAAAGTTCGACATGATCATCATAAAATCAGAGATCAAAGGTAATGTAATTATTGAAATAAAGGGGACGGAATTATGTGTATATTTCCAAGTGTAAGCAAGTTAAACGTCGTCAGTTACCAGTAAAAGGATTTTTTATTTATTTTTGGAATTTAATTTTAAGTAGCTTTTAGCACTGTAAAAATTATCGGACCTTTTGTAGGGTACAGGCATGTGATCGCATCAAAACCTGTCGTACACATAAATATTTTGAAAACAATACGTGAATATATATCTTAGCAAAAAGTTTTTGCTATGAGTATCTACATTCGTTGTTAATAGAAAAAGCAACTAATATTCTGATTATTTTGTCACTAATACAAAATCAATTACTGCCTATTTGGCTTCAATAACATTTTTACTATCGTACATAAACTATGATTTCGATGGAATACATTTAGGTCAGAGCCCCAAATCAGCCACCAGAAATATGCTATTTCTATAGTCAATGACGGTTACATTTATAAAATATACTCCATTTGATGTGTGTTTACATCTGAAATCCGCCATTATTCTGTATTTCACCATTTAACCTCGTTTAAAAACGTATCGAACCGCTATACGTTCGACCCCCCTGGTTCTCAAGGAATGGGTTAAAGTAAACTAGCGAGAACGTGTGGTCATTACGGGACCCACTATTGAACGTGTAAGGTTACTGAAATCATTATTGAGAACGATGACATAGTTTTTAATATTTTTTAGGACTTAGAGATTAATACACGGCAAAGTAGGTCCGGAAGGTATAAACCGGCCCGCAAAATGAGTAAAATATACACAAATTATCAATTATGATAAAATTATTGTTTGAAAACCTATACTTATAAACATAACTATACATTTATACATGATCATGGAATCGGCCCAAAAAGTAGATATATCCTAAACTACCTTAGATCCGCGACGCTAAGCATTCTCCGGCTTAACAAACAATAAAAGGTCAAAAAGTAGAAAAATATACGTCACTTACCTGCTGCAAAAAATTATTTCCTTATAATCCTAACGAATATTTAACATGAATAATCTTCAACACGTGTCAATGTCACATTATGTTTATATTTATCAATGGAAGACGGCCATTTTAGTTCACTTCACGCCATTTGCGGATGTGACGTAATTCCATAGTGTTTTTTTTTTGCAAAAAAAGGCAATTAGAATTTTTGGTTTTGGCGACTACTTGGTCCAAAGTGAACATTTAATTAATTAAAAAAAATAATTGTTTTAACATATTTAACAGATTAACAGTTATGTGAAATTATGTGCTACCTAAACATTGAAAATTGAATGCTACTTTTTTGTTGAATGAAATGTTTCTGGTGGTTATAAACTGACATGTCCAACATAACAGAATATTTACCAACATTATGTACAAACGAAAGTGTGTTGCAAGGTAAAATTAAATTGATATTATGAAAACAATCAGTAATGAAGAAGGGGATTTCATTTAAATTATTGCTTCATTTTTTAAATATAACTGGTTTTTAAAGACAGTAAACATAGGATTGAGACTTGTTCCTTTAGCCTAGGAGAATAGCATATTCTTTGCAATATCACATTATTCTTGGCATGTGTATCCATACCCATAATCAGTCATAGTCTGAAAATGTTTCACTAGATACGCCTCTTCAAGCTGACTTAACAAATGTGCTGAGCCCTCAACAACATTTTCTGGGTCAACTTTGTCAAAAACTTTGTCAACAAACCCTGTCTCTTAATGTTTTTTTCTGCCACACAATACACTTTAGATGCCCTGATAACAGATAAACCATTTTCCCGAACAGATTTGTAAGCATTAATCAGTTGTTGGTGAGTAAATTCTGTACTTTTTCTTCATTGAATGTGGGTTTAGCTTAAGATAAAAAGAATCATTAAAAATACAGGACTCAAAATTTAACAATAAAGATATGTTTTGCCATATTTTTGACAGATAGTGGGTAATTCCATATATGGAAGGTGACTATGAAGCAGAAGAATGTTTTTTTTTTTGTTTTTTTTTTTTGGAAGTCAGACAATTTTGCATTAAAATGGATTTTTAAAGTAATAGATATTTGGGAATAAGAAAATAGGTAAGTTTTACATTGAACAGAGTTTTGAAGGTTCTTACCTGTGTAAACCGCCTGATTTTTTAAAGGTAAATTCTCCCTAGTAAAAATTTCCCCACGGTCACACATTCGCTGAAACGAGTCAGTCCGAGACTCTCGTAGTAACAAAGATGGCCACGAATCTACGGTAGTCGCATATAAGGGGAGTTGATGATATCGATATTATTAATACTTCCTAGTGTTTATAGAGATCGCAAAACTTTCCCCAAATATAAGTGTTTCACAAATCCAGTTATTTCATAGACGTAATACCTGGCTGTTCTGGCGAACTGTCAAATGTAATATAGTATGCGTTTTCTCCGGCTTATCAGATATATTAACGCCCTATAGCCAGCTGCCATTAACATTTATTTATAACCATGAATATACATTGAATGGACTAAAATATTTTCAATATGAATAAAACAAAAGTCTGATTCTATAAAAAATAATCTTAACATTTTGTTATTTTTATGTGTACATGTTTTTACAATAAATAATATTGAAGACGTATAGTCCAGAATGAACGATATTGTCGGTAGTTTCCTTTGAAGCATAAAGGCGCATGTACGAATTCATTGCCAAATGTTTCGACTCCTACTTAAAGTTGCAGCCTGGTACATTTTTTTCTGTTTTTAAATGTGAAATATTCAAAGTTCTTATATAAAACATTTTCAGGAATCCACCACATAAGTACAAAGAGATTGCTGATAAACAAATAAATAAATAAATAAATAAATAAATAAATAAATAAATAAATAATAAATGAATAGATCAATAACAAAAAAGTAAATAACTAAAATTAATCGATATTTAGCCCAAATCATACGGGATGGAAAAAATAACAATAATGAAATACAGAATGGTAAGAAGATATACACATAACACATAAACAAAAAACCCTAATAAATTTTTAGTTGCAGATTTTAAATAGAATTAGAATAAATAAAACAATATCGATCAAGCAGAAACTGAGAGTTAAAATATTATTATAAGGTTTAAACAAACATATTAAAAAAATCAACAATTTAAGAAATTAAGCAACAGCTTTAATGTTTCCTTCCAAATAACAGAGTGAATGGCTTCAACGTGTTTACAAAATAAAATACGTGGAGTTTCTTATATCCCGTTTTCGTTGATTACGAATTTGTATTCCCCACGTGTTATTTTCTCTTCCATCAATTAAAAATGACAATTGATACGTGACCAGAGTGGCGAAAAGACACTTTTTGGCCCGCTCGTACATACACAGGCAATTTCCGTTTGGTTACGTTTTAGGAAATGTTGTAAATAATGTCAAGAAATTTAACAGTTTTCCGCATATTGAGTCTCTAGCACACAATTAAATCTAAAAAATACTATTTTTCTAATGTATCTGAAATCGTCAAATATGGTAAATGGATAAAAGATACTTTCCAAGTGTAATTTTCCAGTACAACCGATGTGAAAACATAATAAGCAATTACCAGTCTAACATGTTCAAATGCCTTTAACACACTTTTTTGTCTCAGAAGTAATAAACATTTCCACACAGATTATGTAAGTGTAAGATATGAATTTCAATAACTTCGTATAATTATTAACTTGTTACCAATGATTATCAGTTTGTTGTGTATAGTTAATAAATTTGTCACAGGGTCAAATATCTCTTGTAGAAAGAAACAAACTCTGGGCGTAGGTTCGATGTTTTTAATAATTCCAAATAAAAATGGTCTAAAAATATAATAAAATAATTATACATCTTACAAATACAATACATAGAAAAACAAAATACAATGAAATAACAATATATACACAATCGACGCGGAATAAGAAAATACAAAAATACATAAATAAGATTACAATCAATATGTTAATCTTAATACAATTTCTTACCACAGCGTCTGTAATTAAACTATTTCAATATAAATTGAAATAGGTAAAGTAAATGTAGATCTATATAAATGTTAAGTTTTTACTATGTCTGACTCGTAAGAGATGACTGTAAAGAGTGAGCGGGACAGGAAAAGCAAACAGTGCGCAGAAGTAAAAAATATTTAAAAGAACCAATGGATATCTCTCTCACATAGAATCATACATAACAAACACAACAATTGGATAAGTTACAAGAAAGAAAAAGTGACCAGTGTTCACGATTTTGCACGGGTGAGATCGACAATGTACATCATTGACAGAAATTGTCGATTTTCACCGATTCAATACCGGAAGTTAAACTTATACGATAAAACCTAAACGAAACCGAATAAAAACGCGCGTGCACGATGTTTCCGCTTAAATAAAACTATGGAAAGCCACGGCTGCCATTACATATAATTTCAATCTGTAACAAATTTATCCTGAAAACATGTTGTTTTATTCCCACAGATGTAAAAAGCTAGCTGTTTTTTTTCACAGATGTAAACAGCTAGTCGTTTTTCCACTGATGTAAACAGCTTGACGTTCTTAAGACATCTTGATCGCAAAACATGAGTAATGATATGCCACCATATCTTCTTCCTTTACACGATATGACTCTGGGTTTGATTCTACAATTATTGACTAGTGAGCCATTTAATATGATGTGATATTCATCGGCAGATGACATATTGACCGAGGCGATAGCTAGTGAGCCATTTAATATGATGTGATATTCATCGGCAGATGACATATTGACCGAGGCGATAATTGTTTTATTATATGAATAGGCTAAGCCAATTTGAATAGATCCGGTTTGATAAGAAGATTGTAATCAAAATTATAGTTATTTAAAACGGCCTCAATCTTTTATTTTTGCTGGAAAATAACTCTCTCTTTGAAAAGAGCATTATATCCCTGTTAACAACATTCAAAGAGACATCTATAGCACGTCAGTGACGGTTGTTTCTAAAAATAGAAGATCAGGACACTTCGAATGTAACAAATAAAGAGTCGATGGGCCGGGTTTCCTTATTGTTTATAATTTTATCATGGGGAAATTTTATTTCTAACTTCATAAATTTATTACTTATTATCAGTCTCCCTATCATATTCATAGTCAAGTACCCAATATCCAGTATGAAGCTGCAGCCATGCATAGCCATACTAATCCTGTTTTTGTAAACAGGTCGTCTCAAATACAGTCTGAATCCGAACAGGTCGTACATCACACAGTCAATTCACAATTACAGCCCCAATCTGTATCACTTATCCCGTGCCATAATACTGTCCACCCACCCTCAATGACTGACTCCAGTATGTTTGATGATCAATCAATTACTTTTCCTACAGTTAACAGTACTCAATTAACTATGCCACAAGAATCAAATCCTGCACTACAAGCTGTGAATCCATGCACTTTAAAATCACATACTGATCAGCAGGTACAATCAAATGAAACCATCACAGTAAAAAACACACAACAGAAATGTAATCACGATGAAATTCCGTCCTCTGAAAACAGTGATAAACAGCTTAAATCCGTTGTAAATGCAAGCGTTTGTCAACAAACACAAAACACAACACCGAGGGGGCGTTCACGTGCATCACGTGCTGTTTCAAGATCCGAAAAACGTTCCAGTTCGGCTATTCCCTATAGAAGACAAAGCCTGAGTACTACACGCAAAAAAGACGTTCATTTACCTAATGCTATAAATAGCTCTCCGCAAACTACACAGGTATTGACAGGTCAACCTCATTACAATGACACTTCGACTGGGTTTTTCCAGACAGGTGAAAAAGTAGGACATTAGGTCAGCGCTGAGAAGGTCTCGCTTCGCTGTGCACTATTGAATATTCAGGGGATATCATGTAAACGAACTAATAAACTGTTATCATCAGAGTTGCAGCATATATTTAAAAATCATGACATTGTGCTTTTGACAGAAACATGGTCTAATCAGTTCTCCGATTTAAATGTACACAACTTTGAACATTTTGTTTTACATAGAAACGAAAATAAGGCAGCTAGTAAACGTTCATCAGGCGGTATTATTGTATACGTGAGAAATGAATTTGTTTCGCCAGATACTTTAGTTTTTCAAAGCAAAGATGATATTATTTGTATTAAGATAAAAGGTTCGATTTTGCACTTAGAAAATGATTTGTTTGTATGTTTATGTTATGTCATACCGGAAAATAGTAGTCGACAAGCAAAGATTGATACTCATACTTTTGATAGACTGTTGGATCATATAATTACCTTAGATTCAAAATATGAAAATGGTTTTAATTATCTTTTGTGCGGAGATTTAAACTCGCGTACTTCAGATAACCCTGATTTTGTAGCTAATGATAATTTTTCTCATATTGATGTTTTACCAGATGATTATTCTATTGATGAAAATATTAATCGTTCTTCCCAAGATAAGGGTAATTTAAATAGTAACAGTTTATTGTTATTGGATTTATGTAAGCAGACCGGTTTACGTATTTTAAACGGTAGGGTAGGGGAAGATAAAAATAAAGGTTGTTATACCTTTGTTAGCAATAGAGGTTGCAGTGTCGTTGATTATGTTATATGTTCGAAAAATTTGTTTAAGTATGTAAATTGTTTCAAAGTTGAAGAACCGAATATACTGTCCGATCATTGTTTAATTGACTTTACTTTATTGTTTGATAAACCTGTTTTAGAAATGCACAATACTCATTATAATGTACATGATGAACATGTTAATGTAAGATATAAATGGAATACTGACAAGGCGCCTGAATTTATTAATAGATTTTCACAAAGTGAAATATTAAGTAAATTAGAAAATTTAAATGCAAATGTAGAACATTGTACATGTAGTACCGATATTGATTCATGTGTTAGCAATTTTTCAGATATTGTTGAAGAAGTTGTTTCCCCTTTATTTAAATGTTCTGCGGGTAAAACTACTCCTTTTGAAGAAAATGAAAATGTAGATTTGTGTAAAAAGTGGTATAATATAGAATGTGATACGAATAGAAGATTATTTTATCAGTCTTTAAATCAATACAGGTTTGAGAAATCTGATGTTAATAGAAAAAATATGGTTACTGCAAGATCGCGCTATAAATGTACACTAAGGAAAGCGAGATATGATTATGATAAAAAAGAAACCAACAGACTAGTAGAAGCCAAATACAAAAATGCAAAATTATATTGGAAAATGTTAAAGGATTGTGCAGGGATTAAGAGTACAGATATTTCAATTGATGTTTTTGAGCAATATTTTAAGTCAGTAAATAATCCAGATGATAAATTTTTTACTCCAGATGAGGATGTTCTACATTTTATTGATAGATATGAACAAGGGGAGTTCAACATTATGTTTAAGGAATTAAATGTTCCATTCACTTCAAATTGTATAATGAAAGCAATAAGTCAATTGAACTCAAATAAGAGTGGTGGCCCAAATTTATACATTAACGAATTTTTTATCCATGGTAAACACGTTTTAATACCAACATTGTTGACATTATTTAATAAAATTTTTGAACTAGGATACTTTCCGGAAGTTTGGTCTGAAGGTTTAGTAATACCATTGCATAAAAAAGGATCAATTAATGATGTAAATAATTATAGGGGTATAACACTTTTAAGTACGTTAGGGAAACTTTTTACTAGATTATTGGACAATCGATTAAAGGATTGGGCAGAAAATTATAGTGTGTATATAGAGGCGCAAGCTGGATTTAGATCAAAATTAGGCACGGTGGATAATATTTTTGTTTTGCATGGTCTTATAAATCATGTTATCAATAGTGGTAACCAATTATACTGTGCTTTTATAGATTTTAGCAAAGCTTTTGATTATGTAAATAGGGATAACTTATGGTCTAAACTTATTCAAATAGGTATTAGAGGTAACATTTTAAATATCATTAAGATCTATGTATACTTCTGTTAAGTCAAGAGTTAAGTATAACAATGAAGTTAGCAATAGTTTTGAATGTACTTTGGGGGTTAGACAGGGTGAATGTTTATCACCATTTTTGTTTTCAATGTTTATAAATGACATCGAAGATATGTATGTTAAGAACGGCTTCGATGGTATAGAAGTTAACATGTTTAAAATGTTTTTGATACTATATGCAGATGACATTGTTATTTTTGCAAACAATCCTAGGGACCTGCAATCAAGTTTAGATATGTTATGCGTGTATTGTAATAAATGGAAATTGAAAGTTAACACAGCTAAAACAAAGGTTTATGATATTTAAAAAAGGTGGTCGTTTACAAGAAAATTTAAATTTTTATTTTAATGATAGCATAGTTGAAATTGTTAACAAATTTTCATATCTTGGAATTGTTTTAACTACAGGTGGATCTTTTATGGAAGCTCAAGATACTTTAGCGGGTCAAGCACTTAAGGCTATTTATAAGATGGATAAGTACTTATATAAATTTACTGATATATCTGTTAAACATAAAGTAGAATTATTTGATAAACTTATACTACCTATTTTAAATTATGGAAGTGAAATTTGGGGGCTTAATCAAGGCAAATCTGTCGAACGTATTCATATGCATTTCTGTAAACGTATATTGGGAGTTAAAAAGAATACACAGAATGATTTTATTTATGGGGAGTTGGGAAGAATGCCTCTGCAAAAAATGCGATATTATAATATAATAAAGTTCTGGATCAAGTTGTTACTATCAGATGAAAACAAATATAGTAGAAAAATATATTTATTACTTAAACAAGATATCACAGATAATCCTTCCAGAAAAAATTGGTGCTCATTTTTAAGAGATTTATTATGTATACTTGGTTTTCATGAAGTTTGGCTTTTCCAAACTATTGGGGACACTAAATTGTTCTTAATAAACGTTAAGCAAAGACTTAAAGATCAGTTTTTACAAAATTGGTCTGGTAGATTAAATGACTCTAGCAGAGCAATCTTTTACAGGTATATATCAAACCATAGATTTCAACCATATCTTAATTATTTAAGTGTAAGAAAATTTCGTGTATGTATGTCTCGCCTGCGAGTTTGCTCGCATAGGCTTTTTATTGAAACAGGTCGGTGGACTAGACCTGTAAGTACACCTATAAGTGAAAGGAAATGTATTTTTTGTGACAAGTTAGAAGATGAATATCATTTTGTTCTGGAATGTACTTTATACAGTGATTTAAGGAAACTTTTTATACCAAATTATTATGTCAATCGCCCAAATATGCAAAAATTTATTGAATTAATGAATTCAGAAAATAGACGAATTATGAAAAATCTAAGTATGTACATTGAAAAAGCTTTTGCATTAAGAGCAAGTGAGTTATATATTAATAATAATATGTTATAAGCCATATTTAAAATTATTTTATTTGTAAGTACATGTTATATGGTACTTTTTCATCAAGTGTTTTACTGTTATTCTTATCCTAGTATAATAGTCATGCATATGGTTATATATAGGTATTTCTTACTAAAAGAATAAAAATGTATCCACGTGTCACATTTTGTTACTTTCGTTTCGAACTAAATGTGACCAATGTGGAAAATAGTATGACGACTTTTTGTCATTATGTACAGAATACACCCATAAACAGTTTCAATATGAACTACGCAAACAACTGAGGTATATCGAATGAATAAAAAACAGTTGTTTCCCTTATCTTCGACAATCAAATTAATCCGATTTTAAAATTTATAACACCAATGAAAGCTTTGGATCTTAGCTTCATCACAGTATATACTTTAACATATTTTGGCACAATTAACTAAAACCTACCGTATGTCAGATCATTTTACATACGATTTATACAGTGAGATACACAACCGGTTATCTACTGTGGTCTGCTATTTTGGAAAGTGCTTGTAGGTGTATTTCAAATCCATGAGAAAATAATTGTTGTACCCTTGTTTGTTTACTTAAAATATTTATAAATTTGATACTTGTACTTGTGATGCATGTACCTTGTCGCCATATTTGTATATATGTATATGTTTTGCCACATGGGTCTAAGACCTTCTGGATGAATTATGAATAAACTTGTAAACTTGTAAACTTGTAAATTCAATTTGAGAATTATATGAAATGATTTATCTAAAATAACAAATTAATATGTTAAAATTTAGAAAAATTGAAGGCCTTAAGAATGTTTATGTAACACATAGGGTACTAGAAATAGGATTGTAGACAATAAAATATATTAATGATAATTTTGTAACAAACTCAAATATGATTTGAAGGTTATAAGAACGGTATATTTTAATCCATATTGATAGATAAATGTACTCTTGCGTTAAATGTCATATTGATATATCAATTAACTCTTGTAATTCTATTTCGCACAAATAGAAATAGACAAATGTGGTAATGAGAACGCCACGATAAATTAATATAACATTAAACAACATTTAGAGCTTCCTTATGATCAAGTTCATCTAACAATGAAGTTTTCAAATTACTTAATTCGGGCAACTTATAAAAAATCTACATTTAACATAAAATACCTACATGATGAAGTTTGTTACAAATATAAAACATATGCTCATACATTACAAACTTATGCAAAATAACAAAACAAATAAAACAGTTGACCCTCAGGTCAAATTCATGGTGAACATTGAATAACTACACATACAAGTTTTGCGAAAAAGGTTTGTTTTTTTCGTTCTCAATATGAATTTAAATTGTTCATCTACAGCAGCGTTATGTCAATTTTAACAATTTTAATTTTTGCCGGAGTCAAGGACAATTTCAAAGTATTTAAAAGTTTAATGTCTTTAAATCATACACGTATTTAGCTTTTACATATTAAGAAGAATTTCCAATACTTTTACAGAAATACTCCCAATAGATGCCGTTGAAGGAACTGTTTCACGGGGTAAGTTGATGCATTTTTTCTAACTGCGAAATAATAATCATCTTTCCAGCTTATTTTCAAAATATAATCGCGAGGAAATATTGTCGATAAGTATCCCGGTGTATATTTCAGAGGTATATCTTGTAAGCGTATTTTGTAAAACTAACGACAAGGTAGTGATTTTTACTTAAAGGCACATTATGCCTCAGAAATCCTTTTTTTTTATTAAATTCTTTAGAAATGTAAAACACATGTTTAATAATGTTTTAATAATGGACTTAGAACATGTAAGATATTTAACAGCTGAAGAAAGTATTGCTGAACGTGCAGTAATGTGTCGTAAAGGTAAAGCAAAATGTATACAAATAGTATTTTGACTTCGATACAAAATACTTATTCATTATAATTATACCAATTGCCAGCAAATCAAAAGATGCAAAGATAGTTCATTTATATGGCAAAAAAGTATTTTTTGTGGAACTTGTAACAAGACACCAAATATTTAAAATTTTGAGAAATAAAAATGATAGCATTTCTGACGAATAATGTGCCTTTAACACTACTTCCATCTATTAATAACGGTAGAATATTATGTTCATATACGTGTAGTGATTACTGGTCAGAATCTCCTGTAAAACGAAGGCATTGTTTAAAGTAAAAAAAAAAAATTTGATCATTGTTTCAGATCTGTCCTCGAGGTCAGGATGCAGAAAATGGCGATTACTTTCCATTGGAGTCAACATCTTTATAATAACTGCATTTTCAGATTTTGAAAAAAAAGAAAGATCGAGATGATATATAATTTTTTTTTAAAAAAGTCTGTAAACTGTGTAATGTTTTGTTTTGCTCTTTTTCAGGTATGCTCACTTTATTATTAAAGTTTAAAATAAAATAATAAACTGGGCATGCGCGAGAAAGTTTACTGATACCTCATTTAGAGCACCCCAAAGCGTACTGATACCTCATTTAGAGCACCCCAAAGTTTTCCAATACTGAAATTTAGAGAACGCCGATCTTCAAAGGAAAGTTGTGGCGGTCATGCGATAAATCTAAATGGGCTATATTTGATGAAGTACTGTTCAATAAATGAAACCAAATATGAAAAAATCAGTTTTTCTTCTTAAGTTACAACAATGGCAGATTTTGGATTATATTTGTTAAGATCAGTTGGATGTCTTTGGTCGTACATGTACTAGCATTTTGCTTAACTTCTTCTATAGAGAAATCAGATAAGAAACCCACCATTCCATTCAATAATCAAGCAGAAATTAATTTGTGGCAATATATTATATTGACGTACTCCATGTCATTTGTTGGGGATATTTTGTCAGTTCAGCTGTCTTGACTCAATCAAGATACAAAGTTTTGATATTCAGTATTCTGTCTGTTATAAAATGGCCAACAGGTGTAGCTGTTTCATGCAAAAAGAATGAAAATGTAATGGCTTTGAAATAATTAAATTATCATCATTGAAACACTGTCTTGTTTGTTCTAAAATAACTACTACATGTTTACCTACAGGCCAAGTGTCTTGGCTTGCAAATGACTTTCTGTGAAAATATTAGTTTTGAGGCTAGCAATATGTATTACTGGTGAATGAGGATTGTTGTATGGATATGTGGAATATGATATTAGTGCAGTGGTGGTAGTCTGAATACGTCTGATTATCCGGGACTGAGTATGTGAATCTAAGTCTTATGTCTGTGTCGGAGTAAGATTGAAATTCAAGACTTCGGAGGTGGCGGGATTTACTTCAAACATTACACATTAGGGATTTAAATTAATATATTATACTTAAGAAAAAAACGTCAAGCATTTAATATGCGTTAATGATACATTGGTAAGATCTATGACCTCACAATTTTTTGTCGGAACAATTATTTATTAATAATTAAATAAACTTTTATTTTGTCTCACATTACGTGAAGTTCTGTTTATATACATGGACGTTCAAAATTGTGACATACTTAGAAAAAATTATTTAATTAATTCGTTTATTATGATAAAACTTTCAACAACCTAAAATGTTATATGATGACTTTTCAATATTAGGCACGTTTTCACTTCAAATGTAAGGCTAATATGAAGTTCACCACGACGTTATGAACATAAAACAAGGCCATAATGCTAAAAGGTCTTTATGAGAAAACTCGGCTATTATGAGTTTGAAGAATTTTGATAGACACTACAGATCCACTATTTTAATTATGAATCTGCTTTTTTTATTGAAAAAGCCGCCTTTTTGAATTGATGCAAGGTATTTATGCAAGACGTCATTTTTAAAACAAGAATCTTATTTCCAATACGTCACAACAACGGAATTTCACATTAGTTATTGTTTTTGTTCACTAAGAACTTAACTTCTTTAGATCATACATGAGTAGTTAATCAATAAAATTGTCAATTATTAAATGTTTTAAAATGGCCTGGTTATGGGGCTGAAAACTGTCATTTTATCCTGAGGCCAAAGGCCATTATGAAAACACTTAATTAGTTACATTATAGTATTGATGTGAAATGACTGTATGTTTGCGCAAGGACTGTAAGCCATAGATGTATAATAATAATAATAATAATAATAATAATAATAATAATAATAATAATTCGGCCCTTCTCAAGGTATGCAGGGCACAGATGCAATGTAACACCATCCTGTTTCAGTCGTGTGAAGCTTGCAAAAATCTCTATTTAACCCAAGAAGACATAAAATTATTTAAATCAAACATAATAAGTTCACCACAAAATGCAAGATAATCTGTTGTTTTTTATGATTATCATGAACAAATTCGGTTATTATCCCTGTTTTACTTCGTAGTTTAGGTTTAAAGAGCAAACGACTAACACCCTTGTTCTTTTTGATAGTTTCTATTGCATAATTAACATTGTCAGCTAGAAATGATAAAACGCTATGTTCATAAGGGAAATGTTGAGGCTTGATGAAGTTGGAATGATTATTTCCTTTAGGGCTAGACAAATGTGAAACAGCAAAAATGCAAATATTAAGGATAGTGTTAGATCAATTTTACCAGTATTAAATGTCTTAGTACAGCGAGACATGATTTTGACCAATTTTACTCATGTTTAAGACCAATTAAACTGCTCCTATAACTGAACGTATAAGAAGATAGAATTTCATTCACATCTGGAATCAAATGTATCAAATTCAATTACATTTTGATGATATAGCTTTCTTGATAATACATTTAAACTCAACTAAGCCTTTTTGTGCGAAAAGAATTAATTTGTTGTTAGTGACTGTTCTAAGGCGGTGCCGCTTCGTGTTGCATTCTGATCACATATTGAATTATTAATTAATGTGTTAATATGATATTATTGTATGATATGATATGGCATAACATCATTTATATCTTATCATAACATAAAATATAACTGATTTATTTAAAATATATATAGTGAAAATGAAATATTACGCAACAAAATTGCTTAAGAGCTTTGTATTATTTACGCCAGTATGACTGTTTATTATAAGGTGATTTGTTTGTTCATCTGATATCCGATCTTTTATTTTAGAATACATGCAGCTGTCCCAAGATTCCTATCAAGGAGCGGTTGCATAATGACGTGATTCAGTTTAAAATGTTATATAAATTGCTGTTCGAGGTCGTTTTTTAGATTAAGAAATAATCAATTGATTCCATGGAAAGCAAATTAGAGCAGAATGGTGGCATGCGTTGCCTTGCTTGACATTTGATGGGAGTATTATTTTTATACCACTCCCGAAGCGGGAGGATATCAATTATTGTTGGCGACATTGTCAACAAACGTATTTTCTCATAATTAAAAAAAGGAGTGTCTCATTATTTAATTTACATTATCATATAAATCTGAAAATATATTCAAATTAATATTTGAATTATTGATATTATTTGGTTAAGTGTAAATCTACTTCATATTGCAACATATGCAAAATGAATAATTGAATGTCATTACATAACTGTCATAATAGAACGTTATTTTTGTGTTAAATTTTGCTTAACACTGCTTTATTTTACGTGCTTCGGTAGGCTTTGAAATATTCTGATAACATAATATAATTATAAGACGAAATCAAATCATCTTGAAAAATAGAAGATGAAATAAGAACAATATGTTTACTAAAGTTTGACAACATTAACCATTATTTAATGGCGCAATATGTTTGAATTCTTCGGAATCAGTAAAGAAAGAATATAACATAAAATGCTATTAACTAAAAGAGAATTGTCAATGTGAAAGCTAGGGATTTATAAAGTTCGTATTGACTATTAAACGCATGTACATTTAGCAGATTTGCAGTGGCTACGCTTTCTGTATCATGGTTATTAGTTTATATTATTTGTTTTATAATTAGAAAAGACAATGTACTATACGTTTCAACTTTATTTGTGATTGAAGCAATTACTGATCATTATAGAAAATTAATGTTATATAAAAAATACAAACATAAATCGTTATTAAACAGCTGTGTCATTGGATATGAATACAGACTCATTGAGATTACTTATGCAATTGAAAAAGATGCCATCTTCAAACAATTTATCCCGAGTTAAAAAGCAATCTTAAAAGATTCATTGTATCATTTGGTGAAGCAATATAAATAACGATTTTACTGAAAAGCGTAGAATGCGGCCATTCATTGGCGTCCGTGCCGAAGAGCGACGCCCCTTATGGAATGAAATCAGATTTTGTGAAAGGGCAAGTGCAACTTCTTGGGCCTTTTCGTGAGTCATATAGCCGATCATTCCGATTGGTATGAGGGTGTTTGATTATCAAAAATGAAAGGTTAGGATATGTTCAATGAATAGCAAACTGGCTACGCCACTCGTGAGAAAACTGTTTTTAAAGCACACTCATTGAAATAAAATTTCATCTTACACACAAACAAACAAATATCATGTATATAATATGGATTAAATTAGATTTATTTTTCATTTTGAAAATGACGTGTATATATGTGGGGTTTATCTCTGAGATGATGATTCTCCAGCTTATAATACAGTTTATGTAGATTTATTTGAATGCATTGAAAATGATATAATTGCATATTTTGAAAGTAGAGGCTCTATTTATCTGATAGGGGATTATCCTTCACGGGTTGGAGTTAAATGAGATTTTGTTGTACTGGACCAAATTTATGAATGACTGTTTAAATGATTTTTACTACGTTGCCGATGATGACCTTGTACGGGCCTCAATGGATAAAAAATGTAATGCTTTTGGTACAAAACTGCTTGATCTTTGTATATCAAATAATCTCCGTACAGTTAACGGTAGATTAGGGAGTGACTTTAATATCGGCTCGTATACTTATGTTACAAATAACGGAGCATTCGTAATAGATTATCTTTTAACTTATGAAAAGAATTTCCCAAATATTTGTTATTTTATTGTTAATTCTGTAAATGAATACAGTGACCATACTCCCGTTAGTTTTTCACTATTTTGTAACAATATTACGCCGGTGGTGAATGAAAATGTTTTGTACGATATAAATGGAATGATAATCATGTTTGATAAAATCTATCATTGGGTTAGATAGAGGATAGGGAAATCCCGACCCGGGGATAATCGGTTCCATCGGGCACAAGCCTTGGCGAGTTATTGATGGAACCGATAACCCGAGGGTTGGGATGTCCCTATCCTGTATCTAATCCAATGATTGATTATTTTCTCAATTAATTGCACTCTTTATAAATCTATAGAAAAAAGGTATGCCATTTAAAGAATTGTTGTATCATTTTGAAATTGTCTTTTCTGTTTTAAACTGATTTATTATGGGTTTTATTAATAGAAATGTAAACACAAGGGTAGGTCAGACGAGGTTTTTGAAAGTCATTAAAATAGTAGATTGATCCCCTTCCAATAAACAAATTAACAGACTTAGTTCATGTTGACTACTATTTTGTATGATCAAACGAAAAAATACCACGTGAACTTGAAATTCTATCAAATCACCAATGTTAATAATGATATCCAAAAATTCTCTGTATAGGATAAATAAACTTATACCATTTAGGGGAGCTGAGTATATTTTGGATATGATACACCTATATATTTTATCGTTAATATTAATATAATTTCAAGTTTCTGTGGGAAAAAAATCATAATTATTCTAATCTTTAGCATGCCTACCAAAGTTCATGATAAATAATGTCTATCGTCTGATATACAATTCTGGTAAAAATCTAATTAACCATTGAAAAGTTTATAAGAATATCTGGTCATCAGATGTCTACTAGTTCATCTTCAATGCTGCATTTCTTGCTTGGACGCCCTTTGATGCTTTGCAACAATGCTTTTCTCGATCCTCTTGTGATGAAGTTGCTATAACATAACACCATAATATACTTTTAGGGCTATGGCACTAATAGCGTAAACTGTTGTATTCAAATACTAAGCTTTATTCAATGATAACACATTTAAATGATTTGGCATTCTTTTTCATGGTGTATATAAAATCTTAAAAGAGCTTTAATTGCATTTAAGAAAATGTTGATTAAAAAAACCTTTTTAAATTTTCGTTTTGCCTACCCGTCTTTAATGACATATGATTGGTGAGTTTATGTTTCCTATTACTTTAAAAAAGCTGAAAATATGTCAGTTTTGATGGTTTTATTTGAATTCATTGAAAGGCAAAAAGTCCCAAATGCGATTATTGCTGTATGTGCATGTAAGTGTTTTCTTTTTCATTTACGGTTTTATCAAAATAATGCCATTTTGCTATATAATTCTAAATAACATTTCCAAATTTTCTTATTCAGTATATTTCTATTAAATGTACGACATAATGAAATACTAATTATGACTTTGTAATTCCTTTAATGCATGTAAAGTGAACGTGGAATTATATAATAAAATATTTTCTTTACGTTTGACTCAAATAAACCGAGTCTGCTGTTTCTAGTGCTTCCGAGAGATCACATTTTTTCCAGACATTTGACTTTGCGGTATTATACGTTGAAATTATTTTAAAACATGAATATGTATACCCTTTGCCAAATCCATTTGAGATGTCTGTACTTTTAGAATCCATTTGCAACCATGATTCCTAACACAAGATATAACGACATAAATAGTTTTTAGTAAATTACAGAGCATGCGGTCATTGACACACTTTGAAAATTTTCATTCAGAATGTTTAAGGACACAGAGCCCATACATGACATTTTAATATTTATGACATAAATATCTTGATAAAGTAACCAACGAAATGAAGAAACAAGTTGACAATATAAAGGTGAATGACTTTTCTGAGGGAAATGTTCATTGTTTTCTAAATTAAAATGATTGAACTATTTAGACTAATAATATCGTTTTAAAAAGAACTATGATAATACAAGGATATGTGTTCCAATATAAACTGTATTTGAATGCGGTTCTTATAAGCGTTGAGCAATTTTATTTTTAGAACGATATAAAACTCTTTCTCAACGATAAACAGTTTAAAATATATGTAACACTTTACTTGACTAGGATATTGTTTGAGAGTGTGTTTAAGCCATAATATACAGTACAAAAAGAGTATCACCTACTTATAATACAACAAATGATCATAATACATATCTCCCTCTTTAGATTCATAGAATACATGACAAAAAGTATTGTCTTGCGTTCATTGAACGCCGCCTTTCCTTGTTGATCTTGTTTATCATATTTTGTATTTATCAATTCTCTAACTTGAAAAAAAAAAGAAAAAAACATTCCAATGTGGTCTTATACGTCTTTAATGATTAACTAAAGGTAACGATTTTTTACATACATTTAATATCATTTTAAGTGACTTGTATAGTTATTTATTTGTTCTGCTTCTTTATATAGTTGATATTTAAAAAATCCAGACGAAAAAAACATAGCCATTTCGCGCCTTTAAATTTCAATTTCATTTAAAAAGTAGGTTTGTATTAAAAAATGGACACTTAATGCGGCATACAGATCTGATATTTCCAAATGTCAAATTAAACGCAAGGAGTGTCAAGCAATATGACAAAGAAACATACAAAAAGTCAAACTATACAGCAAGAAACAAAGAAATGATGGAAACAAAATATAAAGGCGTTGTTAAGATTAGTTTGCTTTAAGTCGTACACTGTTGTTTAATCAGCATACTTAGGAAGTAACTTTAAGCTTTGTACGTAAACCGTCAACGTGAATTCCTAGAAACAGCTGAAGTCATTTCCTTATTTGCAAATTATCAAAATCAAATACTCATTGATAATAGGGGATAATGGTAATGAATACGACCACTTAATTTAAAGACTGTGTTAGATATTAAAAAACCTTTGTCTTATCGTTTAGACAGGAATATTAAAACAGGACATTACAATGTGACTTGAGATACAGGAGGTTTATATGCTTTGAAAACAAGATGAATTTCTATGCTATTGTCAGAAAAAGTAAAAAAATGATGAATGGTGACATTTGTATAGAGAATATCTAATTGAGGTTAATCACTTAAAATATAATAGACTATGGTAGAATAAGCAAGATCAAATACCTCACTTTTGTTTGCGGTCCAGAAAGAAATGTCCGCCCTTTGGGAAATGCATGTAAGATTTACGTTTATCACAATGGCAATACATGTGTATAATAGAGAGTGCATTTATCGCAAAGAATTATTTCAAATAAAAAAAGATTGACAAGAAGAAACCATGTTTGCAACAATAGCCAAATACGTTGTATTACGTACATTTCAATCATTTATTTTCGCTTGTTTTGTGTTGTTGTTGTTTTTCTTCAAAATTTGAGCAATATTTTCTTTTGTAAATTGGCTGCATGTTTTTGCCAGTAAGACAAAGTTTCCTACTTAATTTTCATAATTAATAGTTTGTTATTTATCGTGAAAACTAAGCATGTTTGAGATAATCATCTGAATTAATTACACTAACGCAATTCTTGGATTATGTCTATTTTTGGAATTTGCGTAGGGGGAACCTTAGTGCTTAAGAAAAAGCTTTGTCTTTGCGATAAAAACGTTGTATTACATTATTCGACATGATGTTTTAATTACGCAAACACTCCTTGATATGAATTACTGGATCAACTTTGCATTTACAAAGTTATGGTATCTGTAAGACAAAAATATGTTCTTGATAGCATTTTCGTTTAATTAAAATGGTCCAGTATGTAGAATGCTTTTTGTTTGATCACTTAGTTTAAATTGCTTTAATTCCTGAATTATTATACTTTTTCGTATTTGCTTGCACGTTCTGTATTTAGGTTGTGTTATTATCAAAATTTCATCCTACAACACCATTGAACGGATTAGGAAAAATCCAGCCATATGCATCACCGTCAACAAATGTAATGAAAAATTCAAAAGAAAATTTATCATTGAAATTATGATGAAATACGAAATAAAGTAAAATATGGCTGCCTTGAAAGCATGATTTGATTACAAAAAATATTTCAGGCCTTTGAGTGTTTTTTCTTTAATCAATGGAAAGTATATTTGATAGTTTCAAAGTGAAAATTATAAAAATATAATTCTACACTTTACAGTATAGAGATAACTTTTTTAAGATTTTCCCGATGCGTTACTTTTATATTCTTTTACAATTACGAAATTACCAGGTCTGTTTAAACCGAATGTATCAGATGTATGGATTTCAATTAGAATTTCACCACAAGATATTTATTTACAAAAAAATACATGTCAACGTTTATGATTCAATATATGGTTATTCAAATACAAATGTCGGCGAAAGGCTTTATTAATAACAGTAATCTGCCGGAAAGAAAAGTGAATTATCCTGCGTTCTAAGACAACCTTTCACAAAGGTTCATGTTCACCGTATTTCTAGATGCTTCTTGACTGTATACTAATATGCCAACAATAATTACTGTCTATAGCAATTTTAAATAGTTTAAATAGTAAATATTTTGTCAGCTCTTGTCTTCATGTATTTATAAGAAATGTGTCCGTGTGCATGTGTTTGTGTGTGTGTGCGTGCGCGTGTGTCTGTGTGCGTGCGTACGTGCGTGCGTGTGTGTGTGTGCTGAAAACGCTATTTCGACTTAGCTTCAAGGAGAGTATTCTTGCAAGTACAGATTTTTCTATATCAAATACCTACCGATATTTTTTTATTCGTTTTTTGAATTATTGTGTCACAAATAAAATCCTAATTATCTTAAAAATAACATTTAGAAGAAATAATAATACGATAATAGTATACAATAAGTATGTTATATAATACATCATTGCACGTGCAAATAATGAAATGTATTTGTTTTCCTTATAACACACATTTTGTTACTGGAGTCAAGAAAATTAATATAATATATCATTTATCAACATCAAGGATATCATGTTTAATTTGTTTGCATACCTACTGGGTACATCAAGAACTTGAAAGTAAATGTTTTCGACAAAAAACATAACATAACATAACTTCCATTTTGTCTTGTAAACTAATCTTCAAGATTATTGTATTACATACTGTTTTGTTTTTTTATCTAGTAACGTTATCATTGGAGAACCATTATGATAATGAGTACAATTTTCTTTTCGCTTTGTTATTGCAAATTTTCTTCCTGGTAGAAAATATCTTTTGAAATGGCACCATTACTTGTCATTATATGAATATAAACGTCGCTATTTGATATAATGTCGATATTTGATATAAATTTTAAAGACAAAAAATACATTTTGATCAGAATTTTTTTTTTCAAATATCATCTAAAGCTAATTTATTTATCACCTGTTAAAACATCTACATGTATCACTTGAAAACAATTACAGCTCACCAAGGCAGTTCTAGTGCATTTCATTACATATTATTATTTTCATTGCATAACATATAGTTTTGGTATATAGAATTTCAGAAAAAAGCTGAATATGAATGGAACTAATTTGACTTACATTGCATTTTCTATTATTTTTACAATCAATTACATTAGGTTCTCTACTGTAAGTCATATGCATGTTTTTCAAAGAAATGAAGGAAAATACCAATTGTCTAATTTCTATCGTATCTGATAAAGGAAACAAGAGGGTCATGATGGCCCTGGATCGCTCACCTGACACAACCGCATCCAAACAATGTCTTAAACAAGCATCATGGCCAAGTTTGATAACAACTGAGTCAAACATGTGACCTCTAGTGTGTTATAAAGATTTTTCCATATTTGGGCAATGTGACCTTATTTTGGACCGGAAACAACCCATATTCAAACTTGACCTAGAAATCATCAAAACAACCTTCCTGACCAATTTCCAGGAAATTTGGATCAAAACTGCAGCCACTAGAGTGTTAAAAAGACTTTTCTATTTTTAGCTCCTGTGGCCTAGTTTTTGACTGGACATGAGACCTGAGATGACCCATCCTCGAACTTGACCTAGAAATCATCAAAACAACCTTCCTGACAAATTTCCAGAATGTTTGGATGAAAACTGCAGCCACTAGAGTGTTAACAAGCTTTTTCTAATTTTAGCTCCTGTGACCTAGTTTTTGACCGAAGATGACCCATCTTCAAACTTGACCTAGAAATCATCAAAACAACCTTTTTGACTAATTTCCAGGATATTTGGATAAAAACTGCAGCCTATAGAGTGTTAACAAGCTTTTTCTATTTTTAGCTCCTGTGACCTAGTTTTTGACCCGAGATAACCCATCTTCAAACTCAATCTGTATTTCATTGAGACAAACATTCTGACAAAGTTTGATGATGATCCAATCAAAACTGTGACTGCTAGACTGTTAACAACCCAATTGTTAGAGTGTTAACAAGCTTTTTCTATTTTAAGCTCCTGTGACCTAGTTTTTGACCGGAGATGACTCATCTTCAAACTTGACCTAGATATCATCAAAACAACCTTCCTGGCAAAATTTCCAGAATATTTGGATGAAAACTGCAGCCTCTAGAGTGTTAACAAGCTTTTTCTATTTTTAGCTCCTGTGACCTAGTTTTTGACCCGAGATAACCCATCTTCGAACTCGATCTGTATTTAATTGAGACAAACATTTTGACAAAGTTTGATGATGATCCGATCAAAACTGTGACTGCTAGACTGTTAACAACCCAATTGTTGACGACGAACGACGCACGACGCACGACGACGGACGCCGGATATAGCCCCATCACTATACCTCACCATGACCACTTCGTGGTCAGATGAGCTAAAAACTAAACACATATGAGGGTTGTTTGCTAAGTCCGTGTAAAACTGCAATAATATTGCATTGATTTAAAGCATTTTCTTCTAGTGTCTTTTGTTTTAAATGTAATATCAACTAACTTAAAAAGATCACCACAGCTTTTATCAATTTCATGTTTGAATGGTAGCAGAAGTCGTGCCTAGAGTAACACAGGTAACGCTGACCGGGCCAATAATTTTCTTAAAGCTTTTCTCCCTAATTTTGCAAATTTATTCGCATAGTCGTGAAGATATTTTTCCAGGAAAAGTGTTGACGTTAGCGCGACGTCTTGACATCAAACTTATTTAACTACAGTAATGCTTCCGGTTGCTAAGGTGTCATCAAATTTGTTAATAGCAACAGAGTGAAACTTCATCCGGCATGACGTCAAACGACGATGTCGACATGAGAGCTGAAATGATGCACTGGATTGGGTCACACACCAAAACAGGCACGGGCAATGTGAGAAACTGGCTTAAAACGTTAAATCAGTATCTCACTTGTTTATAAGTGGTACGATCGGTTCCGGAATTATGTGACTTAAATTTCAACAGAGCCTAAGACACGGGGGAGGAAGTGTTACACGAAGGATGGAGTTCTTATGATAACTTGTTCAGGAGTTCTTGTGATAACTGTCACGGAGTTCGTCGGAAAACATCCTTATATACTACAAAAACACTCGTTAAAAATGGTTATTTGCATCGTTCAAAAATGAGTTTAGGTGCTAAATTAAACTTTAATGATAAAACTTGTCTTACATCTTGTATTATGTGTTAAAAACTAATTCAAAGGCTATTTTAATCGCCGCTTGCTTCAAATCTGGTAGTTTTGAGTAAAATTTCCAAATAACTTGCCAATTCACAAGTTTTGACCTGTTTATTTCTGGTCTTCATCCTTGCCATACATAATTACCTAATCATAATGCAAAATAGCAAACATAAAGCACCGGCTAACAGATTTATACCCGATTTTTCAAATGTCCCGGAGTTCTTGTGATAACTCTGAAGATGTCACAGAGTTCTTATGATAACTTTTGTTACTGCCAGTGTGTTTCTTGCGCTAAATCACGGCACGTTTTGGCGTTTATTATCATTCAATAAGATTGTAAATCATTATGAAATGCAGTACGATCATCCTTTGCACAAAAATGTGGATAAAACGTTGGCCTTAAGTGTCTTCAAAGGATAAATAGGTGATAGGCTATCATCTACAGTAAAAATTGAACCAGTTAAACCACAAAACAAAAATGTCTTAAAACGTACACGTTGTTCTCAGTTTCACATGTTTTAAGCAACCACCTTTCTTAAGCAGACAATATATAGGCATGCTTCCCTTACCTAAGGGCTAAGGAATTTGTATCATTTTTTACCATAATAAATAAGTATATAACCAGGATATATTCCACAACTATGTCTTAAAACAGTACGATACATGATAAAAACTCAACTGAGGTTGGCTCTAACTACCGATCCCTCGAAAAAATTTGAACTGTCCCTCCAGGTTCCATATTTACCTACAATGGGATTTCAGTTATTGTACATGGGCATTCAAACTAGAATTTCCCAGGTGTTGCTTGCAAGTATCGCACGTTCTCTAATGTAACTTAAAATAACAGACAAAACTTTGAAACATATTAATCGCTGTACTATTATAACTGCTGTTTTACATAGAAAACAAATGTTTCTCTGATTGATCAATGCAGTAACAAAGATGCTTAACTGAGAAAAAAAAATAGACTGTATGCCTGGATGAAAATGATAAAGGGCCAGAAAACTGCTAGGAGTCGGAAACTGCTAGGAAACCAGTACATAAATCCTTTTTTCAGCCTACGAAATCTGCGTCAAACAAAAAAAGTACTATGAAAAAGAAACGGGGGTAAGAAATTATATCTCTTGAACTAAAATTCACTCAAAACCAACATAATATATTCTATTTTTTGCGCAAAGGATGAGCGAACTTCATTTCAAAATGATTTACAATCTCATTGAATAATAAAAAACGCTAAAACGTGCCGTGATTTAGCGCAAGCAACACACTTGCAATAACAAAAGTTATCATAAGAACTCTGTGACATCTTCAGAGTTATCACAAGAACTCCGGGACATTTGAAAAATCGGGTATAAATCTGTTAGCTGGTGCTTTATGTTTGCAATTTTGCATTTGATTAGGTAATTATGTATGGCAAGGATGAAGACCAGAAATAAACAGGTCAAAACTTGTGAATTGGCAAGTAATTTGGAAATTTTACTCAAAACTACCAGATTTGAAGCAAGAGGCGACGAAAAATAGCCTTTGAATTAGTTTTTGACACATAATACAAGATGTAAGACAAGCTTAATCATTAAAGTTTAATTTAGCACCTAAACTCATTTTTGAACGACGCAAATAACCATTTTTAACGAGTGTTTTTGTAGTATATACAGATGTTTTCCGACGAACTCCGTGACAGTTATCACAAGAACTCCTGAACAAGTTATCATAAGAACTCCATCCTTCGTGTAACACTTCCTCCCCCGTGTAAGACTGGCCGACCAGCAGTTGTAAGACAAAAAATGTGGAAATATTTCGAGCTTTAGATATGGAAGATCGTCTCCTAATTGTGTTTCGCTGCCTGTCGTGTATAACATTCTTACAAACGATTTTATTATGTCTAAAGTAAGCACCAGATGGGTCCCCCGAGATAGCTATCGGATCATGACAAGGCACGACCGCCGTGTTAAGTGTTTTGAAGCGTTTCTGGGGCGATTTGAATGAGCAGGTGTTACGCTTTATGAATCTTGTTTATGACACTACTACTTTGAACCCAAAGTCCATTCATCCGTGTGAAGTCACAGCAGACAACAACCCTTAGAACAGGTAAAGTAACCTAAAGAGGTGGCAAGCAAATGAACATTTTCTAAATGGACAGAAAGAGCATGATTCTGCAACATCAGATTCATGACGAGCAAACAATGAAGGACAGTATTATTCAAAGGTAAAATTTAAAATTATCATTGTTTGTTGAAATACACGGGCATTTACAAAGAAAGAATTCTGCATCAAGATTACACTCCGTGCCATACTAAGAGCGGCTATGATTGAAATTGACTTTCTTGACTTTGAATTGTTACCACAGGCAAGGCAAATTGCAGTCCAAACCTCGCTCTCATATATTAAGATTTTTTCCTCAGCTAAAGGCCCAGTATCGAAAAATTAAAGTTCTAGACTTCTGAATTATTATTATAGTTGAATTTGGTGACTCCGAACATTAATGCAATGTTTGCAAGTGTGATATTCAGAAACTTTTTATAAATGGATCCACCGGCATTAGAAGTGCGTTCGCGTAGGCGGTGACTACATAGACAAAATGTGACTTGAGCGCGACGTCACTGCCCCGGATGTACTGACATGCATTGTGTTTTCAGTGAATAATAGCATTTTAATATTTTGTAAAATGCATGCGCAGTATATCACTGAATTTGTAAAGAAATTCATTTTCTAGTGATGCACTTTTACCTCAATATTTATTATAACCGTTTTACACGGACTTTGCGAGCAATCATTGTGTATCTTTTAAGGAACATTTATATTTGAAACAGAATGATGAAAAGACATCAGAAAAAGTATTTGAACCACCGAGCAAATAAAATTGCTTCTTTGATAACTTACATAATACCCTCATTACCTGCAATAAAAAGCAATCTTACGAACGTCAAAGAGGATATATTTTTAGATTACATAATTTTCAAACCTTTTAGATAGAAGAAATATGATAGTCGATAAACCAAATTAAATGGTACTTTAATCTTGTTTAAAATGCCATAAAGATTGTTCCATTTCTCACCATTTTGTACTAATCAAACGAAGTAACAGGAAACAAATTATGGTTATAAGTTTCATTTTTTCTCGCTTTGAAATTGCCATGGTGGTTCCTTTGTAGAAATTTTTGTTTGAAATCACGTCAATACTACTCATTACAGACTCATAAACATCACTTGATATCAGCATCCTTTCCCAGTTGAATGAGTATGATACGACTGCTGGAATTAAATGAACGATATATGCATGCCATGTACTTTCTAATTGCTTGACATTTTAAGCTATCACAGTCTTGATTTTAAAATATTATTGCAAGTCTTTATACTTATATCTATTATGTATTATCTAATTAATTTATTCTTGTTATAAGCATTATTATTCTTAAGCAATCACCTGTGTAGTTATTTTAATTGAATGTGGACCAAAATTGACCGAAATTGATATTGCTTCGAATTGTATGAGACGTTCATTCATAAGCTGTAATTAACCTTCATTTGGTGTAATATTGTCGTAATAATTTTCATCTGAATCACTAAAAAGAATTTAGAATTCTATTTATTTTGTATTATAGCATACATATATTTTTATAAGGTTCGTGAATGGTTTACTAAAAATCTAAAGGAAAACTTTGAGACAAAATTTTCGCTTGACCTTAAATACAAATGTCGTAATATCGTGTTAAATTTCCATTTCAAATTGAGCTTATAAATTCTGTTTTCTGGGAAGTATTAAGAGGTTAAAATAAAGAATTAAGGAGTATAAAACTGTAAGGATATTAAGCAATCAAACAGAAAATTATTTCACTGTTTGTTGAAAGCACTTGACGTGTCAAAACAAAATGGTTATTTTGATTTATATATATTATTTGTTAAATATACGCTATTGATAAAAGGAAATACTACTTCAGTAAAAAGAAGAAACATAAATGCAACCAAGTTCACCTTTTTGTTTGTATAACATGTGCAATCAGCATGATGCTACTTTTCGAGAAGTGCTCTGAGGTAGCTTTATATTTCAGACATTATACAACTATTACAGACAATATGTACGTTGATCAAATTGTTTATAACCAACTGGGGCCCATTAATTTCTTTGACTTCAATGAAACAATGTAGTTGTCCTTGTCTAAACGAAGATTAAGGGTTTGTGATTTATCAAATGATAGTATTATCCTAAATAGCTTTAGATTTAATATTTAATATTAACTGAAAACAGAGGAGATTAAACATTGTTATTTTCTTTTGAAAAAGTGAAACACAGATTTATGTTACATCCCTAATTACGGTAATACTAACACACTTACACTTTTATAACAACCGTATTGTTTGACAATCTGGTCAGTAAAATCAAAAGCAATGCAGACAGGGATTGTTCAATTTTAACAATCCGTGAGTACTTCTCATTTCATTTTTTTTTACTTAAAGAAGGATATTTTTCGTTGATTTAATTTTATCTTTGTGATTTAGTAAAATTTAGAAAAGTAAAAATTATTCAGCACTCGTCTGGTAGTTATATTGTTTGTGTTATACAATTCTCTTTAACACAATAATTGAAATGATAAGACGGTTAATATGTGTTAAATATAAACATTTCCATGCTGTGTACATTTTATTTCAATCTGTAAAATATAGCCAAAGCCGTTAGTGATTAGTTCTACCATATTCACTCCAAGAAGAAACTTACTGAAGGACTTTGGATGAGTATTTTTGTTTTGTTTTTTGAAACCAATTACATCATGGTACATGGTCTTTAACCAGCAAATTGTTTTTAGGTTGACTTCATATAATTTATACTCAAATCGTATTTTTCTCGATTTTAAGAGTGTGAGAAACAGTGAATGTATATAAAAAATTAGATCGCGATCCACGATCTCTGGGCTTACGAATATTCAAACTCGATTTTTCACTTTGATTCGTGATTATCCGAGTACTCGGATACTCGCCCCAGCCCTATACTGAACTCGTTTCTTAATTTGCGTGCTGCATTGAAAATGTTTTGGAAAATGTTTATTATTATGACAAATGTTTACCAGTAGGTTTTTTAATTTTGCGGAACTGTGTGCAATATCTATTCAATGTCTATGAATCAAGGGCGTTTATCAACGAAAGGCAAATCTCAAATTGAATAAACATATATGTTAACAACGGATGCAATTACCATAAGTTATTCCAAATATTGGCAATAAAAAAAAACAAATTAAAGACGTCTTGAAAATTAATGTTTATATCATTCTAAGTTATTTAGTATGGTGATGGATATGATGAATGATATTATTTTTTCTACTATATTAATTCATCATCTATTCTATGATATTGGGCCATGTATCAAATTATCTTACCCGTACTACACTTACTAAGTTACTCTGTACCTCACTTTTGTGTTGTTCTCTGGTCCTTCAGAATCATTGATTCCAACACTTTCAATTGTTGCAAAATGAGTACTGCTGGAGTCGATGCTAGGGGTCGTAAAGGATGTTGCACTGTATCATTATTTCCCATGTACAGACTCAATCAAACCGGGTCTCAATACAACTAAATTAAATATGATTATTGTTTGGTATGACAAACCTACAACTTCGATCAATTTTCCAAAAGACATCTTTTTCCTGCAAATACGGAAATGACTTTTGGCACTAACGCTGGTTTGAGTGTTGAATTGGTTCAGGTACAACATTTTCACCCCGTTTTATTGTTCTCACAATAATCATCATTATTTATAATTATTACTATTATTATGAACGACTTATTCATAATTTTTTCAACAAAGGCTCACAGTGACATAGCTTTATTTTTCTCTTGTATTAAGGAAAATAACATTATTGACAAATATTATTAAAGCAATAAAATTAATGTTGAGTTAAGCCTATCATATTGAATTTCACTTAATAATTTTTTCAAGAGAATCCATGTAGAGATATGCTAAATATTAAATATTTTATAGATGACGTACACAAATCTACATTTTTAATAAAAGAGGTTGTCTTTACTTTAGTTAGTGTAATTGTCCTATATTAGCAACGAATGTAACAAAGAATTGTTTAACAAACCATCGTGATTTTTTAATAATACAGCCGCAGCAATTTTATGCCTATATTTTGTTGAGAAAGTTATCAGTTATAACAAATGTTTTGACTTTAAACGTTTACAATATGTAAACAGTAATTTTCTTCAAACTCATAATCTTTGAAGGATAAATTAACTTCATAAAAAGGGAAAAAATTATAACGCATCAAATAGTTTTGCTTAATACAGTAATCATAGATTTGCATTTTGGTCATCATGTTTACACTCTTCATCATGTTTACACTCTAAGGAAGAAGTGTCGTTCCAGGGTCTTGCTGACACGTAATTTACCGGATATAATTAATTATTTTGTCACAAAATATAATTATTTCCACAATAAAAGGTTCGCAACAATAATGACACTTAGGATTAAAATATAATCAGATGTACAATACAAATATTGACATAGAAATGTGACAGCTTTATTTATCTTAAAACATAAAGAAAGAAAAATAAAAGTGTGATATTCCAGCCAGCATGGACTGTTATCTTAAATATATTCAGTAGATATAAGGAACGAGCATATATTATGAAGTTCTTTTCTAAATATAATCTTTACCTGTCAGACATAAAAGAAAAATAGGTTAACATTCTTGCCAATGTTCTAAAATTAGTAACAAAACATTGGATGCAGTCAATCAATGTTGTATAATCTGTAAAGAATGAAAACAAGATCAACAGGCGGCGGTCAATGAACGCAACCCCCAATTGACACTGCAGCAAAGTTGTTTCTATATTTAGAACTACAAAGTTCTACGTCATGACATATACTTGCATAGTTCCAAATGTTTTATTTGCCAATACTTCTTTGTTTCCACAGTCTAATAATACCATGTATCATAAAGGATGTTGAATTTCATTTAAATTCAGTTTCAAATTCTCAATTGTAATATTCATTGTAAGGAAATAATATATTATTTACACCGTTGATAAACAGCTGACATTGCTACAGATACAACGAGCATGCCAACCAGTGTTGTTTATCTCATTTTAATGTTACATTAACACTTAAACGAAAACGACATTCATTAAAACTTATGTCAAGTATTACAACTATTGATGTCAATACTCCTTAAAGCGGTTGTGCTAGAAGATGCCTACACAATTTGTCTTACAAATGCAAGAAAAGCTGAGGGTTGTGCGAGATTTTTAAATTTATTTATATTTATTTAATATGATTTCTCAAACATAGAAATGCGTAATGTTTTCACGAACATTTTGTTTTTATTGTTGGTTTGTATAAGACACAGACAATGGGTATTGTCAGACGTAAGGAGTTTGATCTTTTCAATTGACCGACTTAAGTTATTTTCACATCTCTATCCTGTTTCCGTTTCTGTTAATGGATCTCTCAAAGCAAGAATAGGCAGATATCAAGTTACTTTAGCAGAAGTCCCAAAAGCAACGCCATTCACATCGTCGTAATGGTATCTTATATATATATATGTCGTTGATTATATAAGACATTTTATAACTTGATTCATTCATCCTTTATATATTACATATCTTTAAATGTATTAAACAGCTACCAAAAGATAAGAAGAACTAAGTAGAACGAATCACAACCGACCGAACAATACAAAACAAAACTTGAATAGTTAAACCATTTAGGTACAAATTGATTTTCAAAGAGAAATTCTAACCATGAATGTGTATTAATTATTATTTATTGAACACACACTTTTATTGTTTTCTTATTATTTACTTACTATTTATATTGATTATTTACCAAGACCGACAATAAATTCAAACAGTTTTTTATTACAATATTAGGATTCGGGTGACTTATTGTTTTTTTTCATAATATACACCTGAATTACCCTGTATTTCATTTTTTCATCGTTAATGAATAGCCTATATGGTTGTTTCATTTGGCGTATCATTAATAATAGTTTGTTTATTATGTTATTAATAGTTTTTAATAAATATCTATATATAATCAATAACGTTGTAACTTAACAAAACATTATTATGTAACGTCGTTCATACATATAATTGTATATCCAATTCCGAGTTGTCATCAGTAGTAAATATATTGTTAAAAGTAGAACATTGAAGTCAGTATTGTTATAAATTGTAAACCATTGTCACATATAAATTAGGTATTGTCGTTTTGACTTAAGATTTTATTTTGACCGTTTACGATATAGCACTTCATTTTATTATATTAATTGGCGACTATATATTGCAGGTGCTATGTTCTTTTCACATTGCGTCCCATTTTAAAGAATAAAAGTCATTAACATCTACAAAGTTATATTATAACTCAACATTTTGTTCTGATCTTTATTATAATTGAAGTATAGTAGACAATCAACTTTTTTCATATATATGTATCGGTTGAGCGTGCATTACTGCATTTTAAAAGAAAAAGGTTATAATCATTGTAAATGACTATTTATTTACAATATTTCATTTCAAGGATGCAACTGTATCTAGCTTATATTGATTTAAAGAAAATTCAAGTAGCTTTACACTACAATATTCAGAGTGTTGATTATTTTCTTTCAAATTGACCGTTTACAATTTTGCGTGTGACTTGAGAGAATTCACCGCATTTTTAAGTAAACAATGGTTAATTGCAACAAACTAACGCAATCATGTTCTGGCGAAAACACTTTAAACTGGAAATGCACGGTTGCTTGAAATATGCTTGAAATAACACGTGTCCATTATTTTTAACACGTTCCTAACTGTAATCATATTATATAAATAACACATAGGTTCGTGGGTATAACAGTAAAAATATTATCCCGAGGAACATACTGTTACCCGAGGCGTACGCAGGATGATATTTATACTGTTACTCACAAACCCATGTGTGATTTATTTTATTACCCCAAACAAAAATACTGTGATGATCTGAAATTGTCAAATGAAACTAATTTTAACAACAATAAACCAAGAGTAACAATAACTAAACTGTCCTTACCTTTTAAGTTTTAAGTGTACTTTACGCCTACTTGAGAAGTTATCTTTTTCATATTCTTTAAGCAAGTGATGATATATACTAGTCATAAACATACAATAAGCTGTGTTTTATTTAGAAAACAAACCACTAACCCATTTATACGATTATGATCTGTGAAATCTGATCTTTCTGTATCCAGAATATTCTTTGCATGGTTTTTGACAAAATACCGACGATATCCTATGTCTGTCCACCATATCCGTAACGTTTCACTGAATAAAATTGTTAAATAATCCTTTGTTGCCTGCTTAAATCGTCTGCATGTTCCAGTTTGACACATAATTATTCGCATTGCAATTACTCCCGTTCAAAACGGATGCTTACTTTTTGACTATTCAACAAAAAAGAAATTTTATACGCAAAAAGCACTCCAGCAATCCAGGGTGCAAACAACTTAATTTTATGGGCGTGATAGTTACTCTCGTGATGTCCTCTTGTGGTGAACGTCGAAATTAAGAATGAATCGAGAATTTTTTTATTTAATTTTATTTAGAAAATATCCCACGTGAGCAAATTTTATACTGTTAGAAAGTACTGTTACCTAGTTTGCTTTATCTCCATGATTGTATAACACTTTTGCTTTTGTTTTAATATTTTTTTAGTTAAACTAGTAAAAAAGTAAATACCATCTTTCATCGGAAGTTATTGCATGGGAATTAACATGAGAAAAGATAGAACAAGAAGACGACTAAAGCATGCAACAAATGATTATTTTACGAGTTAAACCAGCGAAACAATAAAACGTACGTTTTGTATACATATTGACTATTCACATATCTTACTTTCACCCCGTCTAAAATCATGTTCGTGAATGAGAATATAAAGGTGATGAAAAACATTCTGGACAGGGTCAGATTTCACAAAACATAATCGTATTAAAAGGTGTTTTGATCAATAAATGCATCACATCTTACTGTATGTATATATATCATGATTTGCTTAAAAAAATAAAAGACTTGTTTAACTTACAACTTGCAAGGTAAGGATTTGTTCTCTTGGTTCATTTATGTTACAGTTAGATTTAGCTGAAAATTTCTGATCATTACATACTCGGGTTACAGTATTGTCCTCGGGGTGATATTTTTACGGTTATGAGTTATTTATATAATGACTGTAACATCTATGGGGCATATAGATTTCACAGGGATAGTAGCAAAAATCATATTGCATATTTGATAATAACAAAATAAACTTTACTATTGATTCATATAAAAAAATATAAGAAAAGAAATGACATTTTATTAATTGACTCTAATACCAGTATGCCAATAATATAAATGTGTTCGTTTTGATCCAAATGTCATGAGATATTAAAGCTAAATTAATTTGTACGACCACATAATTAGTATGCTATTTGCAAATGTCACAAAAGCGAATGCTCAATAAATGTTATTTTGGTCATTATTGCAGGACGCGTTATAAAGCTTATTTGGTATGGAGATACTTGATTTATTTTTGGTTAAATCTCCTCGTGTATATAATAACAGTATACAATGATATTTATTGTAATTTTAGTCACCATTATTATTCTTGGTTCAATCGGCAATGTCATCTCAATATTGATATGGAAATATGGCAAAAAGAGCAAAACAACAAACTGTAAAACATACATGTGGAGCTTAGCACTCAATGATTTGTTTATTCTGTTGGTGTTGGGAACTGAGTATGCTTTTTTGAAATCAGAATATTATTTACGTAGCAAACATGATTGGATTTGTAAACCTGTGCTTTTCTTTGGGATGTTTTCACCACAAGTTTCAGCATGGATAACGGTTATGATTGCAGTGGAGCGAATGCTGTACGTTTGTGTTCCTCTTAAAATGTACAAAAGCAATGTAAAAAGACGTTCTATTATTGCCGTTGGCTGCATAATACTGTTTTCGTGCGCTTTAAATGCACACATTCTGTTTACGGCTTCAATCTTAGTGAAATATGAAAGTATTTGCTACCCAAACATTAATGATGCCAATACAACTCTTTTGTTGAGTGCCGTATCATACGGTATTTTCACATACCTATTGCCTTTAATTTTGATAACAAGCAGTAACATTATCACATTTGTAGCCAGTTGTGAATGGAAGAGAAAATCCCCAGAAAGGAACCGTCAACAAAGGAGCATAAAAAATATAACAAGGATCGTGATATCCATAAGTATACTGCACTGCATTTCAACGCTTCCATTCGCTGTTTACATGTACTGCTTATTTTACAATATATGTACCGCGTTTTATCCTTATTATAATGTAATTGTGATTTGTTATTTTTTGAACAGTGGATTCAATTCCGTGCTTTACCTTTTGTTCGGAGAAAGTTTTAGAAGTGATTTAAAAGAATATATTACTCGTGTGTTTAATTATATTTTCACTTAAAAGGATTTTACAAGAGGCGAAATATGAGTTTAAAATATAAATAGATAGAACCACACTAGTTGACAAAAACAAATAAATAAAGCACTAGTAATATGTGAGGAATAAGTGTAAGAGCTAATTGTAGGTACATATAATTAAGGAATGAGTGGTAAATTTCGACAGTGGGAAAAAACCCTATATTGAATTATTCTCCACAGACAATATGGAAATAGTTTAAAATAGCTTATCTCATTAATATGTAAAGCAATGTAATATACTGTTTTGTTATTTGTCTAATATACAATATGTGATTTTGTATTGTTTTCATCACAGGTAATTTTATAGATAAAACAGCAAATAAATACGTATTTAACATGCAATTGTTTTAAGTAACTGTATTTAGCAAATGAGAATGTCTTATATCACACTTTAAGTAATTTCCGATTTATCTAGTCTTGAGCGGGTTTTTTCAAGATTCCAAAATTTTATACCTATAAATAGAAATGTTGCGAGGAGGAGGACATACCGGTACAAATTTATATTGAATTTTGAAATGGGGTATTTATTTTGAAATAGCTTAAATGTTCTGGGTTTCCGATTCGTGTTACTTTTTACATATGAGATAGCTAAGTATTGAACTTTGATCACTTTTTATTAAATTGAAATTTAAACAATCTATTTTTATGAAGCGTTTTCTAAGTGCTATGTGATCAAGTAGATAAATTCAAAAATAGTGACTTTTGCATGGTTTGTATACTTATAGAATCATAGAAATAACCTTGATTAACGACACACGGAATCATAGTTCCTTATACGTTGTTTATAATCAACATAAAAATTTGACATTGTCTTAACAGCAAATAAACTGCTAATAGAGTAAACATTGTAAACTATTTTTGATTGTGTTTGTTCACGATAGGTAGTGACACGTAGCAATATTTCTCACGCCCCCTAGCACCGACTTGAAAAGTATTCAATCTTTTACACAAAATAGATAAATACAGAATCCCTAAAGAAAGCCCAACACGGCAAAATTGAAAATGTTGCAGGCTCGGTTTGATTGAGCCTGTTCATGGACGGTACTGGAAAGTGCAAGTTACCGTCCACGCCCCCTAGCACCGGCTTAAGCAGAATTCAACATTGAAACATGAAATAGTAAAATTTTGAATTTAGAAACATCCGCAGATGTGTTCATACGGCGGTTATCATGGAACCTTCAATGTGACACTTTCGTGCCATTCCATGAAAAGCGGCGTATGGTCCCCAAGTAATAAAAAGCGTGTGCCCTAAACGAGAAAACAATGGGCGGAACTAAATAAAATGGAATTTTGAAAGGGGATCAGAGGTTATGAAGCCTGCGTATCACAGATAAGACGTCAAAAGACAAATTTAAAAAGCAGGCAACATATCCTAAGGGTGATTCAACATTATTCAAGTAGGAATATTGGAACCACCCAACTAGAGAATGCCGAAAAATTGAAACTAAAAATACTACAAGCACAACAATAATGTCGTGCTGAACGATCTTCAAGGATCGAAAAGTCGGTATCGGAATCAATGATTTCAAAGGAACATCATGATATAACATCACCAAGGCGAAGTACGGGGCAAATTCTTACATGATGTTGTGATGCATTATATAATATTGTTGTTTTAACTTCTGCCGGGGAATCTTCCGTTTCCCGTTTAGGTAAAACGATGGTAAAACGATTATATGATAACATACAAAACGTGACTTTGTTAAATAACCGTTTCGATAACACATATATATTCACATGAATGAAATGTAAATTTTCAACAAAAGAAATGTTTGGGAAAGTCTCACAAGCTTTGATATCTTAAAAGGTCTCCGCGGAGATATTTTGACAAGACGAGACTAAAAATATGTTTTCGAGATTCGCGTACCGTTTGATGTGCCACTGGAAAATTACTTGTGTGCTTTTTTTCAAATCATTCGCTTGCTTAGTTTGTTTTCAGAATAGTCATTTAAATTGTTGAATTGACCAAAAAATGAAAACAAACTTTTTTTTTACCTCGAATCGTACCAAACACTCGTACAATTTAAATTTTATCATGTTTGTTATTGTCTTTTGCATGTTTTCCGTAAAAGTTCCAAGAGAACATACTGTTTTAGAGCAAGATAATCACACACGCTTTCATTGTAAAAATATAACAATGTATTAAGGAAAAATAGTTTTGCTACCCCACATTTTCAATAAATTATGAAAGAAGAATGCAACACATACACAAATTCTTTTACATGCCATGAAATCCTCAAATGCGAAGACTGTTAAAGATGTCGCAATGGCAATAAGAACAGTCAATTTTGAAGTTAATGTCTTTAAAAAAAGACCTTTAAGACGAAACCAAGAATACATCTTTTTCCACACCGTCAACCCCTGTAAATTTATACTTGGCAAAGAAGGTTTGGAAATAAAAATACCTCTCAATAAAATTTTATCAAAGAAGGAAAACAACTAGGGGTTTCAAAGTCTGTAACAACACAGAATTCGGTGTATTAAGCAAAGAATAAAATATTTTTCTCAGTGAAAAAAAAATAAATTCCACCTTCAACTTCAACCGCCTAATAGTCACCCTAACCGGAAATATGACACAAAATTTATTCTAAGCCTACTCGTACTGCCTTCTGGTACCTAGCTGATAATGGCGACAATATTTTGATGCAAACCTTGACTTTTACAATATGTTGATAATTCCTTTGTGGCTAACATCAATGGCTTGAAAAGGGATGATTTGTGAATGTCAATTAATTCTGGAGGCGAGGCAATCGTTCAGGAATAAATACCATACCATTAAATTAATTATCAATGGAAGCTAAAACTGAGATAAAAAAATACTATTAAAACTTTCTACTTATTTATTCCTTACTATCCCTTATAACTAAGGTAGGGGAAAAAATATGGTTTTAAATATTGTTTTAAACCACCAGTTTAAGAAATGAGAAAGCCTTACTTCAAAAAGCCCCTGGTATAGGTAACCATGAGAAAAAATATCTTAGAAATTTAAAAATAAAACAAATCTGATATAAGTATTCAATCAATAGATGCCTAAAATATCTATTAAAGGAATGTGCTTCAATATGTCAATTGCATGTTACATATGAAGTAGATAGCAGAATATTGTGTTTGAACATCATTTCACATTCTTGCAGATAATTCGTTAGACGAACAAGAATACTAGCAGGGCGGGAAATAAAATATCTGCTGTCAAAATAGTGCAAATTGTGATACAAGCATGAAACTTTCAGGAAATTATCTTTATACCATGTAAATTTCAAAACAATACTTTATATTCATTGCTTAGTACAGGTTGGCCAATGAGCCAGTCTATAGTCGACCTTTTTTAAACTTAACAGCTGAGAGAGGTAACGACTGAGGCTGTGTCACTCACTTCATTTGCTCCGCCTCTGTTGAAGTACGGCTCCGCCCTAAATTGTCACCAAATTTATTATGATGCTTAAGGCCTCAACAGACGGTAGGATCTAGTTGTACAGCACTAATTAGAGACAAAATGTACAATTTTCAAAGCTATACACCACTTGCATTCAGACAGTAATTCTACACTGTAAGAATCATCTCAGGTTTCCCCTTTACATTGATCCTTTACATACTTTACTCACTAAATACTTTTTTCGCAATGAGTAATGATTGAAACACCTCCATTAAAAAAATATATATATATTTTAATGTCAAGCCTGACCGAGACTCAAACCTGGGACCCTCGGAATACCGTACCTTCCCTCCCCTAATTAGAGAACAGTTCAATACCGTTACATAATCATGTTCGGAATAATTTGGGATTCGAACATAACACAACTTTGGGTCTCCTGAAGAGTTTTTCAACATCATTTTTACCCCATCTTACTACTATGTTTACCTTTTAGCCCTAATTGTTCTGGAATTTCATTCATTACAACCATTATCAGGAGATAATTTGGTTATCAGTTACATGTCATTGTGGGAGGTCTGTAAAAATCTGTACAAGATTTTCAAAGTAGAACATGTCTTATCCCTTACATGTTGACTTAAGGTTTCCAAAATCAAGAAATAGTAGCCTTCACACATTAAGATTTGTCTGTCCATCTTAGTTTTAATTGGTGTTGTACTTCAAAATCCTACTGTCTGTTGATGCCTTTACTCTGTATGCTAACATTTAGTCTTCATTAACGGAGGGAAGGGTACCAGGGCAACTATGATAAATATCACTTTCCTGACATTAGGACGGATCATTAAATTGCAAGTTACAAAGCCTAAACCACGCCTACTATCAGAGAGGCGGTTCTCTCTCAATCGCAAAGAAAGTACGCTTAGCTTTAGCAGACCCGTGAGGCAAATATGCAATCTTGTGTTTGATCAAATAGTTTATTCTTTTAGAAATAGGAAAACAATACGTAACTAAGAATTTAACTATTCATTCATAACTCTTATTTGATATTACAGACATATGTTTCGCTATTTGTAAAATAACAGAACAGTTCGTCATCAAAATCATTCGAACATTATGCATTTCGCACAACTATTTAAATGGAAATATTCTCGGCGCAACAAATATTTTTTTTACCCCTGTATTTGTCTTGAATTTATTTTAAATATACCAATCATTTCAATTTTACTTGTTATCCAATTGATTCTGCTTCGACAAGACCTTTCAATCTTTGTCGCAACAGACAAACATCAAGGCATTATTTTGAGAATTTATGCATTAGGTTCTACTTTTTTACAACAATATGCAAAGTAATTATTAAACAACAGCATATACCAAGAACATGGAGAAAAAATGACTAGTGCTTCGAATATTCAACTGTAAAAGAGATCGATTTTCAAAAAATATGAAAAACAAGATCAACAAGGAAAGGCGGCGTTCAATGAACGCAACCCCCATATGACCCAGCAACAAGAACCAATGGCAAGGAGCCCAGGCGGACCCCAAACATAAAAAGGACAGGGCAACGACACGTTAATCATTAAATGATAAATAATTTGTAACTGATTAGGAATTCAAAGAAAATAATAAAAGGCCCACAAAGGGGAAGGGGACAGGAGACCGGGGGAAGGGGGGGGGGGTTAATCAAAGAAATAAAAACTAGAGGCAATGGGGAAGATACTTACCGTAGACGAGAAAACAACAAGGGACACAAGCAAAAGTGTCACCAAAACAGTATGAAACAACATAGACATACATCTGAGGAACACAGTGGGGCGCCGCCTTGGAACGGTCAGCAGCATAATAATGACTGCTGGGGAGTTTAAACCGGTTAATGGTGCACCAAACCTCGCTCTTAGCCCCACCATGTTCCTATAAACGAGACATTGTAAATAAAATGAATCCCCGCCAAGTGAAATTCTAACAGTTGTCATGGTTACAAAAGGTTAAATGAGTAAAACACTAAAATGATCATGTAGAAACATATAAAAGTAAACCCAATGACCATAACAAAAGTACTCAATGTCCTAAAGGAAGACAGAGCAACAAGAAAATCACCTACAAGGGCCCGACGAAGCAAGACAGAAGACGAACATTAAGATAATTCAGTCCCAAAGGGCTTTACGAACTATCCATCATAGAGTCTCCCACTTGGTCCGTCAGATGCAATCAAAAGAGGAAAGCGTAGTGTCCAACTGTAAAAGGGTTGAACACTAAACATGCAGTATGTCTTAAAATAGTAGGGTCATAACCTCTTTTAATAAAACGTTTAATAATTTTAGTAAAAACAGCAGAAAAATTACCATGACCCAAAATCTTACGAAGTTTGTAAACCACATCGCCATAAAAACCAGGCTGGCTAATTCCTTGTCGCAGAAGAGTTTTTAAATCACTATTGAATTTAGAAATTAAATCAAAGTTACGATTGTAAAATTTAGTAAAATATTTCCGTAATTTATGATAGCGGTAGCCCTGTTTTAGAAGCTTGCTGGTAATAAAAATATTCCGCTCGTTGAAATCCTTAACGTTGTTACAAGCTCTAGCGAATCTAATTAACTGAGAAACATAAACCCCGTAGGATGTTGCATGGGGTACGTCTCCATCCAAATGTGGATAATTAACTATACAAAAGTCAAAGTCAAGGCTGATTTTGTGCATTAGATGTAACTGTTTACATCATGTGGCGGCTTCTTTGATGTGCAACATCAACATTTAACTTGTGCGGTTATGATCTGTGAAATCTGATCCCTCTGTGTCCAGAATACTCTTTGCATGGTTTTTGTCAAAGTGCATTTTCAAAATAACGATGACATCATATGTCTGTCCACCATATCTGTAACGTTTCACTGATTTATTAATTGTTAAATAATCCTTTGTTGTATGCTTTAATTGTCTGCATAATCAAGTTTGAGATATAATTATTGACATTTCGCGTACATTGCAATTACTTCCGATGAAAATTGATATTTACTTTTTGACTGTTCAGCAAAAAGATATTGTATACGCAAAAAGCACTCCAGGGTGCAAAGAACTAAATTTAATGGATGTTACTCAGGTGATGCCCAATCGATCGTGGTGAACTTAAAAAAAAGAATGAATCGGGAAAAATGGCGGCCATTTTCTTTGGAAAATAGACCACGTGACCAGATTTTATACTGTTAAAAAGTAATGTTACCTATGTAACAGTACAAAATTTCTTAGTCAGGTGGTACACTTTGCATTAACAGTAAAAATAGCTCCCAGAGACTCATAGGAAATTAACATTACGAAAAAAGTGAGGGGTAATAATATCAAAAGTAACACTGTTGTTTTTTTTTTTTAATATTGTCATTGTCACTGCAATAATAGTACATTTTCTGTTATTTGTTGGGTCTTAAAATTAGCTTTTAATTTATCTTATTTATTAAGTTAAGATTAAGATATGAACTCATAATCACAAAGGTTTACAAATAATTGAATGTTAGGTGTCACAACGATAGCATAAAGCTTTCCTAACGGTAAAATATGTTATCTTCTGATGAATCAGTTCATATCAATGTCAAAACAAAGGAATTATGGAGAAAAACGAACTTGTAGATGTTAATATTAAGCTAAAACGGTCAGGAAACACCCTCTTATTTGCCAGACTGAGTCTACTCTCTAAATTTAATTACGAAAGGCGGTCGGTTTACTTTGCACGTTACAGCGAAAATGTAAATAAACACTCAAATAACATGTATACATATTTTCCCGAAAAGTTTTTTTTTTGTAATTTCCAACGTTTCCCGCCAGAACAAAATGAGTTTTCCACCAGTTATCAAATACCTAATAAACGCCAATATACGTTTGAAACAAAGGATATTTCAGCAAAAGAAACACAACAACTATGTTCTTACCTCTCGTTGAGTACTTGTGCTTTCTACGGCAATTGTTATTATTGTTGACGGAAACTTGTGTAATGCATACGCTTCCGATCTTCTATTTTTCTAGATATGTACGTCACTGAAGCTTTATATATAGCTCTCTGAACGCTGGTTAAAAACGCTTATCAATGTTACTATGTAATTTTCGAAGATTCAATCGCCAATATATTTATTTTGAAAGAATATAGAACTTTTTTATAAATCGAATGTAATGACGCTTTAAGTTACTAGCAATAAAAAAGTGTCGTGTAAGAATACTTTTATATATGGGTCGAACAAAAAGAATGTAAGCATAAATTTTGCTAGGCGAAAATTGATAAAATGGACCATAAGATATATGAAGTGCGAAAAGGTAGGTGGTTAGAACAGGAAAAATGGTTCTTTTTTATCTTGTTAAATATGTCATCAAGATTGTTCAGTTTCCTTACTTATTTTACATAAAACTAGGACACCCGTTATGATAACAATTTACAGTGCACGTGTTTCTTTTTTTTCTCGTTTTGTACTTGCAAAATTGTTCCCTGGTAGAAAATATCTTTTAAAATCACTATCACTCAATTACAACTGGTTATGTGCTCATTTGTTTCATTTGATTTCAGTATCATTTCTCTATTGAGAAAATGCATTGCGCGTTTGGTAGAAACAAAGAGACGTAAAAGGCATTCCGTTTATTTGTATCTCTTGTTTGACATTTTAAGATTAAAAAGTAATCAGTTTCTAACAAATCAATTCTAAATTATTTCAAATAATAAAATAAATCTTTTAAACAATGATATTTATCAATTATACATGTAGCAGGTGTGTTCATAAACAACATTGTCAAACATTTTAAGTTCTTACATTACAGAGGGTGTATACAAAAACAAAAAAGAGTCAAGCGTGATTAAACCAAATGCTATTTTTATACGGTTTTCACAAAATTTGCACATTTACCTGGTCATCTGTTTTCATTTGTTGCTTTCATTTAACGTTGACAGCTATAGTTATGGGTAACACAGACTTAAAGAGATAAACAGTATTTTTTCAGTTCAGGGAATATATATTCGTTATCAACGAAAACGGAATCTAAAATACTTAATATGTATGTTAGTACGGTTAAGTAATTCATTCTGAAATTTCGAAGGGAAACATTATATCTGTTGATCTACTTCTTAAATTGTATATTTGTATATATCCTATATATATTGTATATATCCCTCGGAAGCATTTTTCACAGTGAAATACATGCAAATTGAAGAACGGTTTGATTGAATCTGTTTATGAGGGATAATGAAAAAGTTCGTCCCTCACGCCTAAAGCATCGGCTTGAGTGGAACTCTATTTTCAACACTCAAATAATATGAAGCAATTTCTCATAAAACGTATGCATAACAATTTGTAAAAGAAATAAAGTGCATTTAATGGTGGATTCCTGAAATAGTTGTATTATATATTGAACATTTAAAACACATTATAAATGTTCCAGAACATGATTTTAGGCTGCAATTTTAAGTGGAGCTTGCAATATAAAGTAATGGTCTCGTGCATGCGCTTTTCGCTTCAAAGGAAATATACAGTCGTAAAAACTATTATATCTTTCATACAGGTATCTGGAACTATTCTTTTTTAATACTATTTATGCAAACTTAAATAATAACAAAATATAAAGATTTGTTTTATAGAAAGTGTTTCTTGTAAAAACCACGTTGTTTGTAATTCACCTTGGCATCAGTTAATTTATTATTAGTTTATTTAATGTATGTTCATGGTTATAAATAAATGTTGATGACAGGTAGCTATAGGGCGTTAATGTATCTGATAAGCCGGGGAAAACGCATACTAAATTACATTTGACATTTATAGCCAATAATTCGCCAATACGACCCGGTATTACGTCTATGAAATACCTGGATTAGTTTTGGGTGAGTTTTTTGTTCTCTTAAACCACAAAAAGTATCAACAATATTCAATCCGATTGTTTTTTGTTCAATGTGTGTACGTATTCATCTTAAAAGGGATCAACTGAGGTTTTTTGACATGACGGGACAGGAAACAATTTTTGAGATTAATTCACCATTTGATGTAGATCTATACTAATAACTTATGTGCAAAATCATTAGTTCGCTCTATTTTACCAGAATAATTATTTTGTAAAAGTAAAAACTGACCCAAAATTACTCAAATCGTACTGAGAATAGCACAAACATACGATTTTCAATGTATATTCCTTAGTTATATTTTATATATATTTCTGTTTTAAGTGCTCGTGTTGATCTGTGGGGGAAAAAAATGAAATTGTATGATTTTTTTTTTTGCCTTATAAACCTGAGTGGAGTTCATTTAAGGACAGACAGTTATCTACCATTGAGTCGATTTTATGACCAGGGTGACGTATTATGGTTTATTTATGTTTATTATCAATTGATGTGTCGCTTGTATACCATTGGATGGGGGTCAAAACAATGTTTCTATCTGACAGGATCATTCGGTTTATATATTTATACATGTTATAGATGATCACATTTATTTTGTAGTTTCAAATGGCTTAAAAAAGAGCTTTTTCGAAATAAACACTCTAAACAAAATTTAAGTCACTACAAGTAAAGTTTCAAATAATGTAAGGTCGTTGCTGCTTATCTGATAAAACTGCTTTTATGGAAAATGCGCAAAGCTTTTAAAATGCATTTTAAATTTGAAAATATCCTTGCATTTACATGTTCTTTTAAAAAGCGATTATAGTACTAAATATGTTTTATTTTCTGTTATTTACTATAATTTGGAAAAAAGTTCGTTCCCTGGAGCAAGGTCATTAACTTATAAATTGTCGGTTACTACATCAAGATATTTTTGTCTTCACGACATCCGTATCAATTAAACACAGCTGGTCCTAAATAGACTATAATAACAATGTCATCGTTCTCATTGATGGACTCGGTAACCTGAAACATACTTCATAAAAGGTTCCGTAGTAAGAACTGTCATTGACCACACTTTCTGTAATTTAATCTAAATTAACTACAAATGCCTCAACAATATTTCTGTCACAAAACTACTCGGGAGTGTAAGATAAATATACGAACTTTTCACATTTTAAATAATGAATCATTTCAATCATTTTCACGTGACAATTAAAAAAAATGACCATTTTCACGTACCAATCTTTTATATTTTTTGTGCGATGTTTTATAGTTTTACGTAAATGAGACGATGCGTAAAAACGCCCGCAGGCTGGCAGTCCAAATTTTGCCGTTGTAGAGAGGTGATTGTTGGAGGGTTTGTGCCACGGATGTTACTGATATTATGTTCAATGTTGTTAAATGGTGTTAGATTGTAGAGACGTAATTAATTAAAATATTTTAATACAGGACATTTTAAAGTGGTTATCATCTGAATATAGGTATTCCCTACTTAAAAACTGTTCATACTGACAGAGGAAAACAGTTTGATCATAAAAAACCCTTATACAGTTTAAAGTCATTCGAGCTGGCATGAAAATTCGTGTTCAGTATCAATTGTATAATTAATTCATTGTAAATAACTTTGGACATTAAGACTGTCTGCTTAATAAGCCACTCGAAATGAAACTCAGCGTTATCTACGAGAAAATCGAAGTATATCGAATACACAATGGTTCAAAGCAAACACAAAAGATAATAAAAATACAACATTTACTTGATTCATTCATACCACATTTAAATTTAATTCAACAATGTAACAAGTTTTCATGTCGAGAGGTTTATGTTGAGAGATGATTGTTGGTTAGAGTTAATTATAAAATAAAGATGTACGCTGTTGTACGGAGGTGGCTGTGGGTGAGAGGTCACCATTATGAGAGGTTGTACTCTAAACCTACACTTTATTATATTACGATATTCACAGATAAAATAGATAATAATGCAACTAAATAACAGCATTTACCGCCTGGGAGTTGTGTATTTCGAGGACTTTTGACAATTACGTGACAACACGATTTTTGGTAGAATTGACCGGCAAAAAAACCTCTTTTTAAACACCATTACATTTAAATATTATTTTGACACTATATAATGCCAATGTTATTTATTAAAAATCATTTATTCAAGGATAACTTCTTTAGGACTCAAATGAATTTTCAGTCTACATATTATTCTGAGACCCCTATTTTCAAATACACTGACCCAAAATATATGCAGTAAGATCCGAAATAAACATTATCAACATTAAATTTGATTGAGTTGGTAATGCAAATGGTAAGTTATAAAACATTTTCAGTTAATTAAAAAAATACAACGTTCTGAACAATAAAGAGTCATGTCAGTTATGATCATAAGAACATAATTAGACACTTCAAAAGCAGGCCAATATTTCACAAATAAATGCACAATATTAAAGAACAGATAAAAGGACTACAATTGAAGTTAATGTGGAATATATCTTTATTGAAATACATACATAATCTAAAGATGTATAAAAAATCTCGCAAATAAGTATTGATGTACAGGTCTTAACCGTCTCGAAAATGCCTTTATTAGAAATTCGTATGGACGTAAATGCGTAATAACTATTTATTGTATTTGGCTAGTATTTCTACAGTTTTACATTATACATTCATATACAGCTTCATTCTAAATAAATAGTTGTTACTTTTACGATATGTCTTCAGTTTCATAACAAAAATATTTTCTTAAGTAACAAAATGCAATAACTCAAAAAGTCATTAAGCCCTATGCATGATAGTTCTACTGAACTACATATATTACCCACCTTTTAAGGTTTAAAACCTGAAACATTTTTTAGAAAAATGAATATTAACATCTCCTTTTGCACTGCACATCTAAAGAGAGAAACGTACCAACTGAATTTGAATGTTCAAATAGCTTTATCTATTCATCTTCTCGTTGTAGTGAGAGGGACGTCCATAAGGACGAACAGCTGGACAGATAACGCAAATATTTAAGGAGGAGGGGGTTTCAAATTAAATTCTCACTAAATTGTATACAAGCTTCGCATCACGTGTAACATCTCGAGCGGCGATTTATGTAACATTTAGATGTAATGACGTCATAATACAAGAATCTACAGAAAACATTTTCAGTAGCGAAGCTTTGATATCAGATGAACGAACAAATTAGCTAATTTAGACATATTCGTGTTGCAACATAAGATGAACTTAAAAAAAGTTAGTACAAGCTTACAAAATGAGTTAGATAAAAATAAGGTTACATGATTATTCTTTTAAGATGCCGATCAATGTTTGTAAATGATTGTGAATGTGAATTTACTTAGTAATAACTATAATAACGAACCTATGAAGAGATAGAGATGGCGACACCTTAGGACATGGGTTTATAGCATGGAGTTTGTTAAATATAGTTTTATCCAAATCTATATACAATCTTATCAAGAAATTAAATTTGTTTTAAGTATTGCATTTTATCATAAAATCTAACTTACTATGTCAAAAATAGAACTTACCCTTTGGTGAAAAAAGAATTGTGCTAATGTGTGTTTATAATTATATTATCATACTTACGCCTTTTCACTCACATTAATTTAAATACGAAGCGAATAATATTCATTTTGTGATAATTACTACACTTATACGTTCTGTGAAAAGAGTAGACTAAAAGGTATTTGACAAGAGGAAAATTAGTTCAATTCAAGTCGTCCTATTTCTAGACAATTTGAACAGATTATATTGATCTAGCACTATCCCTGTTTTGCTGAAGAACACATTTGTCTAGCCCCAAACAATTAATCACTATAATATTACTAAGTCTCCACATGTCCCTTATGCTCAGAATGTTTTATTAATTTCAAGCTGGTTAGGGTAATTAAACAATGGTAAATATTTCACAGAGAAAGAGCAGCTATCAGAGCTTTGAACCTGATTTCAAATAAAAAATAGAACATGGCTAAACGAAAGTATCCAGAAGCAAAAGCTTGATTTCTTGTGAATAATTATACTTAAGTTGAAAACCCTTGCAACAATGTTTCTTTTAACCTTTCAAGTTAAGAATTTAATCGTTTCAGCTAGATAAGCCACTTAATGTCTAAAATATACAAACAACGTCGTTTTTTGTAACTTGTCTTTGCTTACAAAGCAATAATATAATACACGTAGACAATGGAGTAACTAGCATGTTCATGTGTATTAAAATGAATATGGTTAACATTTTGAAAATAAGTACTTGTTACAATATTTGATGTTTCAATATTTAAACATTTTGTTTGTTTGTAAAACATGATTGATTTAATGTAATTTATATTATGAACAAGAACAAATGATTTTGGCAAATAAAAGAGTATCGTAACATTACATTTCACTGTTCAAACACAAAATGTTTTATATTTGTTTAACTAATAACAACAAAGCTCTTGGTCTTATTGAACAAGACGACATCTGATGTATCCGAGCATTGTTTATGCGCTGATTAAATCAGAATACTGACCAAATGTCACAACATAATGGCACGTTATACGTCAAAAAAAGATATTGCTACAATTATATGTCTGATTGATTGTTGAAAGGTAGGTATGTTATAACTTTCCCGAGGAATTGTACAAATGTAGTTAGACCATACGTGTATACGTTAACGGCCACAAGATTTCAAACTAGTCTTAATATATATAAATATAATTATAGAAAATTCAACACAACCGCCATTGTATTACAAATACTAATCTTGTGAAATAAATTGAATAATCCATTTTTAAATATAGAAGATTTAAATCAGACAAACTATTTAACATTAAATACCGCACGCGTACCTTATGTCAATACAATTGAAGCTTGCAAATTTTATCAAATTGTCTAAGCAGCCATTTACAGCAGGACTGACAATATCGTTTTATTGTCTTCACTTCTGGAGACAAGTGACTTTAATGACAATGAAATATAAATGTTATGCAAGATGCATGAGTTGACACAATAAAAGTGTAAAAAACAGACCCCGTAAAGAACGAACGCTAAATGCGATAAATTGATAATGTTGAAGGTTCGGTATGATCCTGTTAATGGACTGTATTGAAAAGAGCAAGTAACTGTTCACGTCACTTACAAGTTTTATATTTGAAATTAATATTTGGATGTTTGACATAAGTAATGTATTCTTGTTCTCTCATAACCACATAGGTATATTTGATGTAAGAGAGGAACGCGTTTCGCCTTTTAAAATAAATGATACAACAGTATCCTAAACTATATAAACCATATAATTATATATATATGAGAAGTTGTCGTCGCAATGCTAGACTTATTTAGAACCTCTTTTATATAATATATAGAATAGATTGTATATTATCTAACAATAAGTAAATTGCTGATAGTTTTGATTTTCCTTGTTTAAATATTTGTTATGAATCATTTGAAAAATAAGCTATAGTTTGTGTTCTTTAGGAATGTAACATTTTAATTCTTAAGAACGAAAAATATACTATCCACTATCCTAGTATTGTTGTCCGAGTTACACTTTACTATAACTGCCAGCATAAAAGCAACACATGAAAACAATGACCAGGTAAATGTGCAGATTTTGTAAAACCTTGATAAAAAAATAATTCGCTTTTATCAGGCTTGATTTCATTTTGTATCTACTTGGCTACATTTAAAAGCCATGAACATAAACCTTAAATATGAGTGTTGTGTGTTGATAGGAGATACTTAAAAATGATACAACATTTGTAATTGTGACAGCTTAAAATGTTTAATAATGATGTACATTGAACACTGCTGATAATTGTTTAATTTATATATATACCATTGCTTAATACGATTAAGATTATGATTTTACATGTATAATTCAGAATTGTGTTCTTTTTCAAATGTCAAACAAGTGATTAGAACACGGAATCATTTTTTCGCTCATTTGTTTCTACCACACGTGTCATGAAACAAATAAGCACATAACGAGAAGTAATGGGGTGATTTCAAAAGACATTTTCTACAATGGAATAATTTTGCAAGTAAAACCAAAAACTGAGAAAATGAAAACTTTTATCATATGACTATGAAATGTCTTTATATTTTATGGAAAAAGGGGATACATGGTAACGATATTTAATGGGATTTATGCTATCTGTTTAATCTTGATAATAAATTAAATACGTTTCCTTAAACCTTTTTGCACTAAATATATTCAATGAATCATTATAGCCATAATCGTAAAACATAAACCATTCATTTATTTCACTTTAAAAGAGGCAATAAACTTTCAATGTCAAACCTACATTTGATATAATTTAAAGGTAGGTTGTAAGAGCGAGACAAAGTATAAGATTCCGTTTTATCTTCAAGTTGTTAAATATGCCATTTAGAATGTTAACGTTTTTAAAAGAACCAGGAAACCCTTCATTGATACTTTTAAAGTTCTCAAATTTTTCATGGCAAAATTTGTGAGTACAGTATTTTTGTTTTACCCATAAATTATAATCAAGATTATTGACGCCATCGGGAATTCCCTGTTTAATATTCTTTGCCAGTCATGAAAATGAATGCGTAAGGTTGTTGTCATTTCTCATTGTTTACAAGACAGTGCGTATGGTGAAACCTCTCACGTCGCACGCAAAGTTGTTAACGATCAATTTATTAGACAATAATCAACACAATAAACTCGGTCGGTTCATATATTGAAAGTTTTCCAGGGTAAGTTTCGGAAAAGCAAATAAATAAGTAAATTTTATCTAAGACTGGTATTAAGACATAACATAAACATTTAACATTTAAGCCTACAGAATAGTAACCGGTACAACAAAACTAGTTTCTATCTCTAATCTTTATGAAGATACTTGCATCCAACCCCTTAAAGTAAGGCGCTACAAACACAAACAAATTCTTCTTTATAAAATGTTCAATAATCGTTCTCCTCATTACCTCTCTTCATTAGTTCCCGATACAGTAGGAGAATCTTCAGATTATAATTTACGAAATGCAGACAACACTAGAAATATATTTTGTCACACACAACTTTATTCTCATTCATTTTGCCATCATCAATTAAAGACTGGAACAATCTTTCTGTTAATTACAGAAATTCACCATCCATTTCAATATTCATAAGGAGACTTAATGAAGATGTTCAAAGTGTGCCTTCTCATTATTATGTATGTGAGAGAAAACATAATAGAAAGTCCCCTATGTGAATGTGGCGACATAGAAAACACATCTCATTATTTCTTCTCGTGTCCAAGGTACCAAGATTAACGAAATGTCCTCCTTAACAATTTAAGTGAAATAACAACTATCACACTTAACGTTTTACTCTATGATGATAATTCAATTGCTGACGATTTAAATGAAGCAATAGTCCTTCATATACACTCATATTTACACAGAACAAAACGTTTTGAAATGTAATAGAAAGTTATTATTTCTAATAAATAAATATGAAATAGAGATTTAGATGCATAATATCTTCTCAAAAGTATATTATAAACACGTTCCATCAACTCCATAGTATTTTGGTGACCATTTCCTGTTGTCTTTCTTTTTCTTTCTCTCAAAGCTGTCTCTTATTTTCCTACCTTCTATTACCCAACAGTTTCAACAATTAACTTACGTTTCCATATCTTTATTTACCTTCTATTACCCAACAATTTCAACAATTAACTTACGTTTCCATATCTTTATTTTTCTTTAATTTTTAGCTCGACTATTCGATAAGAATAAGTAGAGCTATTGTAATCACACGAGCGTCGGCGTCGGCGTCGGCGTAACCACTTATAATAAAGTTTTTGTAATAGTTCAAATATTTTCAAAGTCCATTGACATCTGGCTTTGAAACTTTGCACACTTGTTCACCATCATAACCCCAACCCGTAGACAGGAGGAGGTAACTCTATCAAGCATTTTGACAGAATTATGCTCCTTTTTTGACTTAGAATTTATGTTAAACGTTTTTGTAATAGTTCAAATATTTTCAAAGTCCATTGACATATGGCTTTGAAACTTTGCACACTTGTTCACCATCAAGACCCCAACCTGTAGACAGGAGGAGGTAACTCTATCAAGCATTTAGACAGAATTATGCCCCTTTTTCGACTTAAAATTTACGTTAAAGTTTTTTGTAATAGTTCAAATATGTTCAAAGTCCATTGACATATGGCTTTGAAACTTTGCACACTTATTCACCATCATGACCCCAACCTGTAAACAGGAGGAGGTAACTGTATCAAGCATTTTTTTTACTATCAAGCACTAAGAATAGTCGAGCGTTGCTGTCCTACTGACAGCTCTTGTTTTTTAACATGTTTAAAAGTTCTATTATTTTTCTTGATAAGTTTAAACGTGCTAATTTGTGCATTTATCACTTACGTGTATTTATGCTATAGAGCTATAGGGTTTTCTTTCACATTTTTATGTCTAAATTCTATTATTAAGGTCGTTTCGATTAGGAAAACCAGAGTGCAAATTGCTATATTTCTTGTACATGTAAAGAAGCAAGTTTATAGTGAAAATGTTATGTATATTTAACACAAAAATGCATATAATTGTTACCATTTTACATACTCTTTGAGATAGTGATTACGGAAAGAGTTTCTAAAAAAGCTTAGCTTCCTATTCAATCCGTACTATTTATTATTTGTCAATTATCATGTAAATGTAATACTTATAAATAAATATTGTTTAAACTAAACATTTAACAAAAAGCTTTTTTGAAAAAGAATTTCATATTAGGAAATGTGTTAAAGATTAAGTGATAAGATATCTTCATCCATTTATTGGCTAAAGATAAATCACTTCTTTGTCATATCTTGAGTCGTTTAGCTACTGTAACAGCGAAATGAAAATGAAATACATAAGTTAACAAAAAGAACTGTTATTTTAAAGTGATGAAATTAATGAAAGTTTAACAGTTACACTTCTTTTGCAAATAAAATATAAATTGTCTTCACAGAAAGACAGTAAGAGCAATGTGACTAAAGTTCAGATCTACTTATTTCTTTTATGTAGATCTGAAGATGACCGTGCATGTTTCGCTTTCATTATATTTCGGATTTCTCGAGAAAGCTATTTTAGCCATGCAATCAAACCGGTTTTAACAAAGGCATTAGAAGAATATCAAAATACCGTTCAACGTGGAAGTTAAACACATTGTTTAGTTTTGTAAGAATAAAAATGTTTGAAGTAATTACTTTAAAAAATAGAATCAACTTTTAATGGGCAACATTGGTTTGCTAGTTTACCTGTCGGCTATATGGACAACGCCGTGTTTGTTCTCGAAATCATGAAATCTACCTGTTCAGTATAGATTTACCCTGAGTTAACATTTTAGAAACTGCATCACTTTCAAACTTATGAAATCTCGCCGATTAGTGGCTGTGTGTGGCTGTGTGAATAGTCACCAGAAATAATTCCGTATATGGTCACCGTCAGATCTGAAAGCGGAGCATTATTTAAAGCTAATTTTAATCAGATTGATAGTAAGAGCAATTGAAGATTAAATGTATTGACTGTTGTTTGATAGAATAATAAATGCATTTTATATCAAAACTGAAAAAAGTTGTTTGGGAGTAAATTTCAATTCTATCATCATTACATCATCATGCATGGAAAAGAACTTGAAAGTTCTTTAATAATTTTAAGCTAGTTAGAGCTCTTTACTCGAAATGGAATATTGCAAATTTGTAGTTGTATACAATATTTCTTCTTGTCGAGGGTGATAACCTATTTCTTTAGGAATGCAGTAATACAATCTTTTACTCATCATATATGAAATGCTGATTGCCTACTATACTTCAACCCTAATAAAATTCAGAACAAAATATTGAATTGGAGGTTTGTAGATTTGAAAGACATAGGTTTTTATACTTTTAAACTGGACGTAATACAAAAAATGCTAAGCACTTACAAAGTCAATATGTTAATTAGTACAATTAAAAGAAATGTCATACTTTAAACGGTCAAACATAATCTGTACTCATAATTATTCCTTATTTGTATGTGACATAATTTTACAATTTCTATCAATGCCCACTTCAGTGTTTCCATATTAACAATTCATTTACAATTGATGACAACTCGAATTTGGATATTGATTTTGTTTATAAACGGCATTACAAAATGGTGTGAGAGAACAAAATTTATATACTTTATTTATTTCATAATAATAACATAATAAACGAAGTATAATTAATGACACGCCATACCAAATAACCATATAAACTCTTTATAAACGTTGACATAATGAAATGCATGGTCATTACGCTTTATATATTGAAATAGAAAAAATAACTGCTTGAATGGAACATGATTATATTGTCATATTAGAATGCACGTTCTTGGTAAGCATTCAATATAAATATAACAAAAACAATAAGGAAACAATAAGGATGCATTCAGTTAAAATGCATGGCTTACCTATGTGGTAAACTGTGATAGCGTTTTTTTTTTTAAAATTTATATCTTTTTGGAGGTCAGTGGTATCTTAAGGAGGAACGATCGTGTGAAACACGTCTGATTAAAACAAGGGAAAGAACTTATATAAAACATATCATCACAACGGTGGCAATAATGTTGCTTGCGTGACATCTTCCAAAGTTACGATACATTTGCATATTCTGAGTTGGAGTTATATATTAACAGCAACAAACACACACGAAAGCTAAGTAAAACAAATAACTTAAGAAGCTTACTTGGAGGTTAAGACAATAATTATGTGATTGCACGCAATGATATGATCTATATTTTATGTTTCAGCTAAAAATCTCCATATGTTTATCTGACACTTAGCTTTGAATAGTTTCTGCTAAAAACACCTTTAAGTCTCACAATAGCCGTTGTATGCATAAAAATTATGTATATACAAAACAACTAAAACTAAAATAAAACAAAACGTGAAAACAATATGCAAATAAATAAGAAATCATTAATAAAAAATAATTTCAAAATCTCGGTCAACCTTTATCTTTACTTGCATTTGTTATAAAATGTGTGTAATCATCTTCAAGTACAATGACATTAAGGATTGTTGACATCAGGAGGTATTATACTTGTCATAAGAAGTCATGAATGTCGTTTTCGTTTTTATGTTCACTGTAACAGTAATTGTAACACTCACCTGAAGTAGACAACACTTGTTCGCAGCATGATTATTTCATCTGTGGCAATGTCATTTGTTTCAGTAAGGTTGTTTTAAACATAGTTCTATTAAAGGAATTTCTACAAAATTATTTACATATTTTAACCTTACTTTTAGCGTTTATCTACCACAAGGACCCATGTGGCAAAGACGTTTGCTTGATGAAGATCACAGTTGTCAATATCATTTGAACTTAAGCATTTTGACTTATTAAAACAATTGCACTTTATAAAGTCCTACGTATAGGGCTTGGTATGAGGACACAATAAATCATAGCCATTATAAACAGTATAAGCACACACAGTCAATTATATATTATTTAATCACATGAACTATAACGGCTGTAAATTTGAAACTAAATTAAATTGAACGGCCTTCACGAAACATGGTATTATTAGACTGGGTGAGCACAATGAGTATTTGCAAGTAAAACATGTTGGAGCTATGCAAGGATTTGTCATAATAAAAAACTTTGTATTTCAGAATAAGGAAACAATTTGCTAGGTTATTCTTGATTGATTGACTGCAACCATTTTTTAAAAAAAAAATTTTAAGACCTTTGGCAAGAGCCCACACTTATATTTCCTTTATGCCAGACTGGTAGTGATTATATTAATCCATCTATTTGATTAAAGAAAATTCCGAATATATACTTATGTGCCTATGTTCATCATTATATATTCATTATGTTGACAGGCCTTGCTGTCTGGAATATCATACTATTTTTGTATAGAAAAGTAATAATTTTTCTTTGTTATAAAGCTCTCACATTTCTATGTCAATATTTTTATTTAATCATCTGATTACCTTTTAATCCTAAGTGCATTATTTTTCCGAACGCATTATTGTGAAGATAATATTTTTTCGTGACAAAATAATTCAAATATTTTGGTAAAATCTATTAATAAATTCTTGATTATTAATGAATACTTGCTTTTTCTACCATTTTAATTACGTATCAGCACAACCATAGAACGATTCTTTCTTAGAGTGTAAAATATGATGATCATACTTTGTTAGTAAAATGCAAAATTAATCTTTAATTATAACGGATTCAAGCAGGAAGATCAAGGAAACTATTTAATGCCTCACTTTTTTCTTTGCTCTTTTGTATGACGTGCAACTTTCTTTGAAAAACATTCATGAATTTAATGAAATTATCAGTTTAATCAGTTTTTACGTTTGAAGACACGACATTCGTTATAACGTATAAAATTATGTTTCTTAACAAAATATAGGCAGATGTATTAGACAAAGTTGTTCGTGGTTTGTTCAACTTGTTGACTTCATACAAAAAATAGAAAAAATGGTGATTTTGCAAAACATTTATGATCGTAAAATTGCGATCAGAGTGTAGCTATGTGACAATTGGTTGTAAAAGGTAATGCTACATGCCAATTAGGGCTATTGCACTTGTTTTATTGAAAATGAAAGTCATCTATTAAATGTTTTAGCTATTCCTGTACACGTGTTCACTTTCACGTATTTGAAGAAGAAAATTTGTCTTTAAGTAAATTGATCCAAATGGAAAGTCTGTAATACTTCAAATAATTATATTTAATTTATATTGATCCGATATTACTTATCTGGGATAAAAAAGTCTAGTATGAAAATTCATATTATTCATTTTTAAACTTGTTCTCGTAATTGATAAAAGCTCGTGTATTTTCTTTTTTAAACTGTTGTGCAACATTAAGTTTGTGGAAATAAATTACTCGTTAACATTGTGCTACATTTTTAAGACAAGTACGTATACATTCACTACCTTTTATCAAAAGCATGTGGAATGCAGGATGTAAAATAAGAAACAATGTCGGTCGGCTTTTTGTTAATTAATGTAATAAACCTAAGCACTAAAGCATATGTTATGGAAATGAACAATGATACAATCAAATCAACCAAAAATATTTACCAAACATATTTATTTTTAATTAAAGAACTGAAAATAAAGGCGCAGCTGTACTCGTTGGCTGATACTTTAACATTATTTCTAATGTGACTGAAAATATAATCAAACACCAAAGTTATTACGAATTTGTAATTTTGTCTGATATTACTGTAATTACGGTTGTTATAGAAATGTTTGCTTCACGTAATCAAAAGAAAAATACAATGTTTCATCTTCTATTTGTTTAGATGATATTAAACATTTAATCTAAAGATATTTAGGGTAATAATATCATTGGATAAATCTCATTCCTATAATTTACCTTCAGGTTAGCACAATTACACTGTTACATTGAAGTCTAAGACAATATTGATCCCCCGTTGGTTCAACCAACATATTGTCTGTAATATATATGTAATGTCTGAAATATGAAGTTACCTCAGAGCACTTCAGGGAAAGAGATTATTTTTACATTATGCTGATGGCAGCATATCTTACGACAAAAATTGAAATTGGCTGCAATTATGGTTTTTATTTTCTACTGAGGTAAGACTTTCCTTTATTAATAACATATATCTAACATATAAATATACAAGCGGTTTTAACATAAAGTGAATACCTTTCTGCTTGATTGCTCAATATTTTTACAGTTTTATCTCCTTAAATCTTCATAGAAAACAGAGTCTATTAATTTAAAATTAAATTGAAATTGAACATATTATTATGTCATTTATATTCCAGAGAAAGCGTAAATTTCTCTCAAAGTATTCCATTAGACAATTTAGTAAACCACTCAACAAACGTGATAGATAAATTCTCATGAATGATTCGGATGTGAATTTTGCACTGCATACAGTCCCTCTATGCATTACATGTAACACTGTAAGTGGAAAACATTGAAATTGTGAACGAAATTTTAATGTATACTAGAAATGAAATAGAGTTTAAGTATTTTAATAAAGAATGTTTCTTTTAATAAGTAAAAAAAAACCACAAGAACAATTTGTAATGTAAAAAGGTCAAGACCATTATTTACCTCTTATTTACTGGAAAGCGAAAGTTAATGTAAAATCATTATCAACTGAATTATGTTTAACAAAAATATTCAACGAAACCTTTATGAATGATAAATATAGCAAAGTTGTAAAATAGTTCAGGGTCGGTTTGATTGATAACGTTAATGAATGAAATCTACCATCAACTTCTCCTAAGTATACCATGGCATTGACGCTTTCTAATTTTAAAGATTTATTACCCCAAAGTATGTAAATTACACGACAGGAGTGTCAATAACTTCGAATGAATGGATATCATATATTCAAACAATCATTAATATTTGGTATATTTAATTAAAATAACTACATTGGTGATTTCTAAATGATAATAATAATGATAATAATAATAATAATAATAATAAATAATGATGATGATGATAATAATAATTGTAATACATAAATAAAATAAAGCAGTAAAAGGACATGCACTCTATTTAAATCTAAGATGGTTTATCATTAAAATGTCAAGCAGTTAGTAAATGTAGTAAGAACATTATATTCATTTTCTGTTTATTTCATTCCGCAACCTTGCTTTCATTTACTAGTAAAACCACTCAACTGAGAAATGACGCTGAAACTACATAAGTTTAATGTTATGAGTAGTAATGATGTGATTTCAAAATAATAATCGACCAACTTATTGACTTTGCAAGAGAAAATAGATATTAAGACAATAATTTGTTTCAAAATAATTGTCTACCGACTTATTGACTTTATTGCGTTCATTGGGAGCCGCCTTTCCTTGTTGATCTTGTTTATCATATTTTTTACAATGACAAAACGAGAGAAAAAACATTATAACAATAACTTCCGAATTCCTTTTTCTGATGTGTTAAAAATGGAAATAAATCAAACAATCATTACGATATTTTAAACATGATTAAAGGACCACTTAATTGGGTTTATCGCCAATACTGTCTTTTCTTTAACTATACCCAAAAGGTTTGAAATTTATGAAAAATAAATACTTTCTGATGTTGATTAGATAACTTTATATAACAGGTAATGAGTATATTATGCGGTTACTAAGCACAAATAACCTTGATTTTTTTTTGCTCAATGGTCTATTTTTGCAACCAGTTTCTAAGCGAAAGCTCGCCAGTGTGAGTCTGAGCCAAGGTTTGATTTTTTTGTGATTCGTTTGCGCCCTCCTATTACAAACTAAAATGTACTTTAGAAATGTATGTGCTTATCTTTTCTTTACAAGATACGATACAAATTAGGCAATTGATATTTCCTTCATTCTTTTATACTAAACTAAATAAGCACGACTAACAGTATTGATACAACTGTATCGCTGAAGTTCCTAATGAATGGCCTTATTATTTGTATTGCAATTAAAATAAAACAATTAGTGAACGCAATAAATATGTGCAGATGAGTGGCATAAATAATTCATGTGATACATATTTTTGTTTTAAATGAAATTTGAAAACATTTTATAAGAATGTCATTTTTCATTCTTTAACATTAATATCATGTATCAACATTATTTCAAATAATGTCTTGTATTGGCAGATAATAACAAATAATGACGTGATTTCGAAAGACATTTCCTACGAGGGAGTAAATTAGCAATAGAAAGAGAAATGAAAATCAATTTACTTATTATTATAATGGTTCTTTTATGATTAGGTAACTAGATAAAAAGTAAAAAAGTAATAATGTGTAACAAAACATTATTTTATGTTTTATCGCCAGAACCATTTACATTTTGTAACCATTTCATTATATGGAAGATACTTTTGAAAATATTGTTTTTGAAGCTCACTTGATGAAATAATATTTTATCATGCACAAAAATATAAGAACAAGTTTTATTTTTATATTTTGCTTAAAACAAGTTTGCAAGACATTTCTTAATAGTAACATTATTATTAAAGAATGTTTTCCCCGCTGACAGTCTCAATTTCAATCATATTTCACATAAATACATAACGACAAGAGCTAAATAAATAAGTACTGAAAATAAATTGTTATTTAATTAACAACTTGTCATAAGAAAGAAAAGGGCATATGCAGTCAATAAATGACAGAAGGCAAATAAATATACATATAAAATGCGACTAGGAATTTGGAAAACATGTATTTCTGAAAGGCTGCATTACGAACACTGGGTTATTTATTTCTTGTGTTGATTGTTCTTGAAAGATGCATTGTCAATACAATGACTATATACACTGGCATGTGTTCTTTTCTTAAGAAAAAAATTAAGGTGAAATTCTTATTGTTATCCATTGATCTAATGTTTGCAGACCTGATAATGTCCGAATATAAGGGAGATTCACATGGGGGGAAATCTTTAAAAAAGAGGACCCTCTTTATTAAATTGTATGAAAGTATATTTTAAACATTTTCACTGGGAAAATATCAAATAAATATAATTTTCAAGGATGAATGAATAATACGGTCAAAAGCAGAACATAAATGTTGGTAATTTATTACTACCTACCTACCTGCCTGCCTGCCCGCTTGCTTACCTACCTTAGTGATACAACAAACAGCGTTCTATATACTGTAGTATTGTTTTGATACTGCTGCATAAAAAGCGTCAATAACAAGGATTTGTTTTGTATTACAGATATCCCTAATTTCCAAATGCAAAGTTTATCCGGAAATTACTATCAAGGAGTGTTTGCGTAATTAAACCATCATGTCGAATAATGTAATTATAAATATAGAACATATTGTCTCAAATTTTTGTTTGTAAATTAAAGACGTTTATAAATAAAATCAATATCCAAGTCAGAGTTGTCACCAGAAATAAATATATTGTTTATATAGAAACATACGAAGTCCGCAGTGATAGAAATATTGTATATACATGTAACTACATTTTTCCAATATTTCATTTCTAGGATGCAACTGTACCTAGCAAGAACTTTCGAGTTGTGTTGCATGCATTATTTCGTAATGATGATTAAATTATAATTTACACCCATACAGCTGCTTTGTGTTTTATTTTTACTATAAAATGTATTCATTATTTAATCAAACAACAGTTAATACTTTTTCAATTGATTATATTATGTCTTTCTGTGAAGACGGCATCTATTTTTGGTTAGCTAAACGTCTCAATATTGGACAACGAAGTGATTTAGCCAATACATGGATGATGATGTTGTATTGGTTAATCTTTAACACATTTTCAAATATAGAAATGTTTTTTCATAAATATTTAATGTTATAACTAACTCCCAGTCTGAGATATACTATACATATTTCTTTGCTTTTATGAAATTTATTCTGGAAAACTTCCAATATATGAACCGACCGAATTTATTGTGTTGATTGATCATTTTTTATTCTTTTACGTGTAGCGTGATAGATATCACCGCATTGACAAATACACAATTCTAAATTATACATTTATGCATAGTAAAGTGTAACTCAAACAATTTATAAAGTATTTTGTTCTTAAAATTTAAACTGGGTCATTTCAAAAGACTGATTCATAGTTCAAACTTTCAAAGAGCCTAAAACATAGCAATGCAATAAGAAAAAAAACTACCGTTTGCTGGCCATCTTAATAGTCTATTTAATTGTAATCTATAAATTGTAAAGTAATGTAAAGTAATGAAATGAACAGGTCATAAATGAAAGAGAAGTCCTTGTCAGAATTAACTTAAAGGAAGATTAGAGTTAAAATCATCAGCGTTATCAAAGGGCACTTAATTATATCACATTACATGATGTTTTTATTTATTATAGAAGAGAGGTGAGAACTTGTGCTTTTCATATCATCAAATGTCATTTCCATAGTAATCAATTTGATTAGTACTACTTAATGATTCTCTAAAGACTCTAATTCCCCCAGTGTCCATATCAATCGTGTAATGTTTCAGAAACAACAACAATACGAATCAACACGATGTATAACAATAATCAAACATATCATGACTGTAAAGAAATCATAAAAAAAATGAGATCACGGAGTTTTTGAAATATTACTATTTATTCGATTTAATACATTTAATGTATTTCAAAATATAACAATTCAAAGAAGTATTTTAACTGTGCATGATTTTTTCTCAAGCTCAGGCGAGTACCAAGCTCAGGCGAGTACCATAACAATTAATATTTTATTTAGAAGCCCTGTAATTGATTATTCATTGTTCAAAGAAACCAGTTTCAATAAAGATATTTTTCGAAATGAAGCAAATGATATTTTCAGTCATATTTTTTTGCAATATATCAGATAGGATCGTTATAATCTCGAAATACTGTTTTATGTCTTTGTGTTTGTTTCTTTTTTATGAGAACTAAAAATTAATAGTATTTGTTTGACATATCATTCAAATATGCATTCCATGTAAAGTCCGTGACAGTAGCAAAGAATTGTTAAAACCGCTAATGAACTACATCGACATGTACGCGTTACCGTAAATAAATCATGTTGAAACAAGAAAGAATCATTAGCTAAATAAGTAGGTTATAATGTTTTATCAAGTCTGTGCTAACTTTTTAAGGATTTAGGTCAATAATTCAATTGGAATTTCGTTTAATGAGAAATGAAATGTACTAACGTAAACAGATATCATACAATTGTCTGATACATTTATATAGGCATTACTTTTAAAACATGTTGATGAATAAAAGTGATACCAACATAAACTGTTATCTTAAAATATGTATTTGTTAATTATCACAAATTGATCGCTTTATGATTACAGGCTTACATCTTACGGCTGTACAAAACAAACACTATATGAAATGAAAGTAATATACAAGAAACACGTATTTTTCAATTCAATTTCAATTTATTTACAAAATGCACAAGTCCCACAATAGCGGGAAACATCAGCAGTATACATTCATAAACATATACAAAACATAATGGAAAACGGCTATATTACATTCTTAGGATAATAGTAATATATAGTTACAATTTGGTGAGAAGAAATATATATTAAGTTAACATATTTAGTATGATTAATGGATCAAATAGAATGTTTACACATTTCAAAATAAAACGAAAGCGTATTGAAAAAAACAACAACACGAAAGATATCCAGGTTATATTCAGGTTCTAACAATTTAACATTCATTTCAGTATCAATTGTTTGTAATTAAACAGAAAGTTTCATATTTGAATCTTAGATTTGTATGTATGAGAAAAAAATGTGCGCAACGTACTTATATCATAAAGATCGTACTTTAATACTTATTGTAATAGTGTGAAATTATATATATTATATATATATAGCCGAGAAGACATAGTAATTCAAATATCTTAAGATATTCTACTTTTCAAATTTCAACAAAGGTGATTACATGTTGCATAATTTCATCATTTTTATGAAAGAGAGAGACTTATATGAAGTATGTATAACAAAGAAACAAATTTTCTTTTAAATAATTCAAATGTCAAATAAATAAATATATTTATATGCTTTACTCAATATATAATGATTTGTATATTTAACAATATAAGTTTAACTCTTTCATAAAACACAAGAAAAGGAAAATAATGCAATATATTTGCAGCATAAAGAGCATTTTTGTCAGTTATGTCATTTCAGAAGAGTAGTAAGTATTCTAAAATTTCTAGAAATGTAGTATTTTAATGTTTCACAATGTGACATATAAGTTTCACTGAACCTTTTATAAATATCCTAAGTATGTGAACTATGTGAATATAAGTTATAGAATATACTGTTTTTAAACAGAAATCATTAAGATCTAATACATATGCATGGTATATAAGTATGTTGACATGTTTCATCTACCAATACCTTAATCTACAGTGTACATTACATAGACAATATATGTAACATAGAGAATAATCAAGAAAAAACAAAATATTGAATAATTTTATTACAACAGATACTTAAATTTTCTAATTTCTTCATATTTTTACAGTTTAATAATTCTATGAATTTAAACATACTTGGTCTTTGTCGGTAAAAATTATCTATATATTTTCTTCTTTCGTTTTCAAATATTGGACATTTAAAAATGTAATAAAATTCATCTCCTAAATCTCTACAAAGAGTGCATTTACGATCGTTTACGGGTATGTTTTGCCAACGTCCCGTTTCAATTGGAAGTCGATGGTTCCTTGTTAAAAACATAAAAAATTCCTACCGAAATACAGAGATAATGTGTCTATGTACGCGCTTCTACAAAAGTTATCTTTAATATATTTATACTAATTTGAGTCTGGCGTATTGTTAATTTCAGCTCTCAAGCTTTGAATATAGATATCTTTTAACTTTTGAAAGTTTGCTTCAATAAGCCGTTTACTACTGCTAAAACATTGAGCATACCATATTCCAGAAAAAACTGTCTCACATAAATATTGTTTAACATTTTCTATCCAGAGTGACTTAACTAAATTATTATTTTTTAGTTCCTTTAAAACAATATACAACTTAGATGATAGTTTTTTGTTTCATTACTATTTATATTATCAATAAGTATTGTCCAGTATGGTACAACCCTATGTTTAATATGAATTTTTAAAGGAAAAATGCCTGTCTCTCCGTACACCATATGGGCGCCGTCATGACAAAATGACCCTTCGGGCAATTTTCTTCGACTTTTTGGTTTCATAATTTTCATAGAAACCAATTATTACAGATGATTTTACTTTTTATTTGACGAAAAAATCTTGAAAAATGTCAAAGATATATATTTTTATGTACATAGACCAATGTGATGCTTCGACGTCGACGACGACGTTTGTTTAAACGTTGAACGTTTTAAAGAACGTCGTGGTTCATTGCTGAATTGCTTTGTTTTAAAAATAGATTTTGTAAGAATCAATAAAGACAGTAACTCCAAGTGAATTTATTTTACAGTCCTATGAAGTTACAAACTTCAAATTCATAAATATGAAAAGATAACATAAGAAATCACATAAACTGATCAGCACTAATGTGCCCAGTATATTGGTTAATTTATTATTAACGAATTTTTAAAAACTTGCAATATATACATCATTCTTATATCAAATGATATCTAGTTTATTGATAACAAATCTAAGGACTAAACATACAGACAAAGATAATGCATGTATACATTTGTACATTCAAATCTAAATTGTCATTCTTCCCGTAACGGTGGGCACGTCACATCACGGTACGCCTGACGTACAAAAGGTCGTACATTCTTGTACAGATATTGCTGGGCCTTGCGCGGGAAAGTCCACCCGGTAGCAAAACTGCAGGGAGAATATCTTCTGGTATGTAGCATTTCTCTTCAGGATTGTGACCCGCTGCTCTACGTCATTCGAAGCGCTCTTTCACGTATATAGCATCCCTTCGTAATACGGAAAGCGTGATAGCGCTGTACACCCCGTAATGGTAAAAAGAAACGCGGCAGAAATGTCTTCCAGTCATACCTGTAATATATGTTGACTTAGTTAATAATATGTCAGTCATAAATTACTTGATATTTTACAATGACAAGCAAGTATTAATACACGTACAAGTAATATGACAGCATTTATGCCGAAGCCGAATTAAGCTCTCTATTAATTTGTTTTGTTGTTTTATTGTACAAACTTATTTAAATTGGGTGTAAATTTTAGAAATTCAAATATTTGTAATAGAATACCAAGTCCAATTCTGACATCCATCCTCCTTGCGGAAGAGCACGGGGAAATTGCTTGAAGCAGACTTTCCCACGACAGATGCCACCTGCGAAATACTGTCCAGTCCGTGCGTCTATACAACTTCTTGATATGTCCAAATCCACCATCCACAAGACACCTGGAATCGAATAAAAAATAAATAAAAAATTGCTTATTTATAGTTAATGTTGATTTTATTTTTATTTCTATAGGAACTTAATGATTGCAAGTAGATTTGTTCTGGAATAATCGATTTGTTCGACAGTGTTTTAGTTTTAATCTAATGGCCAGATTGTCTCTATGGCATGCATAAAACACGCCCGCTGGTGTGCAAGCACATACATGTTTAAACACATAAAAATAGCAAATGCTCGTTTTGTGCAGACCAGAATTATTGTAGAGGACTGTCATAAACTAAAATACATAAGTTCGCATTATACGAGTATAAAATAAAATATAAATTAAAAACATAAATTACTTTGTGTGACCAGGAATTCCCATCAGGAGTGTTATCTCATCATGGAGCCCCATATGAATTCGCCATGCCAGATACGCTAACATAAAGCGATTTTTATTCTGCGCTGTAATAAAAAATTAATATATTTTTACTTCACCATTTAAACTAAAACTTAAAAATTATGCTTTGTAAATGTAGCATTTTGAATATAAAACAGAATGTTCAATGCTATACTATTATTTAATTAAAAAGACATTTACGGGAAAATACTCACAACCACAGTTGTCGGCGTGCATGACGCAAGCTTTCTCTCCAAATCCCTGGTTTTCGAGGCAGTGATGTAGCATACTTATAACTGAGTTTGGCCCGTGGGTTCCTGTACCATCAACACCTGTTAATTTAACATTAATTATAAGTATATTTCATATTTCGACAGCACACATTTAAAATGACATTTTATTTATTATATGTTTATATGAAATTAATATTTTTACAATACTGAAAAGCAAATATCTGTATTATAGAAAAAAATCAAAATTTATTTACTTTTTATTTACTTATTTATTTATTTATTTATTTATTTATTCTTAACATACCAATTGATTCATCCTCGTCTATAAGGTAATTATATTGTTGTGACACTGAATCAACACGGACGCCAAAAAATTGTATTTTCCTGCCAGTAACAAAATACAAAGGGCCCATTTGTTGACTATGGTGTGGTATAGTCACATTTTGAGAATAGTCGAATGTGTAGTGCACTTTTGTTAAATCACTAGTGCATGGCTGGGCAGGTCGATTGAATGTGACTGATGTGTGCCTCATTTCCTCACGAGCCTCTTTTATTGTCTGTCTATAAACCTGTCGCTCTCTCTGTGCATCCTACATAGTTTGTGTAAATAAACAAAAAATATAAACAAATCACTCCAACTCTATAATTATTAACCTTACAATAAAATATCTATAAACACGTAATGCTAGTAAACACAAATATAACTTAATAAATGTTAAATTATTGATAGCAAATTTGGTTTCACATGTATCAAACTATAATTCAATTGATATGTCAATAATTTCAAAAGTATGGTTCCATTACGGAGGCAAATAATTACCGCAAGAACTTGCAAGGAAAAATCAGTGTTACTAATAAACATTTGGAAACAGGTGATCATTGAAAGCATTAATAACAACAAAATGACATGAAAATTGCAGACTTGTTTTGATTAATTAAGCGTCATAGGTGTTAAAGTCAAATCAGATTAAATTCCGCTGTCGAACGGATTTTAAATTTTAGAACGGATTAGCGTATCTGTAGATGGAAGTCAGTATGATATAATTGATATTACCTGTATATGTTCTCGTAAAGCGTTTGCTGCCTCAAGTTTGTCCATCTCATGTATAGCATCAGCCACCCTTTTCCTTATCATCTCGCACTTATGACAAACGTCATCTTTTGCCGTCATTATCTTAATGTGTGGAAGGCATTGCTTCCAAACACATTTAAATGTAGTTATTCCAAGAACTCTGACGCCGGCTTCTATACATGCTTGTTGGTATTTTGAATGTAAATCCACTTTCGTAGTATTACATGGTAACAGTATAGGCGCAGCCTCGTCTGCTCCGCGTGGTGCTGCTGGCATTGTTAACCCGTTGATTTCTGCATATAATAACAGGAAATCAACACAGAAACGCACGTCCTCGTACTTAACTGCATGGCTTGGCTTTCTCCCGGTATTCCCATGTATTCGCGGCACCGGTCCATTTGAATTTAAATGTTTCAGTAAAGATTTAACAGTTCTCTGCCCAATATCATTAATGTGGCAGAACACAGATTTACAGACAGTTTTGCCATCAAATGTATATCTATATCTAACTCGTTTACGTTTACCTTTCCTGGTTTCCTGTGCACCTATTTTCAACAGACTTCCCATAACAAACATCTCCTTTTGGTCTTTCTCCATTTCCCTGAGAGACAATATATGCCCTTGAATGTGTTCAGCATCAAACTGCGACAAACAATTGGTTTTACACTTACATTGTACACTTGTGACAGCATTATCGTCTGACTCTGATTCTAAACCGCCCTCGCCCCTCTCCTCATCTGATCCTTCCGGAATGTCCTCTGCAGCACTGTAGACAAACTCATGGACACGCCCTATGATTGACTCTGCATGTTGGTCGTCATCATCGTCTCCCCACTCTCCATTTAATTCGTCCTCTGTTACATGTGCATGTGGCCCCTTCTCGACTGTCTCATTAACAATGCCAAATTCCTCATATAACTCATCTAAATCCTGCGTTTAAATAAAGTAAAAAAAATAATTATAATAATCTATTGATAAAATTGTATGACCGATGATAGTTATGATCGATATAATCTAGAATGAAATATAAAATGATATTATATGTTGTCCCAGTTATCCAGTAAAAATAACTCGGGTACGATAGTAAATGTGGTAATATATCTATACCTTAAAATATTTCTTCCCTTCTTACAAAATATCTATGAAGCACTGTTACAGGTACAATTTAAATTTATTTACTGTATGCATACCAAAAAGAAAATTAAAAAAAAAAAAAAAAAGGTGAGGCAAGGTTTCGAACTTCGGTCCTCTGATTTGTCAGTCCTTCACTCTCCCGACTGCGCTGCAGAGACGTTGTGTATAAAGTGTAGTTATATTTCTATAGTAGAGTAAATCGATCGATAACATGAACGATTACTCTTGGTCTGTAACTATGTTATGAAGGGAGGCAATTCCTTTGTATATACTGTTGCTATGAAGTAAAACCACTGAAAATCGGGATTATTCGATAAAATTCGCATCGTAAACTTAAACTGCTAAATACTTTGCTCTATATATTACATGCAGGATGCAAGTTGACGAATAAAAACATGATTTCACCATAAATAAACTCATTTTTTAACTGAAGCGCTCAAATCATCTGTCAAATTTGACAGCAGACGCAACATCTTAAAAAAGTAAAAAAAAATCTAGTTTTGCACTTTAAATCTTTGTATTTTTTGTTTTTTAAGTCATATAAAGATACAAAAATACCTGAAAATCATTCTTCTCAGACATGGTGTCTAAATTCCGCCTACAAAACACGGAAATTCATGATCTAGCGGCAACAAGGTACTTGAAAAGCCGACATAAACTGTGAACAATTTCGCGGACTTTTAACCGGTGTTTGAAAAACTTGTCCGAAGTACAAAATGTCACGACGGCGCCCATATAAGACTGTGTAGACTTTTTAAATTAAAAATATATTTGTAAAACTTCAGTTGAACTTTTTCGAAAACAGAAACATCGCCAAATCCCCGAATTTCACTTCCATATAATTAAATTGGTTTGATTGTCTTTTCAAATAGTTCAATTTGTAAATCAAATGGTAAAGCTAACAATTTAAGTTTCCTTAACAATGCAAACATAGCTTTATTTGCTTGATCTGCAATTTTTTAGATTTATAAAAAGAGCCACTTTTATTAATGTATATACCTAAATATTTGTACTCATTTACAACTGCAAGAACGTTTTCTCGTATTGTAAACACGTAACAACTTTTAGAACGGCCTTTACTGAAAATCATAATTTTTGTTTTGTTTACATTAATGTTTAATTTCCATTGATCGCAGTATTCTTTGAATTTATTTAAGGCAATTTTAAGATCTTTTTCATTATCACTGAATATGACGGTGTTGTCAGCGTAAAGTAAAATAAATAGTTTCAAATAAAACCGCACCCCTTCAACAAAAGCTTCTCTAGAAACTCCATTTACACCACCTCTATTAATATAACTTTCAAGGTCATTCAAGAAAACTGAAAATAGAAAAGGAGACATGTTTTCTCCTTGACGTACCCCAACAAGACAGTCGAAAACCCTTAGTAATACAAAAGATAAGCCACTAAGTTAAAAACATATGTAAGAAACCCATATAGAAATCTGAGTATTTCCGATTGAAATAATATCTGATTTTAGGTGTTTCATAAATTAAAGTGGTGCTAGTTTCTGTTAATTACCAAACCACAAAACACTCATTAAACTTTTTGAATAACATTAAATCATTTAATCCTTTAAGGGAATGAAGTTTGAGAAGTGACAAGTATGTCGTGTTTAAGGGACATTAACTTATACCATGTAACACTAAACATAATTAATTTCAAGTTAAAACTAAAGTAAGTATAGTGTTCTTAACAAAATAGGCAATACAAAATAAACACTGCTTTTAAGATATATGAGATTATCAAATGTTAAAAACAAAGTTCTCAATTTGGCTATATTTGAATGAAATAATAAAGTTGAGACGAATCATGGCAAAATTTTATCTTAAATTGACTTTTAAATGCTCAGTTACCATTTTCCCTTGGGTGGGCATTTAGTTACTTTTATATGTACTTTTATATGTAAAGCTTTTATCAGTTGATAAACTTTTGAAATGCAAAGTATGTTTTTACCTTCAACATAAATAGCTGTCTTCCAAGTACGTCTCAAATTATTAAAGATAATACGTCTGCAAAATTTCAATATCATCCTGTATTGAGGTTCAAGGTTAAATTGTATTGCTTAGACTAAAGTGCGAATGAGAAAATAATAAAGCAAATAATAAACGACTAATTTATAAATTTACAAAAGAAAGAAATATTCTAGCAAATATCTAAACTATCTAAATATATCAAATTCTTGACGAGACATCAAAAACTGCCAGTTCATGAGTAAACGTAAAATCAGAGAACACACATCATGCATCTTGATTTTTTTCCTAGAATTTATAAAAGAAATCGCAATACTACAAACTTACACTCATTACAAAGTAACTACATCCTGTACATTCTAATGTGTGTTATATATGAAAATAATATTTTAAAAACAAGATCATTATAATATTTTTATTTTAATTACTAATAATGTAATGAATTCCATTTTTTGCCATGCTATCAATCGTTCCTTTTTGTGAGAAATATTAATTATTCAGTCTGTCAACATGTAAGACGGAAACATGTTAATAATATATTTTGTTAACTTCACCTTAAATTTAAATGTATAGCGCGTTTAGTGAATACGAATGTGTCGAATTATTGTCAAAGGTCATAATTATATAAATGACATCAAGTAAATATCAGGTTCATTTTAAATAAGTGGAGAGGAAAGGATGATGGTTTTATCCTACATGCTACATTTCTTTTTATTTATTTTCTTTGCTTCGTTAACAGTGTTTTGTATGTACATGCATCTATCTATGGTTTACAATACCTTGGATAAAGTTATCGTTATTCGCGCCTTTATATTTCAATTTCACTTAAAATTACAACTGGACTATCTAAATGCTGTTAACATATCTGCATTTCCACATGTCCAATCATCATCAAGGAAAATGACAATCATGATATAAAAGTAAAACTATACAGCAACATAGAAAGTATACACTTTGTTATTAGGCGTTAAGAAGATTAGTTTGTTTTAAGTCGTACACTGTTGTATACTAAGCATACATCTTAGAAAATAACTAAAAGCTTTGCAAGTAAATCCGTCATGTTATTTCTAAGGAACAGCAGAAATCATTTTCTTCTTTTACAAACATTTCGGTTAATGTTCTGCAAATAATCAAAATATTACTTCTTGAACTTACTGGAATGATGATGAATGTGTTTTCAATGACCGCTTTTAAAGACTTGTTAGATAATAACAAACCGTTGTCTTACATTTAGAAAGAATTATGAAAAAGAAAGATATTACATTGTTAATTAAGATAAAGGAAGTTCATAGGCTTTATTTGAAAACGAAGATAATAAACATTATAACTGAACGGCAAAAATAAATATAGTATTATGTTTTATAAACATGTTCTTTAAATACATTTGATTTACTATTTTTCGTGATATGCGACTAGTGTTCGATAAACTAGTAGAATCATTAAAATCACTTTTTATGTATCGTTACAAGGTACTGCTTAACAGTATCTTAATACTCACAAAAAGCGACATGAATCGCTAATAATATTTAAAATTTCATAATAATTACAAAAAAAACGAAGTTTAATTATTGATACGTCAAATCAAAATACTGACTGTTCATGAACGATGGCATTATGAAATACATGGTGTCTAGGCTATATATAATAGTTTACAATAATTCGCAGACACCTGAGTCTTAATATTGTAATACAAGGGTATGCTTTAACGAAACATGATTGTATTGTCATATTAGAATGTACGTTCCGGGTAAGGATTCAATATAAATAGCAAGTAAACAATAAGTAAACAATAAGAATTCACTTAAAAAATATTTGTGATACCAAACCATGGCTGATCTTTTGTTCAGACGGTTGTGAAACTTACTGCTAAAATTGTGGAGCTGTTTTAAAACTGTATATATTTTGAGGTCGGTCGTATTTCAAGAGTGATTGAATGAATCACATTAAAACATGTCTGATATAAACAAAGGCATATATCCATATATATCCAAATACCATTACGCCGATGGGAATGATGTTGCTTTTGTGACATCTGCCAAAGTCATCCATTATTTACAACGGAATCATGATAGTTAATATAAAAAATAGAAAAAATAACACAAGTTGGAAAATTGGAGGGTAAATATAACTGGTAGCACGCACTGATATGATCAATATCTAATGTTTTAGCTAAAAGATCATTATTTGTTCACCTGACACTTTACTTTAAATAGATTCCGCCTGACCTAAAAAGACCTAATTCTTTAACACTCATATTAGCCGTTGTATGTGTCTTATACAAAACAAAAAGATAATAGAAAGAAGAACAAAAGATGCGTGAAAGTAATATGCATTTTGATACTTTAGAAAAAATGATATAAAACAATTTTAACAATCTTCTTTCAGCTTTTGTAAAGTAAATGTGTGTAGGCATCTTCGACAACAACCAACGATTTTAAGGAATATTGACATCGATAGGTAAAATACTTGACAAAACGTTTTAGTGAATGTCTTTTTCATTTACGTGCTACTTAGCTTACAGTAGAATGAAGTAAACAAAACTTGTTGGCAGCGTATTATTTATTCGTGGCAACGTTATTTATGTCAGCAATGTTGTTCTTAATGAAAGTTTTACACATTAAATCCAGTTTTGTTGTTACTTATTTTAGACCTTTGGCAAAAGTCCAAACCTATATTTGCTTAATGTCAGTCTGGTAGAGATTATATAAACATATCTATTTGTTTTCACAAACCTTCGAATATATACTCGTTGTCCTATGTAATATATTCATTATACCCGTCCTTATTGTCTAGAATATAACACTGTTTCGTTAAAAATAATTTGTTCCTTTGACATTAAGCTGTCATTTTTCTTTTTCTTTTTATTCGTGCATTTGGTTATTTTTTCACCCTTCATGTCATTCTTTACTATGAAAATAATTAGTTCGTACGACAAAATCATTAAAAATATTCGGTAACGGTTGTTTTTAAAAAAATTTGCTGATACGATTATGATTAATTCAATAATATATAAAGGAATGATTTCGTAAATTTTGTACGTGTTTTTTTTCTACTGGCGGACTAGACCAATTCACTGTATTCATAACTATGTAGAAAACAGAGAAAATAGTGTAATATATATCTTTGAATTGCAATCGGAATGTTGCTTGGTTTATAATTTCTTTTGTTTCATGTGATGCTTATAAAGAGTAATTGCACACAATAATGTTTTGGCAATATCTTTATTAAAAAAAATCTTTTTGTACGTCATCTATTAATAGTGTCAGCATTTACTGTACACGGACTCTCTTTTTAAGTATTTCTAAGTAAAGTTCAATGCGTAAGAATACAAATGTATACTCAACGTTAATGTCATTGCTTTAATATCATATGCCAATAATGTCCTTCCCTTTCTGAAAGAGAGAAAATAAAACTATGTCACAGTGAGCCATTGTTTGAATATTAATAAGTCATAATTGTAATTGTTTTACATGTAATAATAAATGATCGTGGTTATATTGAATAAACGGGATTGAAAATATTTTTCTTCATACACGTTGACATGTGTTCCTTTGATTATTAAGTCTTTTTTTTGTCTGATGAAATTCTAATTGTAATCTACTGTTCTGATACATTTAATTCAAATTGAAATTTGGTCTTAACAAACCTGAAAATTTCGTAGTTGTAAGCGAAAATAAACATGATGTCACACAATCATGGGGAAAATCTTTAAAAAAAATAATATTTTCTAATATTACTGAAAAGTGTGGAATAATTTTTAAAAAAATCAATGTGAAACTATTAAAAAAATACATTTTACGGATACATGTGAAATCACCCAAAGGCATTAACTATTTTCTTTGTAATCAAATCGTGCTTTTAATATAGCGGATAATATATCTTTACCTAATAGTTTATTTCGTATTTTCATATTTTAAATGCTAGATGTTTTTTCGTTTAACTTTTTTATAACAATTACACAAGTACTTTGTAAAAATTGCTTTAGGCTAAATTTTTAACATTGTATAGAAAGAATGAAAGTAATTTTTATTCAAATATAGACATTTCTTTTGATAGTAGTGTATGATACAATATTAAACACCATAGACTTACGTGACGCGAGAAGCAGACATGAGTAATTTCAGGGCAATTAATATGGCCATGGGACCTTTTCTGTTATTACATTTAAATATTGTAGTCATGATCATCATTGCAAATATTTCTGGACATCACTTCCAGAATGAATTACTTGACTATGAGGTAAAAGCTTTCGTGTTACACGCTATCATGTCAGTGGTCGGTGTGTAATCAGTTGTCATGGTCTACTCACATATGAATTAATAAATGTACTTTGGAAATTATTTTGACTGAAACAGGTCAAACGATATGGCAACTTTTGTCACTATACTGACAAATATTGACGGTGATGTATACAGCTGGATTGTTTTCTAACAATGGTATTGTAGGAATATTTACTGATTATAATACATATTAAATACAGTTTGTGCAGGCAAATATGAAAAAGTATAATAATTCAGGAAATAAAATTTAATAAAAAAAAGCAATTTTACTTTCGTGAAGAAAGATATCCTGGATAATTTTTTTTTCAATTTTAAAAGATACTGCTGCATAAAAAAAACGTGTAAATGACTTACATTTTAAATGCAAAGTCTATCCGGAAATCACTAAAAAGGATTATTTGTGTAATTTAACCAACATGTCTAATAATGATATATCATTAGCAAATCATGGTGCTTTTAAGGCGTATTAAAACAAAGCTCTTTCTTTAGCACCAGTGTTTACCGTGGGAGCAAATTCAAAAATAGACATAGTCCAGGAATTGCGTCAGTGCAATTTAATCAGATGATTATTTCAAACATGCCTAATTTACACGATAAATTACAAATAATAATTATAAAAATATAAAATTGAAACATACTGACAACACAAAAAAAACAAATTCTACATAACAACATATGGTTCATATTTGAAAAAAAACATGATAATTAAATGCTTAAAATATACTTAATAACATTATGTGCTATTAAATTTGAAAAAAAAAAACAACAACAACAACAAAACAATAGAATAAAACTTCAAGCGAAGTAAAAGGTTAAAATGTACGCAATTTAACGTTCCCTGTTATTAAACATATAGTTGCAACATGGTGTTTTCTGATTATAATTCTGTTGTACCTTCAATGGCCATTTCACCATTCATCATTTCATCCGCCGTTACTATTTCTTACAATAGCATATACATTCATCAGGGCGAACTGACGGTATTCTAGACATGCAGTTTCTTACTGAAATGTACCGAAATGACGTCATTGGACCGCAATTCGTCCATAAAATGCGCTAAAATGATGTCATATTTTAAATTAACCTTTTCCCTTATATAAGCGTGTTTCGACGGCTTTTTGCCCCTCCCCCCCCCCCCTTTTTGAGGCCTCAAACAGTGAAAAAATGTCCTATTTAGACCCCAAACACTGTTTTTCGTTTGAGAAATGTTGTTAAAAAAAGTGACCATTTTTTCGGCGCCGTCCCCCATCCAAATAATACATCAGGGGGTTGCCAGAAGGGGGATGTGCCCCCTTCTGTTTGGGGGGTTTGAAGGGGAGCAGAGTCCCCCTCATCGCCAAGAAAATTTTGGACTTGTGCGAGGCTTAAAATGACCCCAGGTTGATCATAAAGTAACGTGTAACCAACGCTGAAAAGCCTTTGACTCTATCTCAATCCATTGAGAAGTTGCAGCACTTTGAAACAAATTTTGATGGAAAAAATCGAGGCAAAATAGTGATTTTTTGGCAATTTTGAGATGTCCCCTCGTTGCCATGGTAACAGGAAATTTAAGACTGAGCATGTCGTTACAAAGGCAATGGTCCAGTCAACATTTGTGCCAAGTTTGATTAGTATTGAAGCATTTTTCATAGTTTTTTATAGCAGTTTGAACTTGTAAGAGGAGGCTTTTCAGTTAAAATGGCCATTTTTCACGATATGCTCATGGGGGAAAGGGTTAAGCAAGAGACTCATCTGGCATGAGGGTGCCAGATAAAATTTTGGGCCTGGGCAAAACTAAAGAAAACGCCAGTCTGATATGAAAAGAACAATTTTGCTTATGTGGCATAACATATATACAAGTATACATGTTAAGTAATACCTTGCAACGATACTCTTGTTTACTAAGGAAAACGCGATTTGATGATTTTACCAGTTTATCGAAAATTGGTCGCATGTCACTAAAAATGGTAAATCATGTATTTCAAGTACATGTTTAGAAAACATAATACTGTATTTTTGCCGTTAAGTTTGAATGCTTGTTTTCAAAGCCTTAAAACTTGCTATTTAGCAACTATATGTATTTTCGGGTTTTAACATTTCTGATTAAACGATAAGACAACGATTTATTATCATCTAACACAGCCTTAAAAAGTGGTCATTGAAAACATTATCATCATCATCCCATTAAGTTAAATGAGTAATATTTTGATTATTTGCAGAACGTTAACAGAAATGTTTGTAAAATAAGAAAATGATTTCAGCTGTTCCTTGTAATTAACATGACTGATTTACTTCCAAAGCTACAAGTTATTTTCTAAGAAGTATGCTGAGTATACAACATTATACGGTTTAAAACAAATCAATCTGCTTAACGCCTTTATTATACTTTTTATGCGTTCTATGTTACTGAATAGTTTAACTTTTGTACCATGTTTATTTGTCATATTTCTTAAAGACTCCTTGCTGTTGATTTAACATGCGGAAAGTCAGATATGTTTGCAGCATTAAGATAGTCAAGTGGTGAATAAAAATATACTAAATAAAATTGAAACTATAAAGGCACGAATTGCTATAATTTCATCCAAAGTATTGTAGAACTTCAGTCTTGAATTGTTTTAATATCCGAATCGGATATAAATTGGCAGAACAAACCAATTAGTGTTGTATTAGAATTCCAATAATTTCACTTAGTCAAATATAATTGTTGTTTGCCTCACAGACACGGCTGGCATTCAGTCATTTATTGAACTACTTTAAATGATTACTGTTGATCAAAGCCAACAATAAATTCTCAAGCTTTTAATATAAACTGATGAAAAAATGTACCTATTTTAAATGGCTTTGGAATATATATTATTATAAATAGATTTATAATAAGTATAAAAATTCATAAATATATCACAAAATTTATTATAATGCTACATGATTTTCGATTGTGTAATCTAAAAATTATGATTTATTAGCAAGAAGAGTTTCACTCAAAAATAGATCTAAATTAAATTTAAACTTGCAGTTTTCCATTTCCAGTCCTGATTTTTTTAAAAACATTTGCTATAAGATTCACTAAGGTAGTCTAAGGAAAATATTTTTAACCTTGAACCTCAATACAGGGTAATATTGAAATTCTGCAGACGATTTTCTTGAAAATAAAATCAATTTACCTGGAAAACAATTTTAATTTGAAAGTGAAATGATCTTTTAAACATGTAAATGTCGAAAGCATCTAGAATCTAGAGATTCTTTATTGGTTTTAATCAAAAATATGATTAGTGAAAAATCTGTATAATAGTTGCACTTGATGAGCATCGCCAAAATGTCGCTTTAGAAATGATAGAACATGCAAACATGTGTTTATAAGAAGAAAGAAAACAGAGGCAATGATTGCATTTTATTACAATTTTGTTTGTAAAGTTTATTGACCGATAAAAGCTTTACAGTATTAAAGTGACATTATGCCACATTATGAAAAGACGAAGTCTACACAAGTTTACATTTTTCCATACTTCCTCTCAACTTGATTATGTTCTTCGCATGAACGATGCTTAAATCTCTAAAAATATCCTTCACGTTCAATTTATAAAAAAAGTAAAATACTCCTTTAAAATATCAGGCAGATTTATATACTATCCTAAACATTTTCCAGTATCAATCGTTGGTCAATCACCATTGCAACATTCGATCTTTTGAAATTAATGATTTATTCAACTTGATAAAGAAGAAAAATGAACATAATGTATCTTCAAATATAAATAGACCTGTGTAGTAATTATGCCACACGAATAGTTATGATAAAGGACACTCCTAATAAGATAATAATGTAACTAAATAAGATATTAAGAAGACTTACTAATTGCATAAATATCAGAGGCTGTAATATATTTACTGAGTCGTAATAAAATTATCAAGTTACTAATAGTCAAATTGAGTGTTTTGTTATTAACATTTTATAAGCTCAAAAAATCTTAAAAGCAATGTCCATTTAGTACTGACCTCTATTTTGTTAAGAGCAATATATAATTATTTTGCATTAGTTTTGCCTTGAGCTTAATTCATTTTTAGTGTTATATGATATAGGTTAATTCCCTTAAACAAGACATACTCGATTTGTCATACTGAATATTCATTCCGTTTAAGTATTTAATGTCATTTAAGAAAGTTCAACGTGTATTTTTTGTTATTAAATAAACGATAGCTTAGAAAATTATCGGATTAAAATAGACTAGCACATTTTATTAAACACTTTAAATCAGATATTTATATTTTAATAGGAAATCTTCTGCTTTGTAGATATGTTTCTTTTATATGTCTTGAATTTAGTGGCATAATGAAATTTTATATTAATTTTATAAAGTTTCAAGAATAAATGTGTCCATATTAATTTAATTTTATCCTGTGGGTTTTGTACATCCTATCAGCTTGTTATTATAAAGCGGTCAATTTGTGATAATTATGTGTGTTAAAGAAAGTAATTTTTCAAATTAAGGCAAATAAATATTTAGGCAAACAACATATCAACAATGTAATGCCATTATGTGATGTATCAGAAAATTGGACAGGCAATGATATTATGAAACGTTGGTACAAATAATTTTTAACAAGATTCGAACCTTTCTTCAATATAAGAACAAACATGATGACACATTCTTGTTTACTCTTAGCTAATGATTATTTCTTGTGTCAACATGATTGATTAACGATAAAGCGAATTTGTCTATGTAGTTCATTAGCGACGATGTTTTCACATTTCAGTCACGGACTTTATATGGAATAAATATTGGAATGATATGTTAAGCAGATACAATTTTTTGTTTCAATTCATGGAGACAAACAATGACATGATTCGGGGTTTTGATACTCTAACGATCCTTTCTAATATAGTGCATAATAATATGACTGAAAAATATTGTTTGCTTTAATTCGTAAGATTTTTTTATTTAAACTGATTCGTAAGGCTTTTAACAATGAATAATAAATTATAAGGTTTCTAGGTGTAATCTTCATTGTCTTGGTCATTGAGTGTGAGAAAATTCCGTGCAATGTTAAAAACCTTCTTTTGAATTGTGCGATTTCGGAATACAATCATCATGTAATAAATCGAACAAATGAGGATAATTAATTAAACACTCTATAATCTAGTTTCTTTTACGTTTTCTTTTCCTTCCGTCATGACATTTTTGATTATTCTATATGTTTCGTAGCCAGTTTAAGCTATTAAATGTTTTAAGAATAATTCTTCATTCGTTAAGAATAAGTCTAACTACTTAGCTGATTCATACGCACTATTTCAATTAACCCATCGAGGATATGTTGAAATAACTAATGACATTATCAGTTTTCTTCTTAACAATATTACTGATAAAATATTGTAGCTAGATATAACCAGGAAAACAGTCATTATATAACTAAGGTATGTATCTTTAAAGCATTAAAACATATTTAAAATATCATTATTAGCTTTAAATTTGAATATATTTTATATTTATGAGCTAGCAATATTTTATATAAAGTCTTATTGTTATGATAATCATTGTTTTATTTATCATAATTTTACTTCAATATTTCTAGAAATTACGAGATCATTTCATTACGTACGTTATCCTTTCATGGAAAAAAAATTGGCTATGTACGACTAAATAGTGAACAGTGTAGGCTCTGCTAGCATGAGTAAAATTGCAGCCTGTTAAGGTTAATCTGTCTATTTAGGGAAAAAGTAGTGATCAAAGGGTTTATGCACCTTTATTTTGTAAATTAACATCTGAAAGAGCGATTATAAAGCAGGATTAATAAGGCTTGTGAAGACAAAAAACACGTAAATGATATTAATTTCGCTTATCACGTGCTAATGCGATGCCCTTGACAGTTACGTTTTGATACCGAAGCCTTCGGGCCGTCATTGTAAGTTGTTTTAACGAGTCATGCTTATCAACGGCACGTGTTTGCATGATCTTACCCGTATGCATTTTTTTCCTAAACATATACATGCGTGCAAAGTTTATATAAAAGAAAAAACTGCATTAGTACCTAAAATATGTATACATTATGGCTGCAAATACAAAAAAGAAGAAGATTATAATGAGGAAGAAGAAGAACAACAAAAAAAAAACAGAAATCGGTTTTTGCTAAGAATTTTATCAAGTTTAGGTATTCGCGAGAATGACTTTTAAATGCAATCGTTCTTCTCGTAAATCAAATTTAAATAGTGGCATGATACACTCACGCGTTTCAGCGTAGTCGAATTTGTATAAGTGAAACATCCCTGACGGCTTTAACTTTACCATTGGCCTTTCTGCAGTTCATTTAAATGTATCTTGAACATTAAATTTTAGATAAGGCTAACATCAATCAATAATATAAGTTGTTAGTAAAAATGTTTTAATATACAAAATTATACAATCCCATTTTATTTATTGTATTAAGATAGTGCTAGGGGGCATGGAGAGTAGCTTACGTTTACCAGTACTGTCTATGAACAATCACAATCAAACAAAGCGAATCTGAAACATTTTCAATTTGTTGTGGTCGTTCTTTAGGGATTGTATTCCTCTTTGTTTTTACAGATGGTAACATTATTCAAGTGTTTCAATATTTCAAACCCATAAAAATAGAAATTATTTATGTATAGAATTTAAATAAATGTATGGAATGTAAAATGTTTTTTAGATTATAAAATATACACTATTATTTGAAATGTATATGCATCTAAGTGATTTTTATCTTGATATGTTTATACGGAAGTAATGCTCTTTTTATGTAACATTTACTAACATAAATTTAGTTATGTCGTTGCCACATATTATTGTCAAATCGCGCTGATTCTTAAAGCCCCGCCTTATTTTAATTAAGGTAATGTGTTCATTCACTGTTGACTATTGAGAACTATTTGCTTATCACGTGCAGTATGTACTTACTAACATGATACATCGATATGAATTGTGTACTGTCCTGCTCTGTGTAAAAATAGCTTACTGCGATCAAGAACGAACCTGGTAGTTTCTTCTAATAAGCTGCCAATGATTGCTCTTGCTCTAGCGCGTGCAAACCATATAATACAGAAACCAATTTCTTTATACAAAATATGAATAACAACATCTACCGAATAAAATAATATCTTTTTACATAGCTTTTGCATTTTTTTCGTACAAAACCATTCGCTCCTATTGTATCCCAGTAAATATCTTGCCCTTTGCAGTTGTTTTATATGCATCACAGGTAAATATTGAGAGATGGTGACTTTCTCGGTCTGAAATTGCTCGTGTTTTTTTTCCAGATAAGTATGCCTGAAAAAATATGCATTTTACTCTTGGTTGTTTACTGACTCCATATTAATTAATTTACAAAGTAATACATGCACTCTACAGCGCTTTATAAAATAAAAATATGAATTGTTCGTGAGAGACAGAGTTTGTTTTATAAAGGACTTTAAAAGTGCATTACCAAATATATCGACATATGTTCTTTCTTAATCGTCAGTTTATCGATATGTGCTGTACGGAACAAATTTGAAATATTGTATTAATATGAAAGGAAATGTTATCTTAAAATGTGTTTATGAGACTATATGTATCTCGATAAGCTAGTGACAGATTTATGTTAATGAAAAGGCATCAAAATTTAATGTTAACATATAGGCATAAATTGTTTTCCTCTTGGGCAATCTTAGCATCTGCAAGTGAATAAATTTACTTGTCCTTGCAACCACAAATAGATATGGAATTTGAACGAACTTTAAGACTAATAAAGATTTAAGGAATAAGAGTTTCTTATGTTTGTATTTGAAAATGGTATTTTATACGTTAGCACCGTCGGACCATTAACTGTGTTCCATGGTAATTTACTTATAATAAGCTATATTCTTATCCTTTAGGGATATGAGTAATCAAGCTTATCCTATCTAACAAAATTGTCGCAACATGTGAAATAAAATATTATTATTTTACGAAGATTTTAACCATTTTAATACGGTCTATATGAAATGTATACCAACAATTTGTTACAATTCCAGTTACTTACTTGTTAAGTGGATATATTTCTATCAAATGTCTGTACAAAGCCTAGGTTTGGTTAACATATAAATCAAATTAGATAAGTGCTAAATTAGTCATATCAAACTTGCCTGATGAAATAAATTTAGCAATCACTTAACCTTGTATGATTAACCTTATTCAAATACAGCTATTGCGAAACGAAACGATGTTTAAAAAAATAAATGAAAGACAAATTCAATTAAAACAGCAGAGCACAAAAATGATATCTAAATTTGATTTGAGTGCAGTGACATTATGTTGTCTTATTTAATTATTATGGGAAGATAATTAAAGGAAATAAAGCTGTATTCTGTTTCTTATGGAGATTTGGAAAGTGTTGTTTTTTTTTAAAACGCACATTTTTTTTTCAGCAAAATATTTTAGCTTTCTGTGAAATTTAGGTGGAAAGTAATTGACACCAATTTGAAAAATTCAAAACAATAGTTTGCCCATTCCATAAACGATATTAAAATGATTGTAACTGTAAGTACTTCTACAACATATTTGTTAGAATAAAATAAAACAAAGTTATTAGCTTACTAATAGTTGACTAAGGAAAAGGTACACAAATGTAATGCTCAATGTTGAAACAAGACTTAATTCAATTTTGCCGTGTTGGGCTTTCTTTAGGGATTCTGTATATATCTATTTTAAAAGAAAGCCACACGCTCCTTTATGCAATTATAGATAATTAACAATAATACCCCCGTAGCCGAAACTATTATTTAAAAGTAGGAAGTCTGAACTGAAAATGTGTTTAAAATGCAGTTATGATGTCATCTTTAAGTTAAATAATCTTATTAACTCTATTTACCGATATAAATATGCTTACGTCATCCGACGAAGACAAGTTTGCAATGAATTCTTAAAGTTTAATGTTTAAACATTACTATACACATCTCTAAAACATATGGAAAAGAAACAGACGTTATTTAGTTCTTACTCCGAATTATGATTAATCTGACCCATAGCTATGTGCGTATAAGAAAGGGAACATAGGGAAAGGCAGCAAACGTTTGTGATTAATGTGTCGGCAAAATAGAACTACAGCGTATTACACTGAATATTGTAATAATGATGAACGGGGTAAATTGTAATCAATAAAACAACCTTGTACATAAAAGTGTCTACAAAGGAAAAAGGTACTATTTTACCAAAGCCATTTAATTTTATAAATTGTCACATTGTTTGTTGCAAGTTTTGTTTATTGTCATCTAAAATCAATGCTGACATTTAGTTTAAACAATATTTTATTCATTAATAATAATAGTAATAATAATAATAATTTAATAATTTTATTTATATTCCACACATTTACGTTATAAAGTACATAAAATAACATTTACGGATTGAGCAGAAAGCTTGTACTAAGCTTTTTCGAAAACTCTTTCCGTAAAATGTAAAATGTTGACATTTATAATATGTCAATTTAAATTAGATTGAAGTATGTGATTGAAACTATTCATTTATATAATTTTATTTATTCCAAGTTGCACCCTTACAAAGTCAATTTAACCAATCAGCATTTTGTTCTCGCTCCGAAACTTTACTCAGTATAGCAAAATGAGGTCGGGCCTTTGTTACTGTAATTATTTTTCAATGAAACTAAAATCTAATTTCCACAATTCTCAGGTTTAACTAACTTAACTGTTTTATCTAACATTGAACAAAAGCAGCACAGTTTTTTTAGATTACTACAGGTCCGAGCTTTGTTATTAGAATGGTTAAAAAATGTAAGTAGTTTATCAGTCTTAGATCTTTTTTGAAAACTTAAAATAAAGAATATTAATTGCTTGTTTTTTTATATATTTTTTTCAGGAATGTAAACAAAAGAATAATTTATATATTGTAAATATCTGTCACATCTATCTAGGTCACGTACCCGCAAAACGTTAATACGTTCGTAAGCTTCGATAAATACTTAAGTTTCAGACAAGCAACTTCATAAAAGACAAATTAAAGTGTGGGGGAGTCCGATTTCTGAACGAGCAATCGTTAAAAGTACATTTATCGAATGTCACGGTTCTGTCACAAGAAACAATAACGATTTTAAAAGTACAAAATGTGCTACATATTGCGCAATAAAATTCAAATAGACAAAACATTGAACATTTTCAAAATAAATTATTTAATGTGAAATTAAGTTTTTTAAGGACAAAAGTTTGGAATTATATCTAATTCAGTATGATTGAAAATTGGGTTGCTTATTTCTCTATTTAAAAGGACCTTGTTTTTTACTGTGTTCCGTCCAACTTTATTTATTTATTTATTTATTTATCTAATAAGGAAGCTAGATATCAGATAAGATTTGTCATCGTCTGAAAAGTGTTTCGTCTATTGTGTGAAAGTACTTTTATAAAATAGGTTTGTAGCAATCACCTACAGTACAGTGTTCCGTCCAAGCCTAATGACTTCTTAGAAACTGTTTTATTTAGAATTCTCGTTGAATTTAATTTGCGGTCATCATGGAAACATTCTAAAATTAGATTGGGGCTTAATACGCCATAAAAGTGATTATATTATATTGAAAATGTAATGCCGGCGCTGGGAAATTGGCCTAACCAAAGTACATTAAGTGCAATAAAAGTAACACACGGTTCATTTATAAGATTTATTCCAAATTAAAACAAATTATAAGAATGAACATGTACACAATAAGTTGTATATATTTGATATTATGAATGAACTAGCATTCTTTTAAAAACATACGATTTCAAAGATGAAACAACAATTGTGTCACATAAGTGACGTTAACAAGAATGTGTACAATAAAGAAATATTGAATTTTCAGTGTTCTGCCTTTTCTATTCCCAATAGCACCGGTTTCAAGCAGAATGCAACATTTATATAAATTATAAGTTTAAAAGAATGAACAATCGACATGCATACATCAGACTGTTTACACTTGATTCAGTTATCAGTAAAGTAAATATTAAACATTTCTTATAATCATACACATTTACCACATAAGTTATTATAACGAAACCAGAATAGTCTTTTTGTAATTCATCGTAATCTTAATCTGCTTGCGTCAAATTATTCTTCCAATGCAGCAAGTTCAGACCAACATTCGATTGTGGTATGCACTTTCGCTACTTCGGATAGTTAGCGTGCGTGGCAAGGATTGAATATTTACATGCAATAGAATCAACAAAATTAATGACGAACAAATCTGGACCAGCCAAACTTAACACTATTATTGATATTAAATGTTAAAAAAAACCCTGTCAAATGTATAACATAATCATTCTTATGTGATTTATATCCAAACTCAAACCAAATCATTTTTGTCAAATTATATGTTAAAAATATTCATTATACCCGTAAAGTTATTCGTAATATTGGATGATCTGATGCGGAAACACTGTCTTCATACAATATGTTTTCTTCCTCAGTTGATACTGGATCACTGTGTCTCATGTTGTTGAAATCCTGTCTTTTTAGCACATCTATATCCTGATACGATGCCACATTAACATTTGGACGCGGTGACAAAAAACTTTGACGTCGATTTGTACATCTTTTATGACGACATAATGCATGTAAACCACCGTCAGAATGTGCATGTGAACTACAACTTGAGCTTCCTTCCTTACTGGTTCGATTCAGTAAAGTATCCTTTGTTAATTGTTTTTCAGTAATCACACCTTTCCTTACAGAATGAGTAAATTGTTTCTCGTTTCTATAAAAAGTCACCAGGCGCATCTGGTTTCTTTCTGGAACGTACTCTTTTGAATTAGCCTGGACATCTGGTTGTAAATGCCCGTCATTGTTAATAAATTTTGCCTTGAGCATATAAAACGTTGGCAGAGAATTGATATTAACACAACATCTGCAGAGTGTCCGTTTGAAAGCCCGACGGAATTTCCTTGACAGTAAATTATACAGAATTGGGTTGACCGTACAACTGAAAAAATACAGTACCCCTGAAAGTAGACAAGTATTAAATGTTATACATAAATACATATACATTCTTATGAGATGCAATCATGTTTTTTATCAAGATACTTGCTTATTTTGTGATTATTCAATAATCATGTCAATGGCTTTTCTACTTATGGCGATATCAAAAGCATATGAAATGCGAACATTTATCTTAATGATTACAAAGTTACAATTATAATATGAATTTATTAATCGGCAACTTTGAATAGCCACAATCAAACTTCGAAAGACCGGTGGGTCAACTTAATGAATTCCCGATTACAACTTCATGAATTCTCGATTTCAACTTCACGAATTCACAATTTCAACTTCATGAATTCACGATTTTTACTTCATGAATTCACGATTTCAACTTCAATTCGTGAAGTTCAAATCGTGAATTCATGAAGTTAAAACTGTGAATTCACGAAGTTGAATTCGTGAAGTTAAAATCGTGAATTCATGAAGTTGAAATCGCGAAGTTGAAATCGTGAATTCATGAAGTTGAAATCGTGAATTCGTGAAGTTGAAGACGTGAATTCACGAAGCTGAAATCGTGAATTCGCGAATTCCGTCTGTTTAAACCGGAAATTCACGAAGTTTATAATTGTGAATTCATGAAGATGAAATCGGGAATTCATGAAGTTGAAATGGCCCTACCGGTCTTTCGTTTCAAATCGTCCCTGCAAAACAATCAAATTTTCGATTTTGCTGAACTTTATTTGGCTTTTGGTTTTTGACAGGAAGAATCGTGTAACAAATAAAAACATAAATCAAACAGATATAGACTATCATATGGATATGTTTTTGTTTTAAATAATATAATTAAATTTTATGTCATATATCGACCTGTCGGCGACCAGTTAATACTAACTTCAACTGGTATACCCTGTTGTTTAAATATTTCTGTACTGTCACTACAACTGATTATTTTTGTCTAGATTTTGTCCAGATTGCAAGATAGACAAGTCCATTTGTGATATTAATTGTTTTCAAGGCTAAGCAAATATCGTTACTTGAATAAGTGAAATAACCGATACGAGATTATTTTCTCAAATTTGTTCCAACTGTTCATTACATGATAAATATAGTATAAAACAAAAGTTTACACAATATTGTTGCAAATGGTTTATAGGGTATAACGCCATGATATCTTACGAAACATGTATATGAAATCTTACAACTTGAAACAAATATATTGTAAACTTCGGGAAGCAGAAATTAAGCTTTCTACACTTTAAGCTTCATGTTTTTATGTCATTAAAACATCCCGTCTCCGAACAAGAAGAGGGATTAAATATTTCGAAATCTCTCGAAGAAAACAGTATTATATAGAATGGATCAAGTGTAAATGTTATAAGATGTCATTGACATGTTTTGTGTCTGATATGTTTTTATGATATATAGATAAACCTCATGAATATAATTGAAAACATTAATGCAACAAGAAGAAAATAAAAGTCAAATTAAGCCAATATATAATACTACTGTGGATGTCAGGGAAGGGTGTTTAGCATTATTTTAGGATAACGCGATTTGAAGTACAGTTCTAGATTTAGATGTTCCTTATTATTTGGTAATACTTGTAAAACACGAACATTTATACACGTAAATCAGACAAACAGTACACAAATACAAAACGCGATTTTAGAGGTATGTCAACAGTTAGATGGAATTAATATTGGCAAAGTTTCAAAATACGTATGTTAGTACAACAGACAGGTACAAAAATACGCAAACAAGTTTACAATATCCATATCCGAAGCACAACGTTAATCAATGGGTAATGATAAAAATAATTAAACATAAACAAATAGTATGCCTTACATTACTTAGTCATTGCACACTATATTAATGAACTTTAAGAAATATTTAATTAAATAATGCATGTTTACATTTAGGCCTTTTCGAATTTAGATAATCTTTATCATAACTATTGTTTTGTTTGTTTAAAATTGTTGGTTACCTGAAACATAAAATAAGTAGCTCTGTACTTCAATCAATTGTTTGGTCCAAGTTTTTATATACAATGTCATCAGTCGTTGAGCATGGAATGGAGCCCAGCAAAGGAAAAAGGCAACAACAACAGCAACTGTAAAGAAATTTTTTTAAAAATAATGAAATAAATATGTTAACATCAGCTAAAAGAGATAAGTAAACATGTATTATTATCTAATATTCAGTATACTAGTATTTTGTAGAAACTCTCACTTTAGTTAAAGTCGTGGGTGCTTCATGGACAGTTTATTGAATCACAAGTGCTTTATGACATTTTCCTAAAATAATAATAATAATAATAATAATAGAAATAATAATAATAATAGTAATATGAGTAATAATAAAAATAATAATAATGAAGATAAAAAAATGCACGGACATGCTGCAATCTTTGTTCAAACATATTAATTAACAGTTTCACTTAATGAAATACCGTAAACAATTTTCTTGCTCTTTTTCTTTGATATGCAACAAAATAAAAACACATAATAATACCAAGCATTTTCAGGATTGCCCGTCTCGCTCGTGCAGCAGTAGCTTTGCCATACTGTGGAGATCGAGGCGCTGATAACGCACTTTCTCTTAACTTTACACCAATAAGAATATAAAATAATGTTATCACTACCATCGGTACAATAAAATAAATAAATGTTGACATTTGGAACACTGTGATCATTCTTTCCGTCCAAATTAATGGAATATTACACACAAGGGAATCAAGAATAGGTTCACCGGTAGACGGATCGTGTAGATAATAAAACGTTCTTGTATGAATTGGATATGGCAAGGCACTAAACACCGACACTGTCCAAATCAGTATGATACATCTCGTGGCTCGAGACACATGACAACAACGCTGAACTTTAATTGGATGACAAATTGCTATGTATCGTTCAATTGTAAATCCAGTAATTGTAAGCACCGATGAATAAGAAGTCATTTCCATAATAAACGATCTTAGTATACAAAATGGTTCCCCGAGTCGCCATGGATATGCTTCCCAAATGGAGTAGACTTCTGGAGGAAGCGCTGAAGCAAATAAACATAAGTAGTTAACAGTTTTATAGGTATGTGGAAAGTAGAACATCACTTGGCAAATATGGTCATAATTTTCAAGTGAATATAATGTACACATATACAATATACACATAATTAAAATATTTTTTTTCAATACAAATGCAATCATTTTCAAATTGACATATAATCTGCATTCTACATGTATCTTCAATGTAAAATGACATTGTTAATCGTTAAAGCATTTAAATATTCGAAGCGACATCACAAATAAATTTTATTTTCAAGATCAGCATAACTCTGAAATATGTGGTTGCTTTCTTTTCTTTCAATTATTTGGAATTATCGTTTAGCCAAGGTTAGAAAACCTTTACTCAAAAAACAAAACACAAATAAAAGTTAAAATGCCTTAACGATCTGTAACGTTTTTTTTCTTCTTTTCTTTTATGTAATAAATGTGAACTTGAAACTACCATTTGCGCCCTGTTCTAGACAATTGCTATGACAATAAAAATAGGTTCAAGAAAATCAACATTATGATACAAATAAGACGACTGGCATTTTCAAATGAAACTATGTTACTAGTTCATCAATTGAACTAAAATAGCTGCATGTATCGTTATGAGACCAATGCTTAGGTGCATAATCAATTTGATTTATGTTCAAAAAGGGTTTCCTATCACTTTTTTTTTAAATTCTTTAAAATAAAATTCACCAAAGTTCAAATTTGTCATTATCAGATAAAAATCAGTTATTATATAATATTGGAAATTGATGTCTCGACACTGCAGTTTCAGTTTTACTTTATTTACAAAAAATAAATTTGGACATAATATAACAAGACATGGAATTTGATATTAGTATCTCGTGTATATTCGCCGCCATTTTATCTTGCTGATTGTTGAAGAGGAAAATATTGTCCTGAGAGCGCTGTGTACACCAAAAACAAAAATAAGAAAATAAGGCTGATTGTGGGAGACTCTAACTGTCATTTTGTATTGAAATAGTATGGACATGATGCAATAAAAAATTGGAAATGTAATTTTTATAACAGAAGGCATTACTATGTGATTGGAAAATGTCACTTCTATCGATCTTATGGCTGTTTATTTTCGGCAATATAGTACAGCTTGTCACGTTGTTAGTTGCTTGTTTCGTTATATGATAATAATTATGATAATGTCAAGGATTATTATATTGTCCAAATAGTAGAATACGTTTGTATAATTATAATAACTTTACATTTTTCGCTATGTTCAAAAACAAATAAGAAAAAGGTTCCTTTCTCGGTAAATTAATAGTATTTTAGACACGGAGTCATCCCAAACGTAAACATCTTCATGTATAAATTAAAGGAAAAGGTAATTTGAAATTAATAAAAACTATACTTTCTATCGGTTATATACATAATACATATTTATATAATCGAAATGTTTCATTAATTGTGTGTTAATAATAGTTGGCCACATGCCAACGACAAGTATGTTAGATTTGTTTAAAAAAGTGTTATTATGCTTTTTACAGTAAGTGGTGATTGCTACAACAATTTAAATCACTGTTCCGTTTAAAATAATGGGTACTGTGTTAAACATTTTATCTTATTGTATTTGAAAGCTTATGACAATAAACAAGGTTATTGCATATAGAAACATGCGATAAAACTAAGTGCAAAATTACATTGTTTGCAATACTTGAGTGCCAAATATTCATATTTACCTCGAGAATGTCATCAAATAAATGCAATGCATGAACACTAGTAAGTTCATTTTCTCCATATCTATAAACGTTTAAACAATATACAAAGATATGCATAATTGGATTTTATTCAATATTATATAATAAATTCTAAAGGATGTATTACCATGAATATATATTTGATATATTTGTGTATTTGATGGTATCTTCAATTGTTCAAATATGCATTTCATGCCTACACACCGCTATAAATATATTTGATCACTTAAGAACAATGACGAGTAATTATATTTATTTTTTATTGTATTACATGCTATGCATATTCAGAAAAATAGATGTCACCTTTTCGATCACATCCTCAAAGATATATTCTTCCGATATTTCATATTTAAAAATAGATATTATATATATTTTTCTGAATATGGTAGATTTGTTGCTTTTAAAACTCTACATACTATTAGTTAACGCAACTTAAATAAAAAAAACTCGCAGTTTTCTTTTAAAGAAGGGACCAACTAAAAATAATATAAAACATACAGAACACACAGCGTCCTTGCATTGTGTGTGAATTATTTTGGTCAAATTTTATTTATTCGTTAGGATGCTTTTATTAAATGTAATTAAAATATTTCATTCAAAGATGAACACAGTATATATTTTGTGAGACGAAGGATTACATTCATTTGAAAACATAGCATCATATTCCAGTATATGTATTCTTGAACATCTTTAAATCATATAATTGCGATAGTGTGTGTATTAAAGTCACATATATGAAAAAATCCTACATTTATATCAATGTAAAGTACTGGATAAAGTGTATTAATGCCTACCTAAAACAAGAGTAAGTAAATCCGATATCGCTAAATTGAATAAATAATAATTTGTCACAGAATGCATGTAGCTATTTTTCCATATAACAATGCACGTGCATAAATTTCCAGCTAATCCACTGATAAATATTATGCAATAAACACCAATTAGAAATATTACTGACACAGTATCCTTCCTTCGTTCTCCCAGATTTGAAAATAAATGTTGTTCTATATTCAATTCACCAATAGTCGAAGACATTAGTTGGTCTGATAAATTAGTCCATATTTCACTTGATACATTTTCATACTTCTTTCCCATTCTAATTAAGATCATGCAAGAAAATCCAGGTATTTTTGTTATTTTTGTACACGTCACATTTTTATATCATATATTTGAAACCAACGGTATATATCCATTGAAATATTGATTGCTCACTTATTTATTTTTTTCTAATGATTAGTTCTGTTATTATTATCCTCATCAATAAAATATGCATCTTGCAATTCCATGTTTACATAACTACATGTTTATAATGAAATACTAAAGTTTAAGCTTAAACTTATTACGTTATCAAATAATCAGAAAACACGGTATAAATATATTTGTATTATAATTATTCACATTCAAACAATGTAATTCTAATGCTGTTATTCGGATAATATATGCTTGTCTTTAATTTCACCAATAATGGTAAAACGTAGTGTTATCCTTTTAGAAACAAATCCGATAGGTCCGTTCGCATTCACTGAAAGTCAATCTCTGATTGCAATAAAGGAAAACGTTTTTTATAGAGTTAGAGAAAATCTATACTGCGTTCAACAACAAATTCCGATTCTCTCTACAATTGTGAAAAAAGCTCTTCTGATTCGTTCTACTGAAGGGATATCGTCTTTTTAAATATGTTATTCTGTATAATATATTACAGTAACATTTTATTGTTTATTTTTATAAAAAACGCACAAAAATACGATTTTCTGAAAAGAAAAAAAGGAAAATCATATTTACAATATTTATAGTAAGCGAATGCTTCATCTACTTTTAAAGAATTGTTCGCATGCGTGAAGTTTAAATTGTATATTACAGTTTCATGTTGCTTTCGTTGTACAGTGTACCTAGTTGTCCATAAATTTATGTTATATAAATTATAATGTTAAAAAGTATATTATAATTATTGCTGATTTAAGGTAGAACAATTGATTTACCTATAAGAAAAATAATGTGCCAGTATTTTCTATCCTTTGACTTTAAAGTAAATAACGCGCTTGTGCAAATAACAGTACTGTAGCGTTTTCATATAAAGCAACATCTGTTTATACTTAATGAAGATACAGTATCCTGATTGTTAAAAATGTCATTGGATGTCAAGAATGATCTGGTCAGTTTTGATACAGAATAAAGCTGTCATACATATTGTTCAAGATGTCGACTTCTGTATTGAAATTGATATGACAACAGTAATATGTTTACTGTATCATAAAATATATCAATAGCAACAAAAGAATATCACCATGACATTACAGAGTTAGGACATAAGATAGCTTTCATATGATTTAACCAATAAAATGGATAAATCTATATATCTGCTGCAAAAGTTGTGTTTCAATTTTTAGACAGAATGCCTCCCAAAATGCTTGAATATATGAGATAAATATGGTATTAAATGTGTTTAAAAGCTATTGGCGCATGCACAAAAGTCATGCTCAACGGATAACACCATATTTAAATAGCTGATAAGTATTTTGTTCAGGAATATTTTAATCTGTTTACGTGCATTACTCATCTTAGCCATCTTCGGGACCAACCTTATCGAGACCGACCATAAGGTTTGGGAACCAATATTATTTTACTGTTGATGTAATCAACATATTAAGAGACATTTCTGATTAGGGATGCAAAGGATTTTTATCAGTAAAATGAAATTAAAAGTGTCGTGTTTCTTCATATAATACTATAGGCTCTTTCAAAAAGGAAATTATTTTAAACAAAATGTTGCGTGTTAACTTTTTTAAATAGCACCCATATTGATTAGTTGAATAGTGTGTCTTTCTGTTCCTCGTGAACATATATTGTTTATACTAAATAATACGAAATACAATAAATGAAAATAGTGAAGGTCATGTCAAGCATTATTTTAAATCAGGAATTCTACCATTGTTAACTGGATCAAATAAGTATAACCTCATCTGCACCAGAACCTTGGCAATGTTTACAGCAGACAATTAAGTTTGTGACCATATCGGAACTTGGATAACATAAATGCCGCAAAAGGATATAAATCTTTATGATATATTATTTATGTAAAACGCAATATAGAAAAATTAAATCACGATCCTACCATTTTTATTATTTTTATTATAATTATTATTATTTCTATAATTATCATTATTATTATTTAATTTTATCATTATTTTTTTTATTATTATGATTATTATTATGATTATTATTATTATTATTATTATTATTACTTGTATCAAACAAATAAATCATTTCTATACATCAAATTATAATATGAAACATCGTTTTCTATTTCTTTAGAATTTTGCTTTTAATATATTTATAAATTAGGTTAACAGCAAATGAAAATGGAAAATAAACGGTACAGTTTTTGGGAAAAAAATTCTTGACTTTTTGTATCATTGCCACATTTTTTCGTTGGCTTAATATAAAACATAATCTACAGGTATGAAACGTGTGTGTTTTGTACTTGATGCAAGCGCGGTGGTATTTAGATAATATCTGACATATTAATTGCTATGAAAAAAAGCTAGAGTTGTGTAACCTTTTCTGCGAGAGAAGAAAAGAAAAAGTCATATTATTTTCATAATTAAACGAAGCAACAAGTTGTAGCAAGATGGCTCATAAATGAAAGATTCATATAAAAATCAAACTAATTTTAGCATGCCTGCTTAACTAAATCCGGAGTATATAAATGAAAACCATCAAGATTTACCACATAAATAAAAGATGGAAAACAAATGAAAACGTGGAACAAATTCCAATTACGCATTTAACATTAAATTACTTAAATGCTCACTTGGCACTGTATCATTGTAAATATGTCTATATGGCGATATATCTTAAATAAAACTTCCACTAAAAATCATTGTACAAACATAAACATAGGAATGATGACTAATCAAGGGATAAACTATTTGACTGTTACTAGTTTTACATTTATAATTTGCTATGTTTTGCAGCAATAAATCGCTATTTTTCTGAAGATGTCGATAATGACGATACAAATAAAACATCATTTTGAGTACTTTATTTGCATTAAATGCAGTAATATCTTTTATATGCAAGGAATTTTATCGGTATCATTTCACTTGTAACATCAGTCATGTGAATTAATATTCTCTAACTTGTTTTTATGTTGAATTCTGCTTAAGCGTGGATGGGAACTTGCATTTTCCAGTACCGTCTATGAACGAGCCTACAACATTTTCAATTTTGCTTTCTTATGCTTTCTTTAGCGATTCTGTTTTTCTCTATTGTATTGTCACATCAGTGTTATTTGTGCGGTTTGGCGGCTATATAATGTCTCCCCGTATATATAATCAAAGATGTTATATATTTTCGACATTGAAGATCGTTCAGCACAATATTATTGTTGTGTATGCATGTTATGTGTAATTTTTATTTTATTTCTATTTGGCCTTTTTCAACTTGGGTTGTTTCAGTATTCATACTTGAATACTGTATAATCACATTTAGGTTATGTTTTTGCTTTTTAAAATTGTCTTTTCACGTCTTTTCTGTGATATTCAGGCTTCATAATCTCAGTTCCCCTTTCAAAATTCCATTTTATTTAGTTCCGCCCATTGTTTTCTCGTTTAGGGTACACGCTTTTTTATTAATTGGGGACCATACGTTTCTAAATTCAATAGTTCATCATTTCCATGTTAAATGTTGAATTTTGCTTAAGCCGGTGCTAGCGGTGTGGACGGTAATTTGCACTATCGAGCACGATCCATGAACAGGTTCAATCAAACCAAGCCTGCAACATTTTCAATTTTGCTTTGTTGGGCTTTCTTTAGGGATTATATTTTTCTCTATTTTATTGTCACACCAGTGTTTTTTTCTGCCGTGTAGCGGCTGTAAAAAGTTGTTTCCCATACATTTAATCAAAGATGTTATATTTTCGGTCCTTGAAGATTGTTCATCACGACATTATTGTTGTGTATGCATGTTATGCGGTATATTTATTTTTTTCTATGTGGCCTTTTTCAACTTGTTTTGTTCCAGTATTCCTACTTGAATACTGTATAATGACCCGTATGTTATGTTGCCTGCTTGTTAACGTCTTATCCGTGATATACAGGCTTCATAATCTCAGATCCCCTTTCAAACATCCATTTAATTTAGTTCTGCCCAATGTTTTCTCGATTAGGGCACATGCTTTTTATTAATTGAAGACAATACGTAACTTTTCATGGAATGGCACTAACGTGTCATATAGAAGGTTCTATGATGGCAGCTATATGAACACATCTGCGGATATTTCTAAATTCAAAATTTCACCATTACCATGTTTAAATGTTAAATTCTGCTTAAGCCAGTGAAAGGAGGCTTGCACGGTAACTTGCACTTTCCAGTACCGTCCATGAATAGGCTCAATCAAACCGAGCCTGAAACATTTTTAATTTTGCTTTGTCGGGCTTTCTTTAGGGATTCTGTTTTTTTCCTTTTTTATAATATTCTGTGTTCTATTAATGTTATTAAGGTAGACCATGGGTAATGGGCACTATAAGGAACTGTAAAAATGACAACATAGGATAGTTATATGTCTTCAAGGTCACCTGTATGCAAAATTTAAATAAAATTTACGTGTGTGGTTCATGAGTTATGGATTTATTTCTGAACTAAGACTTTGCTATTAGAAGGGCTTATTTTCAGAAATGAGGCAACTCTAAATAATCTGTAATATCATCATTATGAAAAATGTTTTCCTATTGCTCATTGTTAAGAAACAGATAATAACATTCAGGTAACAAATTACACAAGCAAAATGTTTGTTTCTAAACAAAATGTTCTTAATCTGTATAAAAATGTTACCCTACCCCACCCACTTTAAACACTAATTTGACCATTTCCCTATATAAAAGCCTTATTCAAAATATCCCTAAAATTTACCACAATAAGGGGCTGTTTTCAAAGTTTGCCTAAATTTCCTTTAAGGTATATTGGTTGATCATACAAAATATAAAATACTTTTACCGTGTAGTTTTTATTTTATTGAACTTTGAAAATATCTGGTATCATATTTACTATAAATTTTGGCATTATTTAGCAAATAAATACCTACAATAATTATATAATTAAAATCAAACACTTTTTTCTTCCATAAGGGATCAGGGAGATACATAAATAATAAGAAAAAAGAAAGAAAAAGAAAGTTGCCCCTTCTGGGGTTTGAACCCGCGCCCCTCAATTTTAATGTAGTTGACAAGTGATTCTAGCCTATTTGAATACTCTTCAAAGTGGAGGTAATGCATTACCCATGGTCTACCTTAACAACATAATATTCGAGTATTAAGATTTTCAACTTAATTTTGATCATATTTTTTATAATCCTAAATTGCCATGTTTTCATTATTTTGATTTATTGTCACTTGACCAGTGTAAGAATTTCTCATTTTGTTTAAAATTAAGGATGTTTACACCTTAGTAGTGCTCCTTTAATGTCTATATCTGTATTAAATGTATGTGTGTTAACGTGACGTGTGATTTCCGGCTTAACTTTACCCATCAAAACAAATATACATAAATCACTGGTTACATATCCGAGGTGTATGTTTACATTACAGAACGATTCAAATGCAAGGTGTACACATTTACAAAGAAAAAATATGCTTTTACGGTATGCCATTTTCACAATTTCAAAACAGATATCCAATTATAAAACCAACAACAAAAGAAAAAGAAAACTTAACAAAAATAAATTATAAATAGTGTGACAGATGTAGTATATATCTTCTACCAGCTGTGTAGAATTCATTTTACACATGAATGATTGAATTAGCTGTGTCCTATTATATGCGCAGTAGCTTTGAATATTTGCTCGGGTAATTTTGTTTATTTAAGAATATAAAGGGTGAAGAAATAATGTTGTTTTTATACCTTGCTAACATTTGCATGAACAATGTCAATTTATTAGTTTTACAGCATCCCAATTGACACATCATATCCAAAGTAATTATAACTTTTTGGCAAGTACGTAAGTAAAACATATGGCAGCATAGTTACTTCTTGTCCATTTCCACATCATAAAACTACATTCAGTGTGTTCTTACCATAGAATTAATGGAAGATGTCTGAGCCTCAATCTGTGCATTAATACGTTATATATTGCTTCAAGCACGCACACTGTAACTTTATCAACGGCTGACACTCTACCTTTACGAAATGGAAATGTAAGCAAGAACATCCTCGTGACAGATTTTTACCAAGTTTTCTTATAATACCAATAAGATATATCTCAATGATAAAATATTCAATCAATTCGTGGATGAAATTGAAATTGAATCAAATGTTAGCACAATGCTAATTCATGGTGATATAGCAATATATAGTGCAAAGCATTTAACAACATATGCAAACTCACAACAAAAAGTAAGTTTTTTACAATGAAAATGGATATTGTCCGTAAATATACTTTAATTGATATATTCAGCACGCAGATTATCAATCGTACCATGTATTGTATATTTAATGCATACAAGAATGTGAATAAATGGGAAAGTTAAAGACACAGAATTCAATTACCGTCAAATAAATACTTATACATTAAAGGTGAAACTAAAGATATATATGATGGAAATACAACGATGACATTTTGAAATACATGGTAATTTAGCTGTTACAGTATTTAAAAGGTAACAATTATTCTCAGACACATGATTCTTAATTTTGCAGTACAAAAGATAACTGCTTAAATGAAACATGATTTTATTGTCATATTAGATGGCAATAATGTTGCTTTCGTGACATCTTAAAACGTTACGTGGCATCCGCATGTTCTGAGTTGGAGTTATTCATTAATATCAACAAACACATATGATAAATAGATCAAACAAATAACTTAAGTCGGTCAATCGGAGGGTTAGAGAATAATTTTTGATTACATGCACTGATATGATCGTTATGTTATGTTTCAACTAAAAATCGTCATATTTTCACCTGACAATTTGCTTTAGTTTTTGCCCAATAATACAATTCCAGACCTTCAAAGATCAAACTCCTAAAGTCTCATAATAGCCGTTGTGTGTATCTTACATAAACAATTAATATGAAAAATAAAACAAAACGTGCATGAACACAATATGCATGTTCATACTTGAAAATAATTTGAAATATTTCGTACAACTTTTATCTTTTCTTGTATTTGATATAAAGATTCAAGGTCAACGGCATAATGGATTATTGACATCAGGAGGTATAATACTCGACATAAGTAGTAATGATTGTCTTTTTCGTTTGTATGTTACTGTAATTGTTCCAGTAAACTTAAGAACCGACACTTGTTCGCTGCATGATTATTATATCTGTTGCAATGTCATTTGTTTCAATAAGATTGTTCGTAATGCAGCTCTGATAAAGGAAGTTTTATAAACTCAAGCATATTGACTGATTAAAACACTTGCAACTGATAAAGTCTATCGTACAAAGCGTGGTATGAGTACAAAATAAATCATAGTCATTATAATCAGTAAAAGAACAAACAGTAAATGTAATATTATCTTATCAGATTAACTATTACAGTTGAAAATTTGAAACTAAATGAAATTGAACGGCGTTTATGATACATGGTATAATTAGAAAACAAAAGAAGTATTAACAAATAAAACATTTTGGAACTATCAAAGGATATGCCATGGCAAAGATTTTTTTAGTTTGAAATGAAGAAACAATATAATAGGTTACTCTAGATTTGTGGACTACATCCATTTTTTTGTAACTTATTTCTAGACCTTTGGCAAGAATCTACACATATTTTTTCTTAATGTCAGACTGGTAGTGATTATATTTACTTTTCCATTTGATTGAAGAAAACGAACGTATTATTGTGAAAATAATTTTTTTTTGGACAAAATAATTATGAAAATGTACCTTTTGTACGTCATCTATTAAATGTTTTAGCATTTCTGCACAGGGATTCACTTAAAAAATATTTCTAAGTGAAATTCAATATGATTGAATAAGCTCAACCTTAATTTTATAGCTTTTACAACATTGGACAATATTTTCTTCCGTTTCTAAAAGAGATACATAAAGCTATTAAACAGTATAACTTTGCTGAAGATGTTATTAATTAGTCATATAAATAAAAGAAATTATTATAAGTTATGATTACTATTATTGTAATAATGATAAAAACGGTGTGAAAATTTTATAATTGTATCAAATCAACACTCAAAGCAGTGTTATTGCCAAAAAGCTTTTCTGTATTGCAGGAGAAAAAATGTCTTCAAATAAATTGATCCAAATGGAAAGTCTGTAATGCTACAAATAATTAAATTGAACTTATTTGATCCGTTATTACTAATCTGTGATAAATTAGTCTAGTGTAACATTTAACATGCACCATATTCATGACCATACTAAAAAACTTAGAATGTAGTCAGCCTTTATGTTCAAGAAGTATTTAATAAGAATATCGAAACGATTCGTTTTTATTGTATTAATATTTGGAGTCCGTATGGCAATTGCACCCTTGTAGACCAATTACTAGCTTGCTTTTTGTAACTGGTAAATGCTCGTATTTTTTTATTTTTTAGATATTGCAAACTGTTGTGCTACATATGGTTTCTGGAAATAGGTAACTCGTAAACCTTTGCTAATGTTTTAAGACAAGTATGTACACATTTTACGTTTTCCCAACAGCATGTGGAATGCAGGATGTAAAATAAGAACCGATGTAAGTCGGCTTTTTTTAAAGTAATATTATTAATAGACCTAAGCACTGAATGTTAAGGAAATAAACAATGGTACAATCAAATATTTATCTTTATGTAAAAAAACTGAAACGAAAAATGAAGTTGTACCCAAGAGTGATACTTTTACATTACTTTTAATTTGACTGAACATATATTATCAAACAACAAGGTTGTTTGTTATTTTGTCTGCTACTACTGTAATTACAGATGTAACAGAAACGTTTGTTTCACGTATAAAAAAGAAAATCACAATGTTTCATTTCCCCTGTGTTCAGTTGATATTAAATATTCAATCTTAAGATATTTAGGGTAAAATATGATTTGATAAATTTCATTCCGGTAATCTAAATTCAGGCTAGCACAACTACACTTTTACGTTGAAGTCTATGACAATTTTGTGCCCCCTTTGGTTATACCCAATTTGAACACAACCGACATATTGTCTTTCATTTCTGTTTAACGTCTGAAATAGGTTACAACAAAGCACTTCAGGAAAAGTGATTAATTATATATGTTGATAACAGCATATCTTACGACAAAAGTGAAATTTGCTGCAATATTGTTTTTCTTTTGACTGATGTAACATTTTCCTTTATTAAAAGCACATATTCTATATATATATTATATATAATAAATATTGATCAAAATGATTAAATCAACATTTTTTTATATTATATGTTTTTATACAAACGGATTTAACAGAAAAAATACTTTTCTGTTTTATTTATCAATATACTGACAGTTTTAACTGCTTAAGTCTTTACAGAAAACAGAATCTATCAATTTGAAATTAAATTGAAATTGAACACATTATTATGACATTTGTATTCAAGGAAAAGCGTAAATTTCTCTCAAAGTATTCAGTTGAACAGTTTAGTAAACCCTTCAGCAGACCTGATAAAACTATAAAAAATATAAAAAAAAATAAATTCTCATGAATAATTCAGATGTGATGTTTTCACCGCTGAAAGTCCCCAAATGCGTTGCAATTAACATTGTAATTGAAAAACATCGAAAATGTGAAGGGAATTTTTAATATAAAAAAAATAGTATATTGAAATGGAATTTGAGAACATTCTTTTGTCGGAATGTTTTTTTCATTTTTGCTTTTAAAATCATTTCGTCGATTTTTTGTTTGTTTGCTTGTTTGATTTTACGCTTTTCCCCAACAGTATTTCAGTCATATCCTAACCATCGTTACACCAGTACTAGACTACCTTCCTCCGCGCTAAACTACCAATGAAAGTCAACTTTATGATTACAGATTAGCAGTCATTTAACCAAAGGAACATATACTAAGCTTTCAAAAATAACTCCTTGAGGAAGCAAAACTATCAAATAAGAAAAAAGAAATGCAAATGTTTATCAAAATAGGTTTCCTTGTACCAGGTTACTAGGCTAAAATAGTAGAACAATATGAAAAGACTATGGCCCAGTTGTTCAATACTTTTGTTAAATATTTATCAATGAAATCATTGTAAAATTAACAAAAAATGTTAAATTCTGCGTTAAAAAAAAAGAAATAAAAAGTGCCTTTCTCCGTTTATGAATTGTCATTTAGATACGGAGTCTCTCATAAATACGTTATAACCGGCAGAATATATTTAAAATATGTTGTTTTTCCCCAAAACGAATACATATACATGTATAAAGGAAAAGCTTTTTAAAATTAGAAAAACATCTATACTTTCTATCGGTTATATACACCGTAAATATTTTGGTAGACTAGTTTTATAAATTGTGTATCATAGATAGTTCGCCATATGAGGTTACATTGGTTTTAAGAGGTGTTCTAATGCTTTTTGCAGTTAGTGGTGATTGCTACAACAATTTAATTCACTGTTCCGTCAGAAATAATTGGTACTGTGTAAAACATTATATCTTATTGTAAAATAAAGTTAATTACATATAGAACATGCTATTATATTAAGCGCACAATTACATTGTTTGCAATACTTAAGTGCTAAATATTCTTATTTACTGCAAGAATGTCATCAAACAAAAACAACATTAGTAAGTTCATTTCCCCCATATCTATAAACGTTTAATAAACAATATACCATATGGTTTTCTAGTTTGTCAGCTTTATTATAAGCATACTGGGATTTTTTTCAATATTATAACATTTATTATAAAGGATGTATTACAATGATTCTATATTTGTGTATTTTATGGTATTTTCAATTGTTCCAATGTGCAATTCTTGCTCACAACTACAATTACACACCGCTTTAAATATTTTATAACCTAAGAACAATGTCAAGTTATTATATTAATTGTTAATTGTATTACATGTTATGCATATTCAGAAAATGGATGTTACTTTTTCGATCACATCCTAAAAGATATATTGTTCCGATATTTCATATTCACAAAATTTTAATATACATTATTGTTCATAATATATAAATATATCAACAATGGTATTGTAATATAAAATATATGTATACATAAAGAGTAGATATGTTGCCTTTAAAACTCTACATACTATTAGTAAACACAATTTAATTTAAAAAAACTGTTATAAAAACACAGCGTGTGAATTATTTTGGTCAAACTTTACTTATTCATTAGAATTCTTTTATTAAATGTGATTAAAACATTTCATTTAAAGATGAGCACATTGTATATTTTGTCAGACAAATGATTACATTTATTTGAAATCGTTGCATTTTATTACAGGATATGAACATCTTTAAATTATACAATTGCTTTAGTGTGTGTATTAAAATTACATATAATAATAACATTCCTACATTTATATCAATGTAAAATTCTAGAGAAAGTGTATTTCTGCCTACCTAAAACAAGAGTAAGTAAATCCGATATAGCCAAATTGAATAAGTAATAATTTGTCACAGAATGCATGTAGCTATTTTTCCATATAACAACGCACGTGCTTAAATTTCCAGCTAATCCACTGATAAATATTATGCAATAAACACCAATTAGAAATATTACTGACACAGTATCCTTCCTTCGTTCTCCAAGATTTGAAAATAAATGTTGTTCTATATTCAGTTCACCAATGGTCGAAGACATTAGTTGGTCTGATAAATTAGTCCATATTTCACTTGATACATTTTCATACTTCTTTCCCATTCTAATAAAGATCATGAAAGAAATCCAGTTTTTGTTTGTTATTTTAGTACACGTTACATTATTGTATCAAATTTTGGATTCCAACCGTATAATTATATCCATTTAAATATTAATTGTTCACTGATATACTTTTTATTCTAATGAGTGTTTCTATGAGTGTTATCATAATCCTCATTAATAAAATATGTATCTTGTAGTTCCTTGTTCACAAACTATAAAGTTAAATGACAATGTTTTAGATAAAACATCTGACGTTATACTTACATAGTAGATATGTTGCCTTTAAAACTCTACATACTATTAGTAAACACAATTTAAATTTTAACAAAATATTCATCAAAATCAAACTATGTAGCATATGTACAGGAATACACGGAGCAAATATCTTTCTTAAATTATTCAAGTTCAAACAATTCAGTCTAAGGCTGTGATTTTGGATAATATAAGTTTGTCTTTAATTTCACAAACTATAAGTTAAAGTGTAGTTTTAGCCTTTTAGAAAGAAATCCAATAGGTCCGTCTACATTCACCGAAAGTCAATTTCTGATTGAATAAAGAAAAAACGTTTTTTATTGAGTTAGAGAAAATCTAGACTGCTCTCACCAACAAATTCCGATTCTCTCTACAATTGCGTAAAAAGTTAACTTCAGATTCGTTCTAATTAAGGCATATCGTACTTTTAAATATCTATTACTGTACAGTACCTTTTTATTGTTTATTTATAAAAAACACACACAAAACACGATTTACCGATATAAAACATAATGTTAAAAGTATATTATCTATAAATGTTGCTGCTTTAAGATATAAAATTTCTATTTTACCTATATAAAAATAAGATGATGAATACAGAATAACGCTTAATTATCCAGAATTTCTATCATTTGAATTTCAAAGTAAATATCAGCTCGCCTTTTATTGTGTCTAAATGACAGCTTGCGCAAATAATAGATGCATTTTCATATACAGCAACACCTGTTCATAATAAATAATGATACAATATCCTGATTGTTAAAATGTGATTGAATGTCAAGAATGGTCAGGTCAATAATGAGTTTTGATACAGAATAAAGCTGCCATGATGTCGATGTCTGTTTGCAATTTATACAACAACAGTTATATTCTTTTTGCTCTCTATCGATCCTGTGTCATGAAATATATCAATAACAACAAAAGAACATCATTATTACATAACAGAATTAGTCTAACCGATAGCTTTTAAATGTTTTATACAGTACTGCGTATGGAGCTGTATATCTGCTGTAAAAGTTTTGTTTGAATTTTAAGGACAAGAAATAAATATGGTTACCGTAGTAAATGTGTTTAAAAGCTATTTGCGGATGCACAAAATCTTTGCTAAACGGATCACATTTAACGGGCTGTTTAGGATAATTGATTTATTTGTTCCGGAATATTTTGTTCTGTTTACGTACATTATTCATCTTGGTTAAATAACAAAGATATTCTGTATGTTACAACTCTTTCGGGAACTGACCAAAGGACTTTGGAACCAATATTATTTGACTTTTAATAGGGTTATCAAAATATTTCCTAAGACAAAGCTCTATACCCTTTAGCAGTCAGACGAATGCACTTATCTCATGGCGTAGATATGTGCATGATGGACGTTTTATCTTCTGTATCATACACTTTTATTCCCTGATGAATGAGATGATACGTGAAATGTGTTCTTGCTCGGGGGAAAATGCAAAAAAGGTCTAAGATTCAATATTTGCTGTAATGCTTTATGCTTTAACATCACGCACTTGGAATGTTTGTCTTATTATTGAGTGACAGATATAAACATGTTATAATGACATTTGTCTATCCCGTTATACACATATATGCAAAATATTTGAATATTTAAAATTTATACCAGATGTTTTCTTGACAATAAGGTCTGACCTAATTGTCAAGAAAACATCTGATATAAATTTTAAATATTTAAATATTTTGCAGAACCCGCAAGTAAGAACTACAACTACTGGTAAAAAATCTTTCAGGTATGCTGCACTTGCTTTATGGAATACTCTACCTGACAATTTTAGAAAATGTTCAAATTTTGCTCAGTTTAAAAAGTTAATTTCATCCTGGAATGGTAAACAGTGTAAATGTATTGCTTGCAGCTAATTTCTATTTCTTTATTTACTTCACCTTTGTTTATTTTTCTGGGTATGAACATTTTTTGGTCTCATTTATTATTTAGTTTCTTTAGTTTTTGATCTTTTTTGCTTTAAATGTGTTCTTGCATGATTCCTGCTTATGTTTATATTATCATTTAGTTTCTAGATAGGATGTTGCTTTATTTGTGATTTTTTTTTTGCTTATCTTTCCAGCATGACTCAAGCTAGCTGTTAAATGAGTTCAACTGTTGACTTACATGTATGATCCCTTCTGTCTTTGTGTATTTGTCCAATAACCCATAGTCTTTCATATTTAAATTATATATAAAAAATAATGTACGTTTTTTAGTATTTTTATTTATTTATTTAACTATTCATTAAATTTCTAATTTAATCGGTTTATTATTGAACTTTAAGTAAAATTTTTAGATACTAGACATTGTAAGCATAGTTTAATATACAAGCTAGTGATGTAGAATTGGGTAAACTATCATTTTAGTTTTTTAGCATATGATTCATTTTTATAAAAATATCTAAAAAGGTCTATTTTATGTATACATCATGTCTAATCAATTTTTATTGTAGCTGTTTTATCTTTATTGATCTTATACTTTATGTTATATACAGTCGGTTATAAAAGCTTCTAGAGCTTATGTTGTACTGTTGAAAACTTGCCGACTTGAAATAAAACTTATCTGATCTTATCTTATTAAACTACCACGTTTCCTGCAAGGAAGTAGCCATTTTGTAGATATGCATTATGGGAGTGTTCACATGGAAACCGTTAGCAGCCGATATCGTTGTCGTCTACAAAATGTTTAAACGCAACAAAAGTGCGAAATTGAATCTAATGGTACTGATTTTTCTGTAATCTAATATTTTATCTTTCTTTTTGTATCATAGCAAAGTTTTTCATGTAAAAGTGGCTCAGTGACCAATTTTCAGTATCTTAATCAATGTGACCAAATATTTTGGTCACTGTGACCAGACGAAAATGGTCACTGACCATTTCTTTTTGGTAAATGACAAAATTGACCTGTTTTGACCATTTTTGTTGGTCAATTTTCTTGATTTAGTATAAAAGGGCCGAATTTTGGTAATCTTGGTCAGAATCTGCTTGGAAATTGTACTGTAAGCTTGTTTTGCTTGTCATCAGATGCTAACATGGAAAAAGCTCTTTACCCTATTAATGTAAGCAACATTAACTATTTTTAGAGGATTTATATATACAGGTCTACATTTTAAAGATTTAGAAATACTTTTTATCTCTAGAAAGATCGTTTTAAGAATTACCAGACTGTTCCAAGCCTTATACTGCTCTGAGATGTGCATATTTTTGGGACTTTTTTAAAATCTACTTTGATGATAAGTCTAAGCTAAACAAGCTGAGTTAATAATAAGTCTTATGAATAGTTGAATTTTGGATACATTTAAGTACACTTGTGAATTGCTAGAGTTCTGAAAGCTGATACAAGATTCAAGATTTTTTTTCAAGATTTTATTCAATCAAACCAGAAGGTCATACACCCATGTGGTACATATATTACAAATAAATTTTGAACAATATATAATATTACAAAATATACATGCATAATATCTGAACATACCTCTACATGTATCTAGTATATGTACACAATCATTTTAGTTTCTTATATATATGTGTTCATAAATTTCAATAGAAAGGGGACATAACTATACATGAAACGCAAATTCACATTAATTTGTGTTATCACCCTTGCACTGAGGCGTATTTATAATATAATTTATCAAATTTTCGATTAGTGAGACTTTCTAATTATGTGTCATATATTATCTACTCATATATTGTTGTAATCATTAATATAACTATTTTGCTTCAAAAACCCATACAATTCTGATTCTGAATAAAAACTGTATCATGCATACGAATAGAGACTAACAAATTACACGTTTTGAATATTGTTTTGGTATAATAATCGCATTTGCTGTTATATATATAATTTTTTTTTAATGTTGTCGAACTGTATGAGTATTTTAGCTTTACCGACAAATAACGAAAGAACGAAAGTGGTAAAACTTTGATTTGAATTGAACTTAAAAGCGTAATAATGATGAGCACATAAAATGCGTATAATATGTGACTACACCCTTAATTTGAAGTTTCACCCGAAACGAAAGTTGTGAAACTTCAACACAAGGTATCATTTTATTTAACAATTATTATCTCATGTAAAGAAAGTGAGGTTTACATAATAGGGTATAATTATTCAAACACGTCATACACTACATTATTACTTATATAAAATATATACCATATCAAATCGGTAATAACATGAAAGCATACACACTAAATACTGCATTTCTTGTTACAGTGAAGTAATTTTAGCATTCAAAGCATTAATTACCATATAACACAGTTTTTCTCAAAGTAAAAGCCTTTTCAATATACAATGATAAATTCTTAAGGATTTGCTTTTTATCGTTCATTAACAATTCTATAAATTTTTGCATATTTGGTCGCTTCCAGTAATATTTTGGGATGAATTGTTTTCTCAAATCATGATACAAAGAACATTCTAAGACAAAATGGTACTCGTCTTCAAGTATATTGCATATATTACATTTCCTTTCAATAACTGGTGTGCTCGTAGGCCTGGTCCACCGACCAGTCTCTATACATAATCTGTGCGAAGATAGGCGTAAACGTGACAAATTTATACGATATTTATTAATAACAACAATATCTAAGTACGACTGAAAACTATGATTAGCAATATATTATACAATGAGGCTCTGCTTGAATCATTTAACCTACCAGACCAATTTTGCAAAAATTGATCTTTTATACGTTGCTTAACATTTAAAAGAAATAATTTTTCATCACCTATTGTTTGAAACAACCATGCATCATGAAAACCAAGAGTACATAATACGTTTCTCGTAAGTGAACACCAATTTTGTTTAGTTGGATTTATAATAACATCATTATATAACATATCATATACCTTTTTACAATATCTATTGTCGGTTTGAATATAATAACTTCACCCAGTATCTAATTATATTATAATATCTAAAATTCTGTAGTGGCATCCTACCTAACTCTCCATAGATAAAGTCATTTTGTGTACTTTTCTTAACATTCAATAGACGTTTGCAAAATTGCATATGTAATCTTTCAATTGATAATCCTTTATTAAAGCCCCATACTTCACTACCATAGTTAAGAATTGGCAAAATTAGTTTATCGAACAATTCTATTCTATGTCTAACGGAGATATTTGTAAATTTATATAATTATTTATTCATTTTAAAAATTGCTTTTAAAGCTTGTCCAGAAAGTGTATTTTGTGTTTCAGCAAAGAACCGCCTACTGTAAAGACTAAACCAAGGTTATTACAAATGATTTAACAATTTCTATAACATTTCCATCGTAATAAAATCTTAAGTCATCTGAAATTCTACCACCTTTTCTAAAAATCATAATTTTTGTTTTTGCTGCATTGACCACTAATTTCCATTTCTGACAATAATCAAACAACAAATCAAGATTGTTTTGTAACTAAACTATTGTTTGCAAAAATCACAATATCATCAATTAAAAAACATTTTAAACATGTTAACATCTATCCCTTCAACATCATGTTTAAGGTACATATCTTCAATATCGTTAAGGAACATAGAAAATAAAAAAGGAGACAAACATTCTCCCTGTCTAACACCCAATGTACATTGAAAACTATCACTTAAAGTGTTTACAATATTTTACTCTAGACTTTACCGATGTGTACATTGATCTAATTATATTTAATATATTGCCTCTAAGAACCAAATGTGATTAATTTTGTCCATAAATTGTCCCTGTTACATAATCAAAAGCCTTACTAAAATCTATAAAAGCACAGTACAATTGTTTATTGTTATTTATAAAATGATTTATCAATCCATGTAAAACAAAATAAATTATCAGTAGTTTCTAAATTAGACGAAAACCTGCCTGTGCTTCAATATAAACACTATATGTCTCTGCCCAGTCCGTTAAACGATTATTGATAATTCTAGTAAATAATTTACCTAAAGCACTGAGCAACGTAATGCCTCGATAATTATTTTCATCATTCATGCTTCCTTTTTTATGCAAAGGTATTATAAATCCTTCTGACCATACGTCTGGAAAATGTCCGACTTGAAAAATTTTGTTAAAAAGTGTTAACAAATGGGGTATCAATGCCTCTTTACCATATATAAACAATTCATTAATATACATATCTGGACCTCACTTTTGTTATTGCTTAATTGTTTAATAGCGTTTGATAAATTTTCATAAGTAAATGGCAAGTTCAAGCAAGAAAACATAACATTAAACTCCTCACTTTCATATCTTTCTATTAAAATGCAACACATCTTCATCCGGTGAAAAAGGGGATCTTCAGGATTATTTACAGATTTGAAATAACGCTCAAAAGTTTCCATAGGTATATTAGCATCTTTAACACCAGCACAGTTTTTTAACATTTTCTAATACAACCTTGCATTTTTAAATTTAGCATTCACAAGTTTATTAGTTTCTTTTTTATCAAAACAAATCTAGCATTACGTAAACATGACTTATATCTAGACCTTACGTTACCATGTTTACACGGTTAGCCTCAGATTTATCATTTCTATACAAAGTCAGCGCAGCGTAAAATGCCCGCTTAATATCATCACATTCTTGTGTGTACCACTTTTGATTCGTATCTACATAATTAGTATTTGATCTTTGGTTTCCAACATTACGTTTAAATAAAGGTGAGCACACATCATCCATAATACTAGCAAGATACATATATGATATATGTTTGATGTGTGACATGATTATTTGCTGATAATTATATGATGCAACTGTGTTGGAATTATTATTTATAAAACTTATTAACTGTTTAATAAAGCGTTTATTGTGTGTTGAATAACTGGAAAAGAGTATTACTTTATGTTGGGCCATCCCCAACAAGTATAAGCCGGAAAATAGTATTACTTTATATCGAACCATCCCATCAAGGTAATTGATAGAATTCAAGCCATCAAAAGGCCCTGCCTAACCCTTAGGGATTACTTCAAATTGCGCACTAAATAAGCCACCCTGACAGGCCTTCCCCTAGCGCGCAACAATATTATCTTTATTTTAATTATTATCATTATGATTATTATTATTATTATTACTATTATTATTATCATTATATTTATTATTATTTTATTATTACTATCAATATTACTAATAAGTGTATCATTAATTTTAATAAAATAATAATATGAAAGATTGCTTCGTATTTTGTTAATATATCTATGAAAAAGGAAAACAGCTATTGAAAATAGAAAAGAAACGGTACGGTTTACAGAAAAAAAAACTTTCTTGGCTGTAAGTACCATTGCCACATTTAGATACAGTAGTAATCCTTATTAAAGTTGCACGTGTACGTGATCAACGTGCATATTAATATAAAACTATTCTCTGGAACGGTTTCCCGTTAATGATTTAATTTTCAAAATTTTGTTTTGCTCTTGCTTTGTCCTGAAATACTCGTTATATGTTACAATGAAAGGATTAAAACGGATAGAGTATTCTAATTTGAGGCAAACATTTATTATATGAATTCGTTGGCTTAATATCAGGTATGAAACGTGTGTGTTGTTGTACCTGATGCAAGCGCGGTGGTATTAAGATAATATCTGACATATTAAATGCTATGAAAACATAGCACGAGGTTGTGTAACATTTTCTGCGAGAGAAGAAAATAAAATGTCATACAATTTTTATAAATTGATGAATGGGACAACAAATTATAGAAAAGATTGTACACCAATACAATATACAAAAAGCAAACCCATTTTATTATGGCAGCTTAACGTAAATCGGTGGGAAAAACAATAAATTATAATAAACTTACTTAAGGTAGACCATGGGTAATGAGAACCATAAGGAAGTGTAAAATTGACAACATAGGACAGTTATATGTCTTCAAGGTCACCTGTATGCAAAATTGAAATAAAATTTACCGTGTGGTTTATGAGTTATGGATACATTTCTGAACAATAGAAGGGCTTATTTTCAGAAATGAGGAAACTCTAAATAATCTGTAATTACATCATTATTATAAAAATGTTTTTTCTATTGCCAATTGTTAAGAAACAAATAATAACATTCTGGTAACAGATTCCACAAGCAAAATGTTTGTTTCTAAACAAAATGTTCTTAATATGTATAAAAAATGTTTCCCTGTCCCACCTACTTTAAACACTTATTTAGCAAAATTTAATAAATACCTACAATAATAATATAATTTTATTCAAACCCTTTCTTCTTCCAGAAGGGATCAGAGAGATACATAAATAATGTTAAAAAGAAAAAAAGAAAGAAACAAAGTTGCCCCTTCTGGGGTTTGAACCCACGCCCCTCAATTTCAATGTAGTTTGCAAGCGATTTTAGCCTATTTGAATACTCTTCAAAGTGGAGGTAATGCATTACCCATGGTTTACCTTAAAGTAATATATATACAAAAAATATATTTTGTTGAACTGAAAAAATAAACAAATACCCTGGATCAATATATCTATCTGTAAACAAGTAATCAAGATTGACCACATACATGCTATCAAATGGAGAATAAGTAAAAATGTGGAAAAGATTGCACATTGCGCATTTTAATATATAATTACTTAAATGCTATCGTGACACTGTGATATTGGCAATATGTTCATATGGCGCTATATCTTAAAACTTATTGTTTTCGTTAGTACGGTTATATTTAAATCATTGTACAAACATTACATCAGAACTGGCGAATTACTAAGAGCAAAACTATTCAACAACTGTTTATAGTTTTACATTGAGAATGTGCTATGTTTTGCAGGAATAAATTTCTATTTTTGTCTGAAGATGTCGATAATGACGATACAAATAAAACATAATTTTGAGTACTTTTTAATTGGCAATAATTGCAATTATAATCTCTTTAAAATGCAAGGAATATTGTCGGTTGCATTTCACTTGTTATATTAGTCATGTGAACTCATATTCTGCGTTTTATAAATATTATTATGTAATGGTTTTGGGACCTTTCTGTTGAAAATGTGTCTGAGTTAAATCGTATACATAATTATATATACACAGTGTGTTAACTGGAGCTCAGGTATGAGATACCTGCACTCAAAAGCATGTCCATTGATTGCCTCATTTGTTTGGGGGTTTACTTATTGTGATGACAGAGAAAAGGATACTAATATAAAGATCATAATCAGATGCTCGTTCATTAGGTACTCTTTTCTGGGGTTTCATATTGTGACAACAGGGCACGTGTTCTTACTTTGCCTATGCTACAACAGAAAGAACATCAAAACATTCGGCAATCTGGTGTATACTTGTAAATCAGATAGCCTCGTGTTTCGATGCTCTTTCTATTAATAAAAATATTATTTCAGTATGCAGATTTTGTTTTTGAATTTTTTTTTTTAAACAACTGGTTAATATAATTCTACAATGTACATATATATCATTCTTTCGTATAACTTTGCTTAATAACAAATAGAATGCTACATATTAATTAAAAAGACAGACAAAATGCATTTGTACAACATTAATAAATATAAATGAGCCGTGTCACGACAAAACCAACATAATGGGTTTGCGACCAGCATGGATCCAGACCAGCCTGCGCATCCGCGCAGTCTGATCAGGATCCATGCTGTTCGCTATTAGTTTCTCTACTTGTAATAGAGTTGGTAAGCGAACAGCATGGATCCTGATCAGACTGCGCGGTAATACCGGTATATACGAAACTGGTCTCTTCAAATAGCCTGTGTGTAAATATTCAGATCAGTCTTTTTTTCAGAACTACCTTTTCATTGTGTAAAATGACAGATAACATGCAACAAAAGATATATTTAATTCTGGTCATATTTTTATAAACGTAAGTTTGCAGATTTTTTATTCTATTTAAAGTGTTTCACTTGATAGGTGTAAAAATATCACATTTTTATTTAAAATAAGAGACTTTTGATCTTAGCAGTGCTCCTTCAATGGTTCTTTTGAAATACATGTGTGTAAGGTAAGGCGTTAACTTCGGCTTAATTGTACTAATCAAAACAAATTTTAATAAAGTATGTGTAACATATGCAAGATTTATGTTTACATTGCAGAACGATTGAAATGCAGTGCATGACTTTACAAAGAAAATAATATGCCTTTACTGTATGTCGTTTTCACATTTTAAAAAGCAGATATTCAATTAAAAAACAACAAATTATAAATAGTGTTGACATGTGCAGAATATTCCTTCTACCAGCTGTGTAAAAACAATTTTTCGCATGCACGATTTAATTATTTTTGTCCCGTTAGTCTTTGTGTTTAATTTTTTCTTAATATTAGTCTGGGTATCTTTGCTTATTTAATTATGCAAACGGTTGAAGAAATAATGTGTTGCTTTTATTCGTTGCAAAATTTGCATAAACAATGTCAATCCATAAGTTTTTCAGCATCCAAATTGACAGATTGACAAGTTACACACATGTTAACATACTTAAATCTGATCAATTTCCACCTTATAAAACTACAAAAAGATGACAACAATTTTCGTTTGATATTCATTACATATCCAGCACACTATATCTGTAATTTACATGATAAATATAATACGCCATTCAGTGTGTTCTTGCAAAATTATTAATGGAAGATGCCTGAGCCTCAATCTGTGCGTTAATACGTTATATATTGCTTTAATCACGCACACTGTATGTTTAACATCGACTGACACTCTTTACAAAATTGGAATGTCAAAGCAGAACTTCCTGGTGACAGATTACAAAGTTTTCTTAAAATAGCAATAAAATATATGTCAATTGTAAGAATGACATTCAATGTTTTGTAAAATATTCAATCGATTCTTGAAAGGAAATTGAAATAGAATTAAAAGATTTTAGCAATGCAATGTAAATGCATGGTGATGCAGCAACATACAGTAAAAACATTATCACAACATAAGCAAAATCACAATAAGTGTAAAGTTTTTAATAATGCAAATCGATATGTAAATATTGTCCGTAACTATTAATGATATATACTCAGTACAGATATTATAAATCATATCATGTATTTAATACGAACGTTATTGAACGACGCTGAAAATATCACCAAACCAAATGTCAATTTTATATAATGACACTGGAGGGATTAACAAACCCAGGCGTCTTTTTTAATCATTTGTATGTTTTATCGTGTTGCAGCAAATGCTGAACACAATACATAGTGACTTTATCCAGTGTTTATTGCTTAAATGTGATGGTATAAATGTGTCCATGGACATTTGGACACAAATGAACCATTGTAATTCTTTTTTAGTCTGTTGGGTACAAACATATTTTTGTATTGCGAATTGTTCGACATGAAGATATATTAAAATCTATGACATTTATTGTGACATTAGTCCGATAGCCGTTACTTGATACAACGTTGCATTAGTTTTATACATATATGAAAAGAAACTTAGTAAACGGATTGGATGTCTTTCAATCACATTAAGCGAATTAAATAAATATCACGTGAAATATCAGTTTTCATTATCAGATGTGACCGTTTATCCGTGTATTTCAGAAGCAGTTGAATGGAAATTGTTCTTTTCAATCACATTAAGCGTATTAAAAAAATATCACGTGAAAAACCAGTTTCTCTGTTGTCCTATTACAAATGCCAAGCATAATACACTCGATTTGTCGTGAGTCTCGCCGTTCTTTTTTTCAATTTCAAATTCTTGATAAAGTGGAAATCGCAGCATCAAGATTATTGCTTTAGTGCAATACTTTCAAGTTAAAAACTCTCAACCACTTTAGCAGCAGACAATTGGTAGTTACAGGAAATATCTATTGCATTGGCATCAGGATAGCAGTGAATAGAAATTTACACTTGACATCAGACGATGTGGTCATCAAAGTTTTTTCAAGCAATTATTTTGGTGTCAGTATCATTACCCTATTTCTGTTATTCAGTAAATTTGAAAATATACATACCCGTATAAAATTACAAAGCTTTTCTGATTGATTTGAAAAATACAAAGAAACATATCTAGTTTCAAATTTAATTATCAAGCAATATTTTTTTTCTAGATCGTTTATTGTTTAATTAATAGCAACAATTTACATAGGAACACTACGAATAATGTAGGTGCAATTGAATCAACCTTGCAGACTGATAGTGTGCATGCGTTTGTGCATTAGAAGAGAATGGTTCATAGAAGAGTTTTTAATTCGTTGAGATGAGACGAAACGATACAAATGAAATAAGGTATTTAATCTGATGAGATCCAATAGCATATAAATATAATTATTACAAATACAGGCAAATGTATTTCTGCCTTCCTGATGACCTTGCAAAATGAGGAAGTTTGCAATGTCAGCAATAACAGGAACCTTGCTAGTTTATATGAGTACTCTTTTCTATCTTTCTTTTTAAACGGGTCATAAATCAAACTTCCATCAATATTGTTAAAAATGTTGGAATAATAAGGATAACTCATTCAAAAAAACAAGACAAACAACAAACAAATAAAAACATCAAATGCCAAAACTAGGTTCTCCTCGTTTTTTTACCCAAGTTCTCATTCTGAGAAAAAAGCAACATAACAAAATTTAAGTGTTTTATCTTAAAGACTTATATTTAATTTGTTGTATTTTGTAGCTGTTGTTTTTAGCATCTGCTTTAGTCATAGAGCAATGATGACATCAGAAACCAATGACTTATTCAAGAGGATACACTTAAGTTTTAATGTTTTATTTGCTATATATTTCAGTAATAAATCATATTTCATTTACAAAAGAGTGCTTTAGTCGGCATTTAGTGCAATTATTGTATCAAGATGGTTTTAAACATTTCAGTACACGTTTAGTAATTTACACTTATTTTCTGGTTTAGAATATTGTTAAATTTGTATTATGATTTTTAGACACTTGTTATTCCATGATGCTAGTTTTTTTATGTTTTGATATAATTTAATAAAGTCTAGATTTTAGACAAATTGTCAAATTAGATATAAATATTTTTTACCAGAGCATCATCATTAAGACAAAGACAAAGGTACATGTAAGTTGGAGCAGATGTGGTCATGGGGCGTTTATCACTGAACCTACATTATGACACGTTAGTACCATTCCATGAAAGCGGCGTATGGGTCAAAGTAAACTAAATGATTCCCGGGTGAGAGTGCTAACATGCTGAATACTTGTATATCGATACGATACTTTAAACCTATAATAAAATAGTTGATATTAAAGTCAACATAAATTCCACTTTTTAGTTTATAGTTACATAACGATGTCATGCATGAACAACTCGTTTTCCAGTTCTTACATTCAAGTACACTCAATTCACATGAAAACTTTATTGTAAATATAAATTAACCGCTAATATGAAGTTATGTTAAAGAACCTAAATGAAACCATAAATTTTACAGATAATTTATACCATTCAAGACGCTTATATCATCTGAGATACCCACGTTGCTTTTTAATATTTATACTAAGACCCTTAACACCCAAAAATGAATAAAATTTTCCAATATTGTTATTTTTCAAAATCAACATTGATGTTCTGATTTAAATGGCACATAAAGCCTCGTTTGTGTTCTTTTCATAGGCAAATATTTCTTTTGCAATGTTGTTATATGCATTTTAAACATGTTTGATTCGTGTCGCGTGTAGAAAATGGCGCTTAAAAATAAATTGTGCTGAATGTAGCAAACATGTAAACGAAGAGGAATGTTGTCTTTCAAACTACAAGTAAATACTTATTCATCCTCATTCAACTCATTGTCAAAAACGCGAGATAAGCAACATCTGCAACAGTAATATTTAGGAAACAGTAAAAGACACCAACAATAAAAACATTAGAATGACAGCATTTGTTTGAGGTTTAAGGCATTTTAAAATATAAGATTATAGAATTCAAATCTTAATTTAAGCAATTTTTAAAAAATGGTAATATTACTGAAAATGACATCGACGTCGTTTGAAAGTTCGAAGGCCAATATCAACAACCTTCTTTGTAAGAACACAAGAGTCATAACGACAAAGACGTAATAAAAATTAAGATTAGTAGCACATAATACCGTTACATAAAAATCGTTATCACTGAAACTCAGGTTAATGCATTTTTTTATTAAAACTAGTACGTAGCAATAGATATCTAGCTTGATTTTCCTGATCAAACACACACACACAATTAAACAGTTTGAAAAAAAAATCTATTACATTTCTGGATAAATTCACAAAAAAACCCCATAAAATTTTGCAATGTGTACTTTAAGAACAAAGGATATTCTTTTACGATATGTAAGTTATTATCGTTATGTCAAAACCGATATTCTGATTGTAAAAGAAAAATATGTAATAAATGCTGACAGATGCGATATATACTTTCTACCAGCTGGGTCAAAATCAATCTTTTACATGTATGATGTAATTATTCTTTGACTACAATTTGTATCGAAAAAGTGACACAAATGTATGTAGGTACGCATCACATCCGGAAATTTATGAATCACTGTCAATATAGCAAATTTTCCATCGCAATAGTTACCAACATTTTTATTTTCGGTCAAAACAAACAAAACATTTTAATAAAATCATAAAATAAAATACAATTATAATAATAGAACAACAACAACAATGAATATATAACACTTCATAAAATGCCAATAATTTTCTATTGAAATTAAGTTCGTCTGAAACAAAATGCATTTGTAGTTCACATGATAGATATGATACGTCACTCAGTTTGTTCATACTAAAGAATTATTACAATACGCTTGAGCCTAAGGTTTTGTTCTAATTGATATAAACACGCAAAATGTTGGAATGGTAATTGAAGATGAACAAACTTGTGAGAGGATGCAGCAAATTGTACTAGTAAATTGCATAGAATACATCATATGGACAAGAAAATTTCCATGATATTGAATACGTTTAGTCGTAACGAAGACATATTAAAGACAACTTTTGTATTAAACATGTATCACATAGACATTAACCGTTATGTGACATGTAACACTATATATATATATATATATTATATATATCTTATCTTCAAAGCCATTATTATATATATATATATATATATATATATATATATATATATATATATATATATATATATATATATATATATATATATATATATATATATATATATATATATATATATTATATATATATAAATATGGCTTAGAAGATAAGGTGGTAAATTATGTTTAAGTCTTACAATTAACAATAATTTTGTCTATGGATCAATGCAATATTAAATACAGAGTTCACAATGATTCAAGATTCAAAATTTTTATTGGCAAAAACATTTTACAATGTCCATCGCCATGTTAGGCGGTTCAATAAACACATAATGAGAAAAGTATGTACATCATAAGATTCAGATAATTATAACTTAATTAGTACATAGATTAATAAATCAATCTTTTTAAGTGTCTAACAAACATACAAAGTTTTTATTCTTCCAATTTCTATTCAAAGTACACAAAAAAGAAACCCACTAGATAAGTGCATAGAACAAAAATATGAAACATACAATGTATACATACATAATATACAATGCAAAGGCGAAAACAATGTCGAAAAAGAACAATTATGAAATGATTGAATACGTTTAATATCAATTTAATATTGCCATTTAAACTGAACGACATTTAAAAGAAGTACGCTTTTAGTAATTGTAACCTAAACGTATATATATCAAATCAATATAATCATACAAAGAAAGTATAGTACATGGTAAATCGTCTGTTAGCTAATATACATACATGTCTACACGAAATAAACAATACAACTAAATAAACTACCAACACTGGGATTGATTGTTCATACTTTGTTTACCATTTTTATTTTTTAATATCATGTAAATCATAACTGTAATACTTTGAACAGGTTTCTCATTTAATGTAATCGCCCAAAAAGTAAGAAAACCTTCAAGCACATAAGGGAAAAATAAGTCGGATGTCACGAAAAGCAAAATGTCATATTACTTTTATTACAATGCTTCTCACATTTTATGACAAGGAAAAACCTTTAAAGTGCGTGATGTACAGAAGTCATTGACTTCTGCCCCTTTTTTAATTCGATAGCAAAGTTCAAAATAACGCGCATATTAACCTAGATAATACTAAAATAAAAATTTGCTTTTACTTATCTGCTCGCCCGTTTTGTTTTAAATTGCATTATAATTTTAGTTGTTATTATTATTTAATTATTCATAGTAAATCACAACTATTTGTCTTTTCGATATAACATAATTTGATACATCTTTGCGAATTAATAACATAAATTTTGAATACTATGCTTAACGCCACAGCTTATATCTCTTAAAACCTGAATATGTGACACACTGGGAGTCAAACTGCGATATTAAACTGACGTTAGTGTCCAGCTTTATTTGTCATTCAATGAAAACGCTGTATTTCTTAAAAACTGTGTGTGTTAATTTTCATAGAAGAACAAAAGTCGATACTATATTGAATTCCGTTCAAAGTCGCCTTCTATTTTTCATAGTGCTTCATAGAACCGCGTTTGTAAAAATAGTCATTTGCATAAATTTGCATATGCAATTTCAGTAACAATAACTTCAAAAGGTCAACATACATAAATTTTGCATTTAAAGGATATACATGCAGTTCAGATTTAAATCCACGTCTTGGCGAAAAAATCTATCGATTGCTCTAAAATATCAATTAATATTTCTTAATTACGAATGTAGAAAAGGGTCTTCATTAATTTGTTACTAAGAGGAAAGTCACGTGTGTCTTTTCACGGTAGACAGAAATTGAAAGTAGACATTATGTTTTTGGAAAATACATTACGTGACCTCCAGTTCTGTTAACACATGACATTTAGTGTATGTTTATACATGTTTAAATCATATCAGATATAAGCTACGGAGTATCAATTGTCCAACTCATCAAAAATGTTGGTCGAAAATAAATGTTTCAATATCGAGATAATGAAAACTCGCATCAGCCTCCATATTTCCCAGCTGAACCATAAGGGTACATGCGTCTTCGCGCGCCAAGTGACGTAAATAATGCATATTTTAAGGTCAAATTTAAACTTACCATAATAACGCGGACTGGTAGTGGCGTGATATTAAAGTGAATATTAATGAGGCCAAATAAATAAAGTTTGACATTACATTTGTTAGTATTCATCCGTCGCTATCGCTCCAGTCATAGATTCTTATTTCTGTAGAACAGCACGGATTATAACTAACATAGACATTATGCCCATCCAAGTGTAAATACACAGGTAAAGTAAACACAACTTTGCATTTCTCATAAATGTGTTGAATTTGATATTTCATTATGCAAATATAATCATTCTTACACTATCGGAATTTTTTCTTTTACATGTATAATTAAAGAAGGCCAGAATATTGATAAATTTCACAGTGGGTACACTAGCCGTTCTTTTTGCCCCCGATACAATTAGAAAAATTAATAAACTTAAAATAAATAAAAAACAAAAAACACTTTTTTTACTTTTGCCCAAAAAACTTAGAATGATATAAAGTTGTCTATATAACTAAGACAGTCACAATGCAGCGCCAAACACTGCGTCCAAAAACCGTAAAAAAGAACGCTGTTTCTATTTTGCAAAACAGTTAATATCACTTTTATTTCACTTTAATTACTCTGGATTGTTTCGCTTGAAAAAATATAAAATGAAATAAAATTAACACAAATAATAACTTAACCAACTAGAACAGACGCGCAGTTAGAGAACGACCGTTGCAGTATTACAAACTCTCTGAGGCGAGAACAAATATAATCACCAAACATATAGTCCCAACTGTATCTTGCTTTTTTGGCGATTTAGAATGAAAATAGATCTTGATTTTGTGTGATCTGATTTATTAAACCATAACTCTGTTTTGCTTTATTTTGGAGTTATTGCCCTTTCTCATTTTTACAGTTTAAACTTTATCCTGGACATAACTCTGAAAATATATAACGTATCAACAATGAACTTAGTAGTTATAAAGATCTCATTGAGTAGAAGTGCAGTGCTAAAATCTCTCTCTGCAATGCCTCATTTTGGAGTGTGTGCCCTTTATTATATTGAACTTTGTCTGGAACAAATCTCTGACACTAAGAGTTATAAGCAGGAATAAGCAGAAAATTAGTATTCAGATAGATCTCAATCAGAAGACTAGCAGTGCATAAGTACCATAACTCTCTGCCCTTTACTGGTTCGAGGAGCATCACCCGAACATGAAAACTAAATGATGTCATGAATATTAGCAGTGCATACACCATAGTATCACTTTTTTACTTTGTTTCGATTGATAATTTTAAGACGATCTCTCCTTTTATATCAAAGGTTTAAAATAACTTACAGTGGTAACTATGTAGAATTATATTTTGATTTGTTGAATTTGTCTGTTTGTCATTTTCATCTTTTATTTTATGCTTTTCAGTGGATTACTGATTTATCCGTGAAAATTATATTTGATAATTTCACAGTGAAAATTATCAAAATATAATTTCACTTTTTTCAATGACGAAACTACTTTTTTTAAGATTTTCCCCATGTGGTACCTCAATTTAATTTTTACGGACAATTCTGACAATGTCAGGCTGTTAAAAGAAATTGCAAAGCTGAAATAGATAAATAACTTAAATGTCAAAAGTAACACAGAGAGAAAACTTACTTCTATTCCTTCAAATTCCAATCACCAAATTTCGTCTCTAAATTTTTTTGTTTCGTTTTTACAGTCTGAAAAATACATTCCTTCCCCATGCAAAACTGCTCTTGATGACATTTGGGCATATTAAAGTATCCTACGAGCAATAACTGCCGTATGCTTTATGAAAAATTGAAAAGCATTGACAGCCATCACTCGTAAAATAAGTAAAACAACCCAGCGTTCCTTCAGCAATCTTCCAAGTTTTCCATTTTCCTAGCTCCTTTTCTGAATGTTTTCACTTCTGTCAACACTTATTTTTTGTCTGTTACAATCCTCAAATAAGTTTTCTTTCTTTTAAAAAGGTGTATGACTAACAAATCCAAATTATATCCTTCTGAATCTTATACAATTATTTTCCTCCCATAAAATACACAACTTTAAAAAATGGGTGCCGTTTACATTTTAGAAAGCCAGGTCTAATATAAATTCGCAGTAAGTAACAGAAATATGGATGGATGGTTGGAATTTTCTCCTGCAAGAATTGTTTGTTTTTATTATTAAAACAAGCGATCATTCATATTTTTTTAATAAAATGAATAAATATCATCGTCATTTAACCTTGATTGGCGGACCTATTTTTCAGCTCAAGACTTCTTGTTTTAAATGAGAAATTCCGTCTAAATGGGGCTCTCAATGGGGGAAACAGATTTTAATATTAACGTTAAAATTATGGAAATTTCGTTTTAACTTGTTTTTAAGCATAAAATAAAAAGAAAATTTGTCTGTTTGTTGTGTAAGATGTAATTTTATTTCATCTCGTGAACTTTAAAAACAGTATTCTCACTCGTGGCTACGCCACTCGTGAGAATACTGTTTTTAAAGCTCACTCGATGAAATAACATTTTCATCTTACACACAAACAAACAAATATCCTCTATATCTTATTAAATGATAAACTAATACTTAACTTTATGTTGCCCGTTAAATAACTTTCATGTGAAATGTCAACAGAGATTTTCCTTAAAACATATTAATCTTCTTACGCCCGGCCACATGTAGATCGCGCCATCAATCATGACGCCGTTCGATATGCAATTAAACATGACAATAAGTTCACAATAACAAACAAAATGTCAACGACATGTCAATCTGGAAACAAAACATAATTATCATAATGAAACTCTTTATAAACATTTTATAAGATATGTTTAATGATGCTAGTAGTCTGATAGTGTCAGGAGGAAATCATTTTTACACTGAATTTATCTCGAAACTTACCGTCTTTTTCTCTTTAAATGACTTGTGCATTAAATTTTCTGAAAGAGTGTTTCTTTCGTACAATCGATGCGAATTAACGCCACTTTCAACTAGTTTTATACACCAGGAAATAAACCACTTATGTAGCTGTATTAGATGTTTATTGCAGTATACGGATATGAGAATATAAAACTCTGCACTTTGTAATTAAAGTTGTCGTATCAAAAGTAAATACAAGCAATTATCATAGTATTGCAAGCAATCCATAAGTCCCCTACCGGTTAGAACCCCAGCAACATTCTGATTTCAATTTTACCAGTGAATGAATGACATGAATGAACTTAAATCTTTTGAGTTCTAAGTTTGTCTATTTCACAGTAATGTGTTAAGTTTCCCTGCCTAGTAAGGCAATTATGTTTATACAATCTTGTCATATTATTACGATGTGGGATTTTAAAGTAAATCCTATAAGGAATGAAGAAGTTGGAGTAAAAAATACCAATTTCTCGAAAAAAATCTAAGTTCAAGGGGGACACAATTCTGGAAATAGTCTTGCTAGAGTATTTAACCTTCTCAAAAATGTTGAGTGATAATAAGAAACATATATATGAAGTTTGAAGTAGATACATTAGTCAATAAAGAAGTTATTTAAAAAAGACAACATTTTTTTTCATATAAATTCTAAGTTCAAGGGAGGTAATACTGATAATTTTTGTGCTAGAGTTGTAAACCTTGTCACATATGATGTGGTTGATGACCAGAAACTTATATTTAAAGTTTGAAGTAAACACCTTAAGAAATAAAGAACTTATAGTGAAAAAGCTGAAAAAATTAAATCAGAAATCTTGAAATCCAGGCTATTTGTTGCCATAGCAACCAGAATTTTCAACATAGGAAGAAAAGAAAAAGATGTGCATAATCTGCAGACTGCCATCTACCCATATTTTATGTTTCATAAAAATATTTTCAGTACTTTTTGAGTTATCAATGGATCCAGTTAATGTGTTAAATATGCCATATTTTCAGACTATTTGTTGCCATAGCAACCACAATTTTCAACATAGGAAGAAAAGAAAAAGACGTGCATAATCTCCATACTGCCATCTATCCATATATCAAGTTTCATAAAAATATTTTCAGTACTTTTTGCGTTATCGCGGGATCCAGTTTTGTGGACGGACGGACTGACGGACTGACAGACAGACGGACGGAGGGTAAACCTAAAGTCCCCTCCGGTTAAACCGGTAGGGGACTAAAAACAGTTAAATTAGTGTCAATTGTTTTACTTTGCCTTATCTGAAGAAATCACATTTTGTCTTGGTGAATAGAATGTCGATGTCTTCATATATTATGTGTGTGTGTATTAAGCAAACACTTTTAAGGTTTTACTAAACATTTTCAAAAGACAAATGCACTGATGTGTTTTCATCGACTTTTTATTTTGATAACTTCTAGCAATTTTGAAGAAAAGGAAGCATGAACGTATATTATATATTGCAAGAAAAATAAACTATATTCTAATTACTATCCTACGTACCTAAAGTAGAATGGATGTAAAATAGAGAAAGGCAGGCTCGCGCATGAACGCCCAAAATGTTTTAAGTCTCAGTTTCATTGAGCCTGTTCATGGAAGATAGGTTTTTTTTGCAACCGTTTAGGACCCCAGCACAGATTAAAGTTTACATGAAAATGGTGAAATTTTGGATTTGGAAATATGCGCAGATGTGTTTATACACTGTCCTTTATATATAAATTGTTGACATATGATTTTATCTAATTAACTAAATCGCAAAAATGAAGCCAAACATCTTTATGTCATTCTTAATTCATCAAAGAAAATCAGTAACAATATTTAAATGAATAAATCATTGTATTCGGTACAAACAAACTAATAATTGATCTTAAGACAATTCTAAGTATGTTTACAGATCAAAACAATTACGTTGCAAAGGAACCACTTGAAAATAATAGATAACATGTTGCTTATTATTAAACTGTTTGCTATTTCGTTCTAAGCTTCTTTCTGATAGATATAGTGAACATTTGCATGTCTCATTATACTGTTAAATGTGATCTTGTTTGAATTTCCTGACGCAGTGAATGAATTATATGAAATAATGCACTATAAGTTTTTTTCTGTTTTGTCTTTATTAATTTTAGGAATGTTCTGTCACTACGTATTGGACTTTTATTTATTTATTCTGATAAAATATGATAAACAAGATCACCAAGGAAAGGCGGCTATCTATCAGTTATCTATCAGTGTCAGTACACTTTAATTTTCTGTTTCGAAAGTATTCAAACCGATGTGTCAATCTTTTTAATCAATTTCTGGAATATAAAAAAGGGAATAAACGTCAAACAAATGTTCGGGAAGAAAGCAAAATAACTTTCCAGCAGAGGTGATTCGTCTGTGTCTATATAAACACAGTGGATGTCTCTTTCTAATTAATGTCTGCCCCGACATCTCAATTCTATGGAGTCAATGGACGGGAAAATGTAGTAACCGACATTTCCATACAGACTGTGAAATTAGTATCCCTCATTCAACAGGTTTTCTTAGCCTCAGATCCCCTTTCAAAATTCCATTTTATTTAGTTCCGCCCATTGTTTTCTCGTTTAGGGCAAAAGCATTCTTTTACTTAGGGACCATACGCCGCTTTACATGGAATGGCACTACTGTGTCACATTGAAGGTTCCATGATAACCGCCGTATGAACACATCTGCGGATGTTTCTAAATTCAAACTTTCGCCATTTTCGTGTTAAATGTTGAATTCTGCTTAAGCCGGTCCTAGGGGGCGTGGACGGTAACTTGCACTTTCCAGTACCGTCCTTGAACAGGCTCAATCAAACCGAGCCTGCAACATTTTCAATTGTGTTGTGTTGGACCTTCTTTAGGGATTCTGTTTTTCTCTATTCTTAGACCATTTTATAACACAAAGTCGATAGTTGTACAACGTTGCCATTTTTATAGTTATGTTGAACGTATTTACATTCAGTGTAGTTTATTAAGGTTTATAGCTATCCGAATGTTTGTACAAAAGTATTGGTTAATATGCAAGCCATCGTTCTTTATTCAAACTTATATTTGATTCCGCTTCAGCCGGTGCTATGGGGCATGAGGGATGTTGCACTTTTTAGTATCCTTCATGTACAGACTTAATAAAACCGAGTCTGCAATTTTTATGCCATTTTGTTGTGACTTATGCTTGCAGGGGATCACCCTTCTATTAGAAGTTTATATACCAACAAAGTATTATTTTTAAATATTTATGTGTACATGTCATAAATACTATATATATATATTATATTTGTCTGTGTTGCATGTAAGATCGAAATGTATTTCAGTCATATGTAATATTTTTACGAGTGGCGTATCCAAGAATGAAAGTATAAAAAGCTGGAGTTCACGAGAGAAATACATATATAATTTGATCTTAAATACAAAATATATATATCTATGTGAAGATGTGCATGTACTTCTCGTAATCAAGTAATTCACGACGGCGTATATTTATGACGATAATAAATAATTGACAATTAAAAATGTTTCGGATAATTTAAAAACACTGTCTTAATTATTAAGGAGATTAAAAACTGATCACAACCGATACATTCCGAATGAAAGCTATATAATTTGTGTAGGTTACTTGGAATATTTTACCATAGTTATGTATAAAATTGAACAAGAGTCTGGCAAAATGTAAAGCTATTTTTAGCTCACCTGAGCTTGCTCCGGGTGAGCTAATGTCCGTCGTACGTCCACAATTGCTTGTGAACACACTAGTGGTCACACTTATGACTCAATTATCATCAAACTTTGTCAGGATGCTTGTTTAGTCAATTGCTCGGATGAGTTCAAAACTGGGTCATTTCGGATGGAAAACTAGGTCAAAGGAGCTAAAAATAAAAAAAACCTTGTGAACACTCTAGTGGTCACATTTTTGACCCAATCATCATCAACCTTTGTCAGAATGCTTGTTTAGATTATTGCTTGGATGAGTTCGAACATGGGTCATCTCCGATGAAAATCTAGGTCACAGGAGCTATAAATAGAAAAAACCTTGTGAACACTCTTAGTGGTCACATTTTTGAACCAATCATCATCAAACTTGGTCAGAATGCTTGTCTAGTCAATTGCTTGAATGAGTTCGAACATGGGTCATCTCTGATGAAAAACTAGGTCACAGGAGCTAAAAATAGAAAAACCTTGTGAACACACTAGTGGTCACATTTTTGACCCAATCATCATCAAACTTTGTCAGGATGCTTGTTTAGATAATTGCGCAGATGAAGTCGAATATGGGTCATCTCTGATGAAAAACTAGGTCACAGGAGTTAAAAATAGAAAAACCTTTTGAACACTCTAGTGATCACATTTTTACCTAATCATGATCAAATTTTGTCAGGATGCTTGTTTAGATAATTGCTTTTTTGAGTTTGCACATGGTTTATCTCCGATGAAAAACTAGGTCACAGGAGCTATAAATAGAAAAACATTGTGAACACTCTAGTGGTCACATTATTGACCCAATTATTAAGAAACCTTGTCAGGGTGCTTGTTTAGTCAATTTTTTGGATGAGTTCGAACATGGATCATCTCGGGTGGAAAACTAGGTCACAGGAGCTAAAAATAGAAAAACCTTGCGAACAGTCTTGTGGTCACATTTTTGACCCAATCATCATCAAACTTTGTCAGAATGCTTGTCTAGTCGATGCTTGGATAAGTTTGAAGATGATTTATCTCGGATGGAAAACTAGGTCACAGGAGCTAAAAATAGAAAAACCTTGTGAACACTCTAGTGTCACATTTTTGACTCAATTATCATCAAACTTGGTCAGGATGCTTGTCTAGGTAATTGCACGAATGTCAAGCTCGACTATGGGTCATCTGGGGTCAAAAACTAGGTCACACTGCTCAAATATGGATAATCCTTGTTAACACTAGTGGTCACATTTTTGACACACCTGTCATGAAACTTGGTCAGAACGCTTGTCTAGCTAATTGTTCGGATGAGTTTGACGGGCCAGGTGAGCAATCTAGGGCCATCTTGGCCCTCTTGTTTACTTTCACCTGTGCACCTAGATGCTCTTAGATGGGTATAATGTCACTTTTAATCATATTATTGTCATTTGCTTTCAGATAAATGTAAAATATTTCAACGTGAAGATATAAAATTTAATTTCAGTGTCACATGTAAAGCATGTAGTAAATATAATGACCATATATAACGGCACCGTTGATATGCATGGTGAAAGTGTCAACTTTGAAAAACAATGGTAAGTGTATTGAAAACTGTGCGATATAGTAGTGAACATTTTAAAAATAACTCAAAAAAAACAAAGTTAACATGTTTTTTCTTGTTTTTTACTTCGACTGATATACTAATTTTCCCTTAAGCAAAGATATTTGAAGTAATAATAAACCATGAATTGATATAATGAATTCTTAATACAACAGCTGCGGTAAATTATGATTAAACTTCAATAAGTGTGAATGTTGAAGTTGCAAGTATGTACATAACAGTTATGTACTTGTAAACTAGAAAAGTCATTATGGGATTGCGCTATAGTATTTATGACTTATTGCTGTCCTGATTTGAAAGCATTATACTAAATTAATACATAAATTATTGCTTCTAGTGTTCTAGAAAAAGAAACATTTGATAACATCAAGGTTGAAACGGTGTACAATATCATTGGGGGTGTTCTCGACCCTTCGCTACCAAATCTAAGCAAAGGTTTTTGCAAAACAACATTAAGGTATTAGGACCCTAATGGGCACTATCAGGAACTAAAAAATTGACATCATAAGTCATATGTATACCTCAAAGTACACCTGTATGCAAAATTTAAACAAAGTTTACCGTACGGAAATCAAGTTATGGCCACTTTTCTGAACTCAAGCTAGGATGTCATGAGGGCCCTTTTTTTAGAAAGTAGGAACCTTTAAATAATCTGCAATAACATTCTAATGAAAAATGTTTTCCCATTAATTTTTGGTAAGAAACAAATAGTACCATTCAGCTAACAATTCAAATAAGCATAATTATGGTTTCTACTTAAAATTTATGAAATCTGTATAAAAATGTTACCCTACCCCACCCATTTTTACCACGTGTCCGACCATTTTTCTACTTAGGGAGCCTAATTAAAAAAATTCTTAAAATTTACCCAAATGAGAGCCTGTTTTTAAAGTTTCCCTAAATTTTTAAAAAAGTATATTGGTTGATCTTGTAAAATATGAAATACTTTAACCGTCTAGTTTTGATTATATTACACTTTAAAAATATCAGGTACCATATTTATTGCTATATTTAGCATAATTTAGCCAATAAATACCTATATAAATTCAAAAATCAAAATTAAACACTTTTTTCTTTCCAAATGGGACATGAGAGATACATAAATAATGTTAAAAGAAAAAAAGAAAGAAAAAAAAAGTTGACCCTTCTGGGGATTAAACCCATGGCCCTCATTCTCAATGTAGTTAACAGTAGTTCTAGCCTATTTGAATACTCTTCAAAGCGGAGGTAATGCATTAGGGTGCTAATACCTTAATAAGAAGGAAGTAACATATTATACACGTTATAAATGAATATCGTACAGCCATTTTATCCCTAAATGTATTTAACGAAATCAAGGGGAGACCCCCCCCGCAAAAAAATAATCTTTACTGTTGTTTATTTATGTTCTACAAGTTTATGTAAAACAAATAACTCACCATTTTGTGTCACGTTTTACTGATATAGACACAGGGAAATAAGATATCGTTCTAATACAGTGGAATGAGCTGACTTTCCAAAGATAGTTTTCGACACTGATGATGTTTAACTTACAGCGTTGGCATTGAATGCAACTGTAGTAACTGGCATAAAACAGTATCATAAATGAACAAGATATTCCTGATGCCCGATGTCAGAAGCGTTTATGTTGAGGTTTGTCCAAGCTAAGGAATACTAACATCTTCTCAAATATATATACAGCTGTTCATAGCTTAATGCTTATATTATAAGAGCTATGATTAAATATGTATGGGGAGAAGTCTTACACAAATTTCACGTAAGAATATAACAATAATTTCAATAATTTGTGATTCTGCCTGCATTTTCGTTTTTACAAAAATACCTTTCTAACCTTTTAATTGTTTCAGTAAATTTGAACACATGATAGTTATTGTAAAAGCAAAGTAAATATATGTATGCAATGTTTTGGAAAAAAAGACTGATAAAAGAAAGCACGCAAATACAGCATGACAAAAAAAGAAATTTTGAATCATACCCTTTTGGTAAAAACATAATTATACATGTATAAGATAAAGGAATATTTAAGAAAGAAAAAAGTTTTTTATACGCGCCTGTAGTTTAGAAATAAACCTCTTATTTCTTATATTTTAATTTTAAAAAATCATTTTATTTGATTTCAATCTACATGTATAATGAAAACCGCATTATAACAATGTCCTATTCATGTTTGATTTTGTTACCTTTTATTACGATATTCAAAAACTTAGACCGTCTCATTGTTGCAGATTGTGCAATCAATGCACATATATTTTTGGTTAATTAAATACGTTTCACAATTGTTGGAATTATATATTTATACCGCGTACGTTTTCACTAACGTTGTTTTAGACTAAAGTATATCTACTGCAAATCCAATGATCTACAGAGAACCAATTAGGCAACAGTTTTATAGCGAATGTTCAACATCTTCAAAACCGGTGTTAAATAGCCGATAAAATATGATAAACAAGATCAACATCTCTCAGCCTGATGTTATTTCGATTTTAAATTGACCATGGAAGGGAGTTCACTCGCGTTTTTTTAAGCGGCTGCAGACTATCATAGTTGGCTGTTCCTTTTCGCACCCTGTTGGCGCTCGGAATGTCTATCAAAGGAATAGTAAGAAGAAAAGCTGCATTAAATAAAGATTTTTGGTGTATTTTTTTATAGTTAATGTATTGATTTATAAATATGTTAACAATTTAAAGTTTGTTTCATTTTTTGCCGACAGTATTTCAGTGTTTCCAAACCATCGTTTCTGGAGAGTTAGTAAAATTTCAAAAGATAACAACACATTTCCAATGCTATTATATAACTGTTCTAAAATAGAACGCTTCTACACTGCTGACTTAAAATATGATAAACAAGATCAACAACTAAATAAAATGGGATTTTGAAAGGGGATCTGAGGTTATGAAGCCTGCATATCACAGATAAGACGTCAAAAGACAATTTAAAAAGCAGACAACCAGACTGTGAACGTTGCCTTTGCCTTGTTGATCTTTATTCTTGTTATTTTGCCACATTCCTGTGTCCAGTTACATACATGATAGCCATACTTGAGAATCCCTGTTCGTGAAGGGTACAAGTGACACGGGCAGGTATGCAGTGATTGGTGTATTTTCTGCTTAGGCCAGCTTCAATAGACAAACAGACATGAAGCTACTTAATGTGTTGTTACCAACAGGAATATTTCCAATTAAAAATTGAACGCCGCCTTTCCTTGTTGATCTTGTTTATCATATTTTGATAATTTTCAGTTGCTTTATTTAAGGGTCTTTGAAAAAAATCTAATAAATTTGGGTTAAGCTTTGAAACATATTTTTCAAAATATTTAACTGGACAAAATGGGCCACCATTTTCATACATTCTTGGTTCTCTTACAGATTTTCGTATATCTAAAAACAGAGAAAAACAAAATTGTTGAAGAACGCCCAACACGATAAAATTGTAAACTGTTGCAGGCTCGGTTTAGGGCGTAGGGATTCTGTTTTTCTCTATTTTATAGAGAAAAACAGAATCCTTGAAGAACGCCCAACACGATAAAATTGTAAAATGTTGCAGGCTCGGTTTGATTGAGTCTGTTCACTACTAAGATCATTTGAAGTTAGTAGTGAATCAGGAGCATTGTCATCCTTGTCATCAGTAACCAAGCGTTTGTGTTTCTTGCTCTTGCAATGATTCACAAACCCTTGGTTATTCTGAAAGTATTGATTACAAGGATAACAATACACCTTCTCATTATTTGCATTTGCATTGGTATGTGATTTCATGTGTCTAGATAGGTTTACAGCACTAATAACTTTCTGACATACACTACAAGATTTCTTGCCTTTAGGAAGTTTCGCCTGGGATACATCTTTTGACACTAAGTCATCCGATGTATCCACAGACACTTCCTTTACAATGTTTTTTTTCCAATTCCATAACATTATTCACATGTTTTTTTGCCATTCATATGAGTCTCATAGAATGGTTTACTGAAACATTTAACATTACAAAAGTCACATGAATATGATATCCCTTTTCCGAGTCTTTTGAATTCACTTTTCTTTTCATAATATTCTAACCCATTAACAGTTATTTGAGCCTCTTGTTCTATTTCTTTTTGTCTCTTGTCTTCTATTTCCTCTGCTGATATTATTTTTCTTTCAACCCTTTTAACCGGTCCTCTGTTTTTAAGATCTTGTAGGCACACAATACAGTCATTATTAATCCAATCGTGTCCGCACACGCAAACGTGTTCTTACCTTTGTAATACTTCTTGCATATAGCATATATTGCAGAATCTGTAAGATAGTTTTGTTTCCAGAATTTTGTACTTCACAACAGCAGGCGTCACGTGCCGTGTGGCTGCCGTAAAAAGTTGCCCCGTACTTCACTTCAGTGTTGTTATATTTTCTTGTCCTTCGGGATCATTGATGCCAGCACTATAAAGTGTCGAGAATTGAGTACCGCTCAAGCCGGTGCTAGGGGGCGTGAGGGATGTTGCACTTATTCATTATCCTTCATGAACAGTCTCAATCAAACCGAGTCTGCAATTCTTATGTTATTTTGTTGTGATTAATGCTTCCGAGGGATCACTTTGTTTCCAGAATTTTGTACTTCACAACAGCAGGTGTCAAGTGTCGTGTGGCAGCCGTAAAAAGTTGCCCCGTACTTCACTTCAGTGTTGTTATATTTTCTGGTCCTTCGGGATCATTGATGCCAGCACTATAAAGTGTCGAGAATTGAGTACCGCTCAAGCCGGTGCTAGGGGGCGTGAGGGATGTTGCACTTATTCATTATCCCTCATGTACAGACTCAATCAAACCGAGTCTGCAATTCTTATGTTATTTTGTTGTGATTAATGCTTCCGAGGGATCACTTTGTTTCCAGAATTTTTTATTTTTTGAAATTTAAATATTTTATAATATTTTGTTAATTTATTCATCCTATCATGTAGTGTCACATTGTACAATAGATAAATACAGAATCCCTAAAGAAAGCCCAACACGGCAAATTGAAAATGTTGCAGGCTCGGTTTGATTGAGCCTGTTCATGGACGGTACTGGAAAGTGCAAGTTACCTTCCACGCCCCCTAGCACCGGCTTAAGCAGACTTTAACATTTAAACATGAAATAGTAAAATTTTGAATTTAGAAACATCCGCAGATGTGTTCATACGGCGGTTATCATGGAACCTTCAATGTGACACTTCCGTGCCATTCCATGAAAAGTGGCGTATGGTCCCCAAGTAATAAAAAGCGTATGCCCTAAACGAGAAAACAATGGGCGGAACCAAATAAAATGGAATTTTGAAAGGGGATCAGAGGTTATGAAGCCTGCGTGTCACAGAGTTTCCAATAAAAAGTAATTTGACAAATTATCCATCTTCCACCAAATGGGGAAAGAAGTCTGTTATTTTCAGTTGTTTCAGTTTTCGTTGCTGCAATGGTAATGAAATATTATTGAGTCCAATAATAGTATTTCCCTATTAAGGGGCCTTCTAATTCAAGAACATGTGGATAGTACTTTGTTATTTTCAGTTGTTTCAGTTTTCGTTGCTGCAATGGTAATCAAATATTATTGAGTCAAAATGGTGTACCATTTTCATCCAATTATGATATGTGTCCCTACAAATGTATTTAGGGGTTGCTTTGTAATTTTCATTCATCTCTTTATATGAATATGAATATCCTACTCGTTCGATATATTTCATAAAAGTAAAAGGAAAATAAGCACCTTTTTTGTCATCATCTCTTTCCTCACTCTGTGCAACATTCTGGATTATTTCTACATCTTCAATATCTGTTATAATTCCTATTTCATCACACACAATCTCATCTTGCTGTTCCTGGAGATCAGGTAAGTCTGTGGCTGTCGTCTAGAAAATAAAATTGAATATTGCGTCAGTAATTTCCTTTTCATATTTTTCATAATCATGTCTTCTCTTTTGTTCCTCTTTTAATTTTTCATTTCCGGTCATGTTACGTTTAGGGAGATCTTCATATTTGAGTAAGCATTTTAAGCATATGACCTATAATATAAGAAATACTACTTTAATACAGCGCTTATTTACAAAATTAAAAGTTATTATTAGGAAGTTAATAATCTTAAAAGAAAAGTAATAATAATATACTTACATCTGCTGTAATCTCATCAATAATGAGTTTTTCTGCTGTGTACATCTCCTGTTCCCCACTACTTTCTCCTTCCTCTACTATCTCCTTCCTCCTCTAGCTTGACCTTTGTAACAAGTTCTTCTTCTACATCAGAGTCTGCTTCCGATTCACTCCTTCCTCTCTTTTTAGACTGTAAACAAAATCAATAACTAAAAATAACAGAGTATTCAAGAGCGACAACAAAGAACAAAATCAATAATACTATTTTTAGATATGACATAGACTTCGTAAGAAATGAAATATAAATGTACTTACATCACACTTCATCTTCTTCCTACTAACTTCTTCATCGTCTGAGTCCGAGTCATCAGATTCGGAAGATATGATTCTCTTAATAAATCGATGATAGGTATTCCCCCTCTTTCTTTTACGTTGATTTAAGTATGGGTTATCTATTTGATGTATACTTCCTCCTCCTCCTGTGATTCTTCATCATCTATGATGAAGTCTTCCATATCTGTGTCGAGGTCGTCCTCGTCTGAAGTGTCATCACAGTATTTAATTCTCTTAACACCACTTTCACTCTCATCTATCATATCCAACTCCTCTACAGGCAACCATTCAAACGAAAAACTTGGGTCTTGCACACGCATTCTTTTACTTGGGAACCAGTCGCCGCTTTTCATGGAATGACACTACTGTGTCACATTGAAGGTTCCATGGTAACCGCCGTATGAACACATCTGCGGATATTTCTAAATTCACAATTTCACCATTGTTTAAATGTTGAATTCTGCTTAAGTCTGTGCTAGGGGCGTGGACGGTGACTTGCACTTTCCAGCACCGTCCATGAACAGGCTCAATGCAACATTTTCTATTTTGTCGTGTTGGGCTTTCTTTAGTTATTCTGTGTTCTCTATTTCATGATTTTAAACAATACTATATTATAGTAATCTTTCCTTCATGAACTTGGTAGTTTCTATATTTGGTTCAGCTGAATTTATTTTTATTCATTTAATTAATTGTATTTTTGTAGTAATAATGTTTTGCCTATGCCTCTGCCTGATAAAATTGCCATTTAATTTACACTTTGCTACAAACCTCAATGATGCATGTTCCTCTTTCGACAAGAAGAATGTCTTTGGATCAGGTCCACCAATAGGAAGTGACTGGTTCAATGCCGAGGTCCTTGAGGTCTCTGGGGTTAAATCTTTTTATTATGACGAACCAGTGTGTGTAGTCAAAATCTCTGTTCCCACTTCCCAACCTCACCTTGAAGGAAGTGTACATTTAATATAAGGTGTGTAAAAATGAATTTGTACCGTCCATTGTCAGCAGTATTTCAGTCATAAGATATAAAGAAAGTTTACCTACTTACAATTTTATTGGCAAACTCAGTCGGTCAAGCACATACATGTAACCAGTACTGAAACCAATACATCATGTGCCCCTATTGAAAACTACTTTTCTTGAAGCAGAAGTATGTGTATGGAGAAATTATCATAAGGATTCATAAAAAAAATTATTCACACTCAGTGACTCAAATCATATAGCCAAACTGGGATAAAAGCATATTATATACAATGTACTTATAATACATGTAATCAGTTCTAATGTAAATGTTTATTATACATTATTGGAATGGGGCAAATACAATGTACAATAAAAATATTGCAGTGGTTAAAAACATATGATACTTATGAATCCTACTCTAAAACTTCAAAATATTTTTAAAGCAAAGTAACATTTCTAAGATTTCTTAAGTGTCCTTGTGCTTGGCTGTTACATGTTTAACAATGACTTACATTCTGTATTTATCTATTTTACAACCTTAACTGGAGCAGTTGATGATGAAATATGATAAACAAGATCATCAAGGAAAGGCGGCGTTCAATGAACGATAAAGCCATCGTGTGTTTTTATTTTTTGTTGCTCTAAAAATAAATCTCAATTCATGAATAACTACGGTATTAATGAACGAATTACAATAAACGAACAATTAAATAACCTAAACATTATATTTGTAGTAAAAAAATCGGGAAACAAAGTGATCCCTCGGAAGCATTAATCACAACAAAATTACAAGAAAATTGCAGACTCGGTTTGATGGAGTCTGTACATGAGGGATAATGAATACGTGCAACATCCCTCAGGCCCCCCTAGCACCGGCTTAAGCGGTACTCCATTCTCAACACTTAATAGTGCTGGTATCAATGATCCCGAAGGACCAGAAAAATATAACAACACTGAAGTAAAGTACGGGGCAACTTTTTACAGCTGCCACACAACACTTGACACCTGCTGTTGCGAAGTATAAAAATCTGGAAACAAATCATTAATCACAACAAAATTACAAGAAAATTGCAGACTCGGTTTGATGGAGTCTGTACATGACGTATAATGAATACGTGCAACATCCCTCAGGCCCCCTAACACCGGCTTAAGCGGTACTCCATTCTCAACTCTCAATAGTGCTGGTTTCAATGATCTCGAAGGACTAGAAAAATATAACAACACTGAAGTGAAGTACGGGGCAACTTCTTACAGCTGCCACACAGCACTTGACACCTGCTGTTGTGAAGTATAAAAATATGGAAAGAAAGTGATCCCTCGGAAGCATTAATCACAACAAAATTACAAGAGAATTGCAGACTCGGTTTGATTGAGTCTGTACATGAGGGATTATGAATACGTGCAACATCCCTCACGCCCCCTAGCACAGGCTTGAGCGGTACTCAATTCTCAATAGTGCTGGTATCAATGATCCCGAAGGATCATTGGGCGTTTAAATTGAATTGTTTTTCGCTTTACAATTACAATCTACAATTGTTTTGTTCTATCACTTCCATGTTCAAGCCGCCATGTTATAAGTAGTGCGTTCCCTTCATGCTTAGAGTGCATTCACACAGGTCAGTAAGACCGGTGTACACAATGGAACATACGGCAACTGAGAGGACACTTTTCTCCTTTTTGTGTCGCCTTGAAAAGGCGACATATAGGGATTACTTTTGTCGGCGGCGTCGTTGTCGGCGTCCCCTTAAGCTTGTCCGGAGCATAAGTCAGTCATTATAAGTCGGATTGACTTCAAACTTAGTATGCATGCTTCCTACAATGACCCGAAGTGCAGTGCACAAGAACTAGTAATCTGCATTTCTTATTTTTGAGTTATTGCCCTTTGTTAATTTTCATACTTTATTTTTGTCCAGGTCATTTCTCCTAAAGTATAAAAGCTATGGACATGAAACCTCATAGGATGATAGATCTCATTAAAAAGAAGTGCAGTGCCCATGAACTGGTACTCTGCATTTCTTATTTTTTGAGTTATTGCTCTTTGTTAATTTTCATACTTTATTTTTGTCCTGGCCATTTCTCCTAAAGTATAAAAACTATGGACATGAAACTTCATAGGATGATAGATCTCATTAAGAAGAAGTGCAGTGCAAAAGAACTGGTACTCTGCATTTCTTAGTTTTTGAGTTATTGCCTTTTGTTAATTTTCATACTTTTTTTTTGTCCAGGCCATTTCTCCTAAAGTATAAAAGCTATGGACATGAAACTTCATTGGATAATAGATCTCATTAAAAAGAAGTGAAGTGCCCATGAACTGGTACTCTGCATTTCTTATTTTTTGAGTTATTGCCCTTTGTTAATTTCCATACTTTATTTTTGTCCTGGCCATTTCTCCTAAAGTATAAAAGCTATGGACATGAACCTTCATAGGATGATAGATCTCATTAAGAAGAAGTGCAGTGCACAAGAACTGTTACTCTACATTTCTTATCTTTTGAGTTATTGCCCTTAGCTAATTTTCATACTTTATTTTTGTCCTGGCCATTTCTCCTAAAATATAAAAGCTATGGACATGAAACTTAATAGGATGATAGATCTCATTAAGAAGAAGTGCAGTGCACAAGAACTGGTACTCTACATTTCTTTTTTTTTTGAGTTATTGCCCTTAGTTAATTTTCATACTTTATTTTTGTCCAGGCCATTTCTCCTAAAGTATAAAAGCTATGGACATGAAACTTCATAGGATGATAGATCTCATTAAGAAGAAGTGCAGTGCCCAAGAACTGGTACTCTGCATTTCTTATTTTTTTGAGTTATTGCTCTTTGTTAATTTTCAAACTTTAGTTTTGTCCAGGCCATTTCTCATAAATAATAAAAGCTTTTGACTTGAAACTTAATAGGATGATAGATCTATTGATAAGAAGTGCAGTGCACAGAAACTGCTGCTCTGCATTTCTTATTTTTTTATTTATTGCCCTTTGTTGATTTTCAAATTTCATTTTTTGTCCTGGCCATTTCTCCTAAACTATATTGTTCACAAGGCGACACATCCGACTCGCGGAGTTCTAGTTTATAACTAATGTTTTGTTTGTTATATTGGTGATGCATCAACAGCTTTCCTAGATAACTTGCAATCTATAACCACATTCTTGTAACAGACCGACTACTTTTCCCTACGATTTCTGAATCGGTGGTGAGTCACAAATTATATGCATTGGACCCAATATATGCAATGTTTTCTCACAGTGAAATCAAGCCCGCCCGGAGATCTATATAAATAAGAGGGAAATACCTCAAACGATAAAGAAATAGTACCTAATTACCATGAATAATTTCATTTATTCATTTAAAATATTCATAACATTATGAATTAATTGTTTTAATAATAAACTGAACATGCTATAGTTTCGTACTAATATTGCATCACTTTATTGAACCTCATATATACTGTGCAACCAGTCAATTTCATGTTTAAACTTTATTTAGTACCTTTCTATTTAAGGAAACCATTAATTAAAAGGTCATCTGAAAAAAACTAATTAACAGCGATAAAAAACATAAGCTACCGCAAAACATAGTTAAAATGTTGGACGAGTTTTTGTTTCATCTATAAATAGGAATCTTAGAAAAGTTACACAATCGATCAACATTAAATGATATGCGAAGGAAATATGTCCTGCGCTTTTGTTAAATCACCATACCAGCAAATTATTTTCCATTATTTGCTATTATAACATTTAATTGGCGAAATTTTAGTGTTGATAGTTAACTCTCCGTATCTCGACAGTAAGCAATATTAAATATACCAGATCACAGTTCAACCGTCTGGGCCGGTTGTCAAGCAGTTTACCAGACTATAGTACTAATTACCTTCACTTTCGTAAGGAACTTAAACCTTCTGTACATGCCAAAGCGGAGGCACAGTGCGAATTAACCTAGAAAGGATTTCATGATTAATCAAAACGAAAGGGACTTGCACCGTATAGGAATCGATTTTGAAGTTCATAAAATATTTGACTTAAAACAATATTGGATTAATTGTTATCCCCCGCCGATGGAATCGGGAGGGGGATATAGTTTTGGCGTTGTCCGTCCGTCCTTCCGTCCGTCCATCCGTCCGTCCGAATTTCGTTTCCGGAGTAGTTCTCTGCAACTAATGGCTGGAATTCAACGAAACTTTATGGGAATGTTGATCAGCATGTGAAGTTGTGCACCTGGGTATTTTCGTCTGGATATTTTTAGTATTTTTAGAGTTATTGCCCTTGACTCAGTAAAATTTTGCCCGAATTTCGTTTCCGGAGTAGTTCTCTGCAACCAATGGCTGGAATTCAAGGAAACTTTATGGGAATGTTGATCAGCATGTGATGTTGTGCACCTGGGTATTTTCGTCTGGATATTTTTAGTATTTTAAGAGTTATTGCCCTTGACTTAGTAAAATTTTGTAATTCTCATCTTGTGTCGCATGTAACTCAAAAAGTATTTGACCTAGAGTCATGAAACTTTACAGGAATGTTGATCAGTATGTGTAGTTGTGCACCTGGGTATTTACATCTGGATATTTTTTAGTATTTTTAGAGTTATTGCCCTTGACTTAGTAAAATTTTGTAATTTTCAACTTGTGTCGCATGTAACTCAAAAAGTATTTGACCTAGAGTCATGATACTTTACAGGAATGTTGATCAGCATGTGTAGTTGTGCACCTGGGTATTTTCGTCTGGATTTATTTAGTATTTTTAGAGTTATTGCCCTTGACTTAGAAAATGTTTGCAATTTTCAACATGTGTCGCATGTAACTAAAAAAGGATTTGACATAGGGTCATTAAACCTTATTGGAAAGTTGCTCAGCATATTTAGTTTGTTCCTGGGGTTTCGTTTGTGGATTTATCCAGTATTTGTAGAGTTATTTCCCTTGACTTAGTAAAAACTGTTTCATTATGTTGTTATTTGATCCTTGAGTGCATGAGTTAGAATCGACCAACTTTACAGGAATAATGATCAACATCACTAAATTACAGGAATAATGATTCACCTCACTGTGATGCTATGGACCTGGGACTTTGCATGTGGATTTTTTTCAGTTGTGTTAGAGTTATTGCCCTTGAATTACAGTAGTATAAATTTGCAATTTTCAACTTGGGGTTTGCTTGGGGATTTATTCAGTATTTGTAAAGTTCTTGCCCTTTACTTAGTAAAAAGATTTTTAGTTTTCAAAAAATATTTGACCTAGAGTCATAAGATTGACAGAACAGTGGCGCGGTGGGGGCACCCGTGTCCTATGGACACATTTCTAGTTTTTATTAAAGAAGAATTAAAATGATTTGTTACAATAACATTTAAAAATATTTGAAAATTGTGAGATCCCTTCTTGATGCCTTGAAAATGGCAATGAAGTCTGGAGATTAAGATGTTTTTACATCTATGTGAGCTATTGTGATCCCCCACCGTCCGTCGTCGTGCGTCGTCAGCAATTTCTTAAAACAACATCTCCTCAGAAACAAATGACTGCACAGCAACCAAACTTTACAGGAATGATCCTAGGGTGGTCCCCTGCCAAAGTTGATCAAATGGTTCCGGTCTGTTGCATAAGTAGGTCACAGGGCCAGAAAAGGAGTTTCTACCAAAATTGTTCAAATTTTAGCCCTGGGGTCAAAATTGGCCCCACTCCAGGGGGTCATAGATTTTCCTTATATGTATAAAGTGAAAACTTAAAAATTCTTCTTGTTTGAAGGTACAAGGCTTCAAGTTCAAAGAATATTACAGTTTATGCCATGATTAATATATAAATAAAGCCTTATGTCTTCAGTTGTTGTGTTAATAATAACCAGTACTCGGCGGGGGATATAAATTCAACGAATTTGCTTGTTGGCATTTGAAATGTTTTATATTTATATCTTTTAAGACAAATTCCATATCCTAACACCACTTGTGATACCTCTAAGAATTAATCAACTTGATAAATGTTTTTGCTGTCGCATGTAATAACATTTAACATTCTCATAATATTCGAAATATTTTGTAAATTGAGATCTTCATTGCTTCAGTTATATCAATGTAGTTTTTTTATTCTCATATATAAGCGTTTATTTGTTCTGGTTTCATGTAATATTCGCAATATGACGTTACAAAGCAAATAACTACAATAATAAAATAGATAAATACAGAATCCCTAAAGAAAGCCCAACACGGCAAAATTGAAAATGTTGCAGGCTCGGTTTGATTGAGCCTGTTCATGGACGGTACAGTTAATAGTTCATAAAACTATTAATTACGTGCCTAGTCTTTTCATTTATTTTATTTTATTTTGGAACATCTCAAATACTAAAGCTTATCTTTATTTACACTTTACATGTTATAGCTTGTGCAATCAAATTTTGCATATTACTCCTTTTGATATTTTGATATTTATTTCTCTCTTACTTTTTATTCATTCATTCATTAATTAATTCATTCATTCATTCTTTCTTTTTCTTTCTCTCTTTTATTTATCTTTTTATTTATTTGACAACTCAGATTATTTTTCTTATATTTGTTTTTTTGACAACGCAGGTAAGTAGCTAATGATGTCCTGTGATTATTAAAGATATACTATGCTCATCTTTGGGTAAAATATTTTTATCTTAGAAATGTATTGAAATCAATGAAATTCTTACTGAATATGTTTAATTTGAATTAAATAATGAAGAAACTATGTATGGGAAGCAGCATTCCCTATTACGGGTCAAGTAAAGTTGGTCTTTTCTTTAAAAAACTGCCAGTTTTTTTAATGACACTATATATTCATATTGTGATCACCTGTAGTGTGTAGAGTTCAAAACATAACATATCTACCTTAAATTAGGCCGAAACCTGCTTATTTTATACATACAAAGAGACTGTGTAGCAATTATCAATATTTTTAAAAATCAAATTTGAGCATAGTATATCTTTAATGTCACATAATCGTATCACATCAGCATCATACATTCTAGCACTTACTAAAAATCTTCCTAATTCTTACTTATACGAGTATAGATATGTCTCTGACTACCATGACTTTGGTATAATTTTTCTTCCAATTTTATAATAAAATCTGGCCTCAATTATAATTTTATCTCCAGCCATCCGACAAATAACATTTTCGTTTAAGATTTTATAAGCTTCGATGGAAGAAGGCAGTAAAAGTCAAGCTTCTGACTGAATCGTTCGTCTTTTTTGCTTTCATTAAAGTTACATGTTTGTTTGTGTCTCCATAAACTGGATCTTAGAAAAAAAATCCAGGCAATATTTACAGGGAAAATAATCCTCTGCTGATGTTTGTTCAGAATTTCTAGCCCAAGTGATAATGACTCATTTACCATTCATTAAAACCTCAGTATTATGCTTAAATTCACCAGCATTTCTCAGGTTTTCTAGTCTGACCTTTCATTTTTTAGATCCCACAGAGCAATGTAACACCTTTTGCACTTCTGTTTCTTATTTGTGTGGGCCAAAATAATGTTTTCTTATGTCTGTAGAACTTTTACTGTCAAGCATTTTCTTCTGTAATGTCATGATTTGTCACAAGCCCGTAACAGATTTTATAATGTTAACTCACTCAAAGAACTCTTTAATACAATTCCATCAAAAAACATCATCGATTATTTGAAAGAGATAAACTTGTATTCAAAGATCTGATTGGCTCTTTTTTAATTTTTATTTACAACGTTTTACATAATAGTTTAAGCCTATTTTAGCATTCGGCACGATATGGCCATTTATGTGTTGACGTGCCGTAAAATCCAAAAAAACAAACAAAACAAACATGTCTGTAGAACTATAACAATCACAAAAAGACAGTAATGTACCTTGTCCCACTTTCTTTTCCTATCAATGTTAGTGACTGGTTGCATCTTCACAGCACTGGATCAGTCATTAAACTTATCCAAATATGTGATGATTTCTCCTGAATAAATTGTCACTTATTCTGTTTCACCCTTGTCGGGCCTTTACTTTTTTAAAGTCAGCTGTTGAAAAGTCTCAATGCCCTCCCGAGTTTGAGTAGATGTTTCTTAACAGTAATCAGGGTCATGCAACATAATCAACAAGGACAGGCGGCGTTAAATGAACGCAACCCCCATACCACCCAGCAACAAGAACCAGTGGCAAGGAGCCCAGGCGGACCCCAAACAAAAACAGGAAAGGGCACAAGACAGAGCACGGACAGGTTAATCACTAGAATGATAAATAATTTGAATTTGATAAGGAATTCACAGAAAACAATTAAATGATTATTTCATTTAACTGTAGATAAATCAGTACAATGTACTCTGTAAAGGTCGATCTGTATCCTTGCAATCAATGCTGGTGTCATGTATGCATAACTGTAAATAAACCTACCATTTGCCCTGGCTTTTGTGGAATCTTGATGTTTCATTCTCTCGCTAAAAATCCAGATATGTTAAATCAGTACAATGAAAAAAATTAGACTAAAAGCAATGCATTGCTGCGTGGCTTTTATAACACTGAGTGAATAATTCTTCACGTGAGAAGCCATCCAGCTGGATTACCGAAGATTCAAACGGCGGTCATCATGAAACCTTCAATGTGACACAGTTGTGTAATTCCATAAATAGCGGCGGATGATCCCCAAGTAAAAGAATGGGTGTGCCCTAAACGAGAAAACATTGGGCGGAACTAAATAAAACAGAACTTTGGAAGGAGATCTGAGGTTATGAAGCCTGCATATCACAGACAAGACGACGTCAAAAGACAAAGTTACAAAGCAGGCAACATATCCTAAGGGTGATTATACAGTGTTCAAGTAGGAATACTGGAACCACTAAAATTGAAAAAGGTCAAATACAAGAAATTAAAATTACCATCTGAAATGAATAAAGAAACCTCTCTATGAAAACACCATCAAAGCTTCTGAAATATACTATCAAATTTACCTAAACAGAACATCTACATAACAGTCATTATTTTACCTCCTGAAGTGGGTTCCTCTGCAGAGGTTGTACTGTATAATCTTGAAAAGTCGTGACAAAATAAGAGTACATGTAATCAAGTATTGCCTATGTAAACCATAATGGTAACAATTTAGATGTACTCTGTAAATAAAGGTCGATCTGTATCCTTGCAATCAATGCTGGTGTCACGTATTCATAATTGTAAATAAACCTACCATTTTCCCTGGCCTTTGAGGAATCTTGATTTTTCACTCTCTCGCCAAAAATCCGGATATGTTAAAATCAATCACACAACTGCAATCACCTGTAAAAACAGAACAAGAGCTAAGTACAAATCACATGCCTATATTTAGAGGAATGCTACACATAGTAGACAAAGCACTTCCAAAATATTTTAAAATGTTCTAGCATACAGTCTGAGGTATTTAAATCATCACAAAAATTGAATCACAAATTTTCTGGCAATTTATAGCAGTTGTCAAGGTTTTCACCAGGTACTTGCAAAAGTCAGATGTGATGTATGCTGGTGTCATGGAACCATAATTATAATAACACTACCACGTTTTAAGACCTGTGAGGAAGTATCTTGATATGTTGCTTTAAGATTATGACACTAGTTGTCCACTCTCGCCAATAAATCTGAATATGTCCACATCAGTTATACAACTGTCATTACCTAGCCGTTCGTATACGTAAAGCTTCACTGAAAAATGTTTGAACATAGCCCTACAATAGAAAACCTTGAAAATTATAGAATATTTAGAGCCAAAGCTAGAAGATCAGTGCGTCAATCTAAACGCCAATCATGGCAATCTTATGTTTCAAATATTAATTCAAATACTCCTATTAGGAAAGTCTGGGATGCAGTACGAAAAATAAGTGGTAAGTATAAAAAGAGTCCAACTGTTCACTTAAAAACTGGTGATGGCCAATATGCCAAAACAAAAACGGATATTGCAGAAACTTTGGCTAAAACTTTTGAAAAGAACTCTTCTTCAAGCAATTATTCAAATAAATTTCAACAACATAGAAAGAGCATATTAATTTTACTTCAACAAACGACGAAGACTTTAATTCCCTTCTCTCTACCGATGACTTAATTTATTCAATCAAAACTGCTAAAGATAATGCTACAGGCCCGGACGAAATTTACTACCAGTTTCTTAAACATTTACCACCCCAATCCCTAGACGTGCTTCTTGAAATTTTTAACAAAATTTGGGTATCTGGTGAATTTCCCAACACTTGGAAAATGCGTTGGTTATTCCTATCCCTAAACCTGGAAAGGATTCAACTGACCCTACAAATTATCGTCCAATTTCACTTACAAGTTGCCTCTGCAAAACAATCGAGAGAACGATAAATAATCGGTTAGTTTGGAATCTAGAAAATAATGGAATAATCACTAATTTTCAGTCAGGTTTTCGTAAACAGCGAAGTACAAACGATCATCTTGTACTATTAGAGAAGCCTTTGTAAATAAACAACACCTGGTATCAATTTTCTTTGATCTTGAGAAGGCTTACGATACTACTTGGAAATATGGTATCCTAAAAGATCTAAAGGATGCTGGACTTAATGGCAGACTTTCTCTTTTCATTTCTGGATTTTTAAACGATAGGCACTTTAAAGTAAGACTTTGGTTCAACCTTTTCTCAGGACCACCAACACGAAACAAGGTGTTCCTCAAGGAAGCATACTTTCTGTTACTCTTTTTGGCCTTAAAATAAACAATATTGCTAGCGCTCTTACACCAGACATACACTCTTCTCTATATGTAGACGATTTTCTTATCTGCTATCGATCGAAAAGTATGAGAACAATTGAAAGGCAACTTCAACAAAATTTAGATAAAATTCAAAAGTGGGCAATAGAAAATGGTTTTAAATTTTCAAAGTCAAAAACTCAATGTGTTCATTTTTGTCGATTGCGGAAACAACATAATGACCCTGAACTTTACATATCTGGTTCTAAAATTCCAGTAGTTGATGAAGCTAAGTTTTTAGGAATTATATTTGATAAAAAACTTTCTTTTATACCACATATTAAACATTTGAAAACTAAATGCCTAAAAGCTTTAAATTTACTTAAGGTTTTATCAAGTACAAATTGGGGATCAAATTCTTCCACATTACTGAAATTATACAGAAGTCTTATCCGATCAAAATTAGATTATGGTTCTGTAGTATATGGGTCTGCAAGAAAATCATATCTTCAAATGCTAGATACCATACATCACCAGGGTTTACGTTTAGCTTTAGGTGCTTTTCGCACTTCACCTGTAGAAAGTCTATATGCGGAAGCTGGGGAACCATCGCTACATCTTCGTCGAAAAAGCTATCACTTCAATATGCAACTAGAATTTCATCTTATAGCAAAAATCCAGCTAAAAATATTATTGTCAAGCCAAGTTATACTGAAAAATTTGTTAACAAACCAAAGGAAATTAAACCATTAGGCATTTGTTTAAAAGATGATTTAGATAAACTTAAAATTAATCCAGACAGTATCCTTCAAAATGACGATGAGGATGTTCCACCTTGGACTTATAATTCCCCGAAAATAAATATTAACCTTTCAAATATAAAAGAGTCATCAAATTCACCTGAATATTTCAAAGAGAAGTTTCTAGCAATTAAGGAAGAACATGAAGATTTTATACATATTTATACGGACGGTTCAAAAGAAGGTTGCAAAGTAGGTTCGGCTGTGTTTGAAAATAATTTTACATCTAGTATGAGGTTACCAGATAATGCATCAATTTTTACTGCTGAAGCAAAAGCTATCGATTTAGCATTGTCATACATAGCACAGCATACCCACGATAAATTTGTGATATTTTCTGACTCGCTTTCTGTTTTAATATCCATTAAAAATAAAAAAATCTGACAATATCATGATAAAGAAACTTCTTTTACGATTTCATGATATACTAAAAACAAAATGTGTTAAATTATATTGGATTCCAAGTCATGTAGGTATATGAGGAAATGAAAAAGTAGATGCTTTAGCTAACCAATCATTAAATTTCAAACAACTGACTTATTGTTACCTGCTTCTGATTTTAGACCGGCTATAAATAAACTCGTATCATCTGAATGGAAAGCAAATTTGTTCAATGCCGTTTTTAATAAACTTCACGATATTAACCCATCTCTTGATGTGTCACCACGTCTATCTCTGTCAAACCGCCGTGATCAGGCGGTTCTTCTTCGATGCCGGATTGGACACACTAAAATTACCCACTCTTATCTCCTCACAAATGACAATGCCCCTTTCTGTGTAGGTTGTAATGAAAATTTTACTGTCAAGCATTTTCTTCTTGAATGTCATGATTTTTCACAGACCTGTAATAGATTTTATTCTGTAAATTCACTCAAAGAACTCTTTAATACAATTCCATCAAAAAACATAATTGATTATTTGAAAGAGATAAACTTGTATTCTAGGATCTAATTGGCTCATTTCTATTGTCATTTACAAAGTTTTACATAACATTTTAAGCCTATTATAGCATTCGGCACGATATGGCCAGTTATGTGTTGACGTGCCGTAAAAATCCAAACAAACAAACAAAACCTATGTGATGTGCTTTCATAAGTTGGTATATACCTGTGGTATCATTAAAGCTTAGAACTAGATATATTTGTTGGTTATTCTTTAGTAAGAAAGTGACAACCTGTTAAAACGGAACATAAGCTATGTACAAATTACATGTATGTTACAAACAGAAGACAAAACACTACTAGAGGTTTGTATTTAATTAAATTCTGATTCCATCGAATAAATGTTTTATTATTATATAATATACAATGTTATTGTTTTTGGTATGTCGTATTTCACAGAAAAAGCATGTTAAATACATAACAAATAGAATCATATAACGATAACGAAACAAAGTTGAGATAACACTTAGCCAGAGCTATAATGTATTGAAAATCGGAAAGTTCTGTAAATAAACGTACAATAAATCAGTAAACCTGATCTTATCTTGAACAACTTGGAATAGTTGTAAAAGGATAGACTGTTTACGTCATGGAGTTCACAGATAATAATGTTGTCCATCATGACGTATTTAAGCTAGTACAGCTGAAAATTGTGTCTTTGTCTGCAGATTTACGACCGAAAATCACACTAATCAACACCTTAGAATATTAAACTTCATCGGATAATAATGTTTTATATGTTGCGTTCGTTGAACGCCGCCTTTCCTTGTTGATCTTGTTTATCATATATTATAGTTATATGTAATTTTAGAGTAATATGCAAAAACAAGTTACAATATCAATATCTTAGTGTAATAAGTGTCAGAAAAGAGTAACTTGGGTAGATAAGTTAACATGTGTATCAGATATTTCCTTCTTCTTGCATGTATAATGTAAAGTGTTTTGTGGGGGGATAGGCTCGTTGAACGTCGCCTTTTCTTGTTAATCTTGCTTTTCATATTTCATTACAAATAAGTACAAACAATATCTACATACACAAAAGTAAACAAACACCATTGGCAATGTTGTGTTTTGTTAATTTATGGTATTTGTAAATCTGTAATTTGAAATTATTTTACAAAATATACATTTCATCTGACCTTTAACTTTCAGTGAACATGCTTTGAGTTTACACAATTCACTGCGCGGAAATCATATTGACTCTACTACTAAAATAATAATATTTTATTCATTGTAACATAAATGCTCTGACAGAATTCGTGACTTGCTACAGTGAACATGCCAATGACCTGGTGTCGTTTCAATATAAATTCTGAATATAACGTAACAAAAGTAAACTGTTTACATTTCATTAATGTCACGATATAGTTACTGAACTTTTAAACGATTGCAATACTTAGTTACCATTTATTATTATCATTCTTAATTGTTCTCTTACTCAAAATGATGTTTTGAAAGAACCATGAATTAGAGCCATCGGTTAAAACATGCGACTCTTAATTTAAAGGGATACTCAGGCAAATTATTGACAAAAATATTAAAATGGGTTTATGTAAACAAATCACGCTGAAATGATGTGTTTTTAATGTCCCAGCATGAATTTCTGTATAAATTCTATATATTTTGGGTTTGAAGCGTAAATATATCTATATGTTTTGAACGAAATTTAAACACCGACAGAATCACCGAGTAGTTTTAAAACAAGTTATGTCACTTGAACAAACTTTGGGAGTTACAATAACTCACATTGTGGATATTGTGTGATCAAAAAAAGTGAAAGCCATTCATTTGGCATGTTCTTGAACGTTCCAGGGCTCACTGTGACAACTATTGTGAAATTGTAACGCTCTAACCTGACCCACGCGGGTCAAGTTAGGAAACCATCACTTTATTCGTTATAAGGAAAAAAGTTTTGTTCCTGTGACTGCCTAGTGTATTCATTTTGAGGACATTAACATAATAATAAATGAAAAATTAAAAACAAAGAAATTAAAATTTTGCCTGTATCTCCCTTTAAAATAGAAAAAGAAACATTTTAAACTAATTAAAACTACATCTTGAAAATCAAAATAGGAAAATTGTTTCTGTTGGTTTGAAACAAAAGATGATGACAGGATTTTCCAACATCAAGCTCAAGATAATTAGACTTTCAACAGGCCGTAAATAATGTGTTTCACCAATATTAATGTAAACGTTTAACCAGTCATAAAATGTTTACATTACATGCCAGGAACCATGTTATTGGAGCAAGTTGTGATTTGTTCACATATAGCTAATTGTATGTGTACATTGAGAAATTCTGGAAAAATGCATCTGAAATATGGCATCTGTGACACTATTTCCGCCAAACAAAACTACAATTAACTAATATATCATTGTCAATAAACTTGAAATTTATATCAAGCACTTTAAATAAATAAATAAAACAACACATTAAAGTGCAGAATCGGTCATTATCTTTATTTACCTCTTTTTTCCTAGGAGGAGACATGTAAGTAATTAAAACCTGAATTTTGATCAATAGGGAGTTTCAACGAAACCTCTTAGAATGGCAAAGATAGCCGAATTGCCATAAAATATTGCAGGGTCGACTTGATTGATCCCGTGCATGAAAGAGGATATGCAGTTTACCAACAGAGGCTCTTTCATGGCATACTTAAGACGAATTTAAGCTTTCTTAGTTAAAAAATCTATTACCCAGAAGTTTTACACCAAAAAAGTGCCAATTACGTTGTTTGAATGTATTTTTATAAATTAACCAATCAAATCAATAAATTAATCAATAAATCAATTAATTAATAAAAAATAATTAATTGATTAATAATAAAGGTAGAAAGACGTGCAATAATATTTTATAATCAAGATTGTGTTATCTTAAAATGTCAAACAATTAGAAAGAACATGACATGTATGTATCGTTCATTTAATTCAAGCAATCGTGCCATTATATGTTATTTTGGTTTTGGAATGATAATGTGGATATATTACCTGTCAAGATTTTATATCACCCGAGCATTTAGGCCAGGGTGATATTTTATCTTGGCAGGTAATATATCCAGATATATCACTCCAAAACCAAAATAATAATTCTATTACCCTTCCTCTGCCGAGTTAACACGATTTTAAAATAAATCATTGCTACTTCAAATGAAACGTCGAAATAAGATTCCCTTAAGGGTACCCCTTCACCACCACATGACGTCACATAAATACATGGCGTATTTTCTTTCGAACCTAACGAATGTAAACAAAAGAAAAGGAGTAGTCTGTTGAAAGCATTTTTTTTGGAATTAATATCAAGCTTTCACAAGGTCATATTTGTTTTCAATACTCATGAGAATATGTATCATTACTCTATTTTGGTAAATTTTTATCATTTGACAGTCAAAAAGTGCTTGTAAATCAGAGTTTACATCGCGTAAAATCAAACAGTACGCGCATCGCCACAGCGCATGTTGTTTACAACGTGGGGTGCCCAACGGGGAAATTTAGTGTGTATATTACCCGTCTGGCTCGGTAATATTAATTTCTTTCGGGTGATCAATATCCAATCAAAAAGGCGGAAAAAATCTGGAAGGGTAATAAACTCTCTTATTTCATAGGAAAATCATTCAACTGAGAAAGGATGCTGAACTCAAATGATGTATATGAGCCTATAATGAGTAGTATTGACGTAGTTTCAAAACAAACCGACATTGAAATTTAAAAACGACAGAAAATGACACTTCAAAGAACAATGACGGTATTTTAAAAGATAATTGTCTACAAGGAATGAAATTGGCAAAATCAAAGCGAAATAAAAATATTACTCATTATCATCATAGGTCTCCTATGATTAGGTTACTAGATAAAAAAAAAAAAAAAAAAACTGTATGACATTGTAACATAAACAATATTGATGACTAGTATACAAGATAAGTCAAGTTTATGTTTTGTCGTCAAGAATATTTCTTTCAAGTTGATGATATACCAAGTAGGTTTGCAAATTATATGTAAATTATATCTTTGATATATTATATATTTTCTTTACACCACCTAATAAAAAATGTGTTGAATAACAAAAAAAAATTACATATAATTTTGTGCATGTGTAACGATGTATTATTAAACATAATAATTGTCATATTATTTCTGCTACATGTAATCGTTAATATGAACGGGATTTAATTTGCGAAACTTATATTTTAATAAACGAGTAAAAGAATATCGATAGGTTTTTGATACCATTTAAACATGTAGAAGAATCTGCGACAATACTGTTTTGAAGCTAACCCGAAATAGCATGTACAGACACAAAAACAAACAAACAAACAAAAACAACAAACAAATAAAAAAATGTTTAATATGCTTAAATACTAGACTGGGTGACACACTGACACTTCATTAATATCAACTGAAAATATTTAAATAATTTTTGCACGCTGACAGGCAGACAAATTTATCATAAATACATGAAGACAAAATAAGTAAAATACTTTTACAACTATTAGAGAGGAAAATTATTTGAAAATTGTAACAAACAACAATTATTGTTGGCTGATGGGTATTTAAGAAGCAACTAGGAATATGGTTAATATTGAATAAAGTACTAAGTATTTTGTTTATAAGTATTTTATGGTGAGATTCCAATTGTAATCCACTTGTCTGATACATTTATTTCAAATTACCATTTGCTGTAAACAGACCTGATAATGCCGTTATTCTAAGCGAAAACAAAAGTGAGGTAACACATGGGGAAAATCCTTTAAAAGGAATGATCTCTTTTATGAAAAGGGTGGGATTATATTTTAATAATTTTTACTGTAAAACTATCAAATATGCTTTTCACAGATAAATAAAAAACAAAGCCATAGTTATCAAATCATGCTTTTACGATAGTGATTAATACAATTTACTATATTTCGTATTTCATATTTATAGTTTCATTGAAGTATAGACATTTCTTTTAAAAACATTGTTTTATACAATATTACACAGCATAGACTTACGTGACACAAGGAACAGACGTAAGTAATTTTAAGACAATAGATGTAGCCATGGGACATTTTCTGTTATTATATTTAATTATTCTAGTCATGAACATCATTGTAAATGTTTCTGGACATCAATTCAAGCATTACTTCCTTGACATTGAGTTTAATAAACCTTTCATGATACACGCTATTATAATGCTAGTGGTCGATGTGTTAGCACTTACCTTGGTCCATTCACACACGAATTAATAAATGTACTTTGAAAATCATTTTGAAAGAAACAGGTTTTAGGATGTGGCAACTTTTGTCACTATACTGACAAATGTTGACGGTGATGTATAAAGCTGGATTGTTTCTTAAAATGATATTTTAGGATGAATTACTGATAATAATACATCCTTATTACAGAAAGGGCAAGCAAATACGGAAAAAAGGTATAATAATTCAGGAATAAAACTATATAAGCTTAGTGGAGAAAGACATGGTCCACCAAACAGCATTCTATACCCTGGATCATTTTCTTTTAATAACTGATGCTTACTAATGTGTCAATAACAAAGTATCTTTTTATGATTTCCTTATTTTTAAATTTATCCGGAAATACTTACTAAGGAATTTTTTGCGTAATTAAACCATCATCGAATAATGTAATATTTTTTTGCAAATAGTGTCTCTTTTAAGACAATACTGTTTCTTCTGCACCAGTGTTTCCATTGAAAACAAATTCAAAAAAAGACATAATCCAAGAATAACGTAGGTGCAATTTACTGTAAAACACTTATTATTTGCAAGAAATTTATTTTCGCTAATATTCGCGAGTTTTCTAAGACGCGAAAAATTTATTTATTTTCGCTAATATTCACGAATTTTCTAAGACGCGAATTCATATCTCTCGCGAATATGTCACTTTGTCTATACACTTGTCCGAAAATGATCACTATCCGAAAATACGTACACATGGATATACATCTGCGGGAAAGTATCGAAACCAGTTCTAGTTACATCATGTAGCTATTCAAGTGTTGCAGCATATACATGCCGTACAGATTACTAGTATGAAATATCACACCGTATTACCGACGGCAGTGATGGCAGATCACTGCAGTGATGGCAGATATCTGAAAATTACCGATCGATACAGGTAGGTTATAAATTTGGTTGGTTTAATTATATTACACAAATACGGCCCATATCATTGCTATAAAACTATTGTCCATTGAATGGAGATACTGTAAGGTAATTTTGGACTCGTTTTTTCCTGTTTAAAGACTATTTTGAGCAGGTTAAAAGTGAAAGCCTTGGAAAAAATCCGTGAAAATGTCTGTTTTCTGTTAAAAATATCTCAAGTTTTAAGTAAATGGCAGGATTTCCTGTTATCAATATAGACGTTCATCCATTGGGGTCACGCAAGCCAAATATCTACCCCGTGAGTCTTTTTTTAAAGTTTTACAGACGCTCAATCTTGTCCGGTCGAAGAAAAAATGCTGCCGTTGTAGGCAGATACATATTATAAATGCTGCCGTCGATGGCAGAAATACCACGAAAGTGGCTAACATTCTGACAGAAAATCAAGTTCAATCTTTTATCAATTCCTCTTTTCTTTGCGTCCTTTTAGTCGGAATTGAGACGTTAAACTATCATTTCTAATATTTTCTCAAGACAGAAAAGTTATTAATGCGGTGTGTGCATCGAAAAAAGCTTTTTAGCAACATGCAGTTACAATACAAAAAGTGATGATTTAGTACGACAAAATTTCACTATAAATAGAGAAATGAACATGAAAAACTTCATTTTTCTATATTCATGCATGTGTGCTTGATCTGTTCATATGAATTGAAAGGTCAAAAAAGAGAAAAAGAATATAACAAATAAAAAAATTCTAGTTTTTTTTTCTATAAATACAGGATTTATTTTCATCTTGTGATATGAATCATCGAAAGGTTCATCTTTATAAGTTGTCATGGTTACAACTAAAATGAATGAAAAAATATATAGTTAAATGGGAGCACATGATGTTAGAACTGTTGTTAATAGTTTAGCATAGTAAATGTAATTCAAAGGCAAACTACAACGCTATTACAAACATGAAAATTTAAAGAAATGAATCCACGTTCTCGTGTTTTTCAAGAACTTGATAATATAGGAAAATATTTGAACTGTCAATAATATTATCTTTCCATTTTACATTAACATACATTGTTTTATGATACACTGATGCCAGTTGCGAGGTTAATAGTCTCCCCTTTATTACATCAATTTAATAATTTATAATCTGCGCCGATTAAGTAAATTTCAGCCTTTATTTGTCATAAAGCGATGAACATTATTACCTCGAGAAAATAATGTCATATGCTAGCAAATGAATATCCACCTACAGAAGTTACTTGCTGTAATATGCAATTGGCGTTATGTCTTAAAAAGGGAGTGCGCTGCTAAACTTAAGATACATAGTATTGTATGCATGTAACTGACAGACATAACAGATCAAGCACACATGCATGAATATAGAAAAATGAAGTTTTTTCATGTTCATTTCTCTATTTATAGTGAAATTTTGTGGTACTAAATCATAACTTTTTGTATTGTAACTGCATGTTGCTAATAAGCTTTTTTTCGATGCACATACCGCATTAATGAAAAAAATCAAAAAATCTACAAAACAGCAATTTTTCTTCAAAATTATATGTGAGGCCATGTTTTAACATGGAAAAACGCGTTTTTGGGTAATTTCGTTTTTTTTTTCATCATTTTCTGTTAACCCATTACCAGATATATACGCCTTTCTACGCCTTTTTCACCCCCCCCCCTCCTTTTTTGCTTTCTCAAATGGTGAAAAAATGCCTTATTTAGGCCCCCAAACACTTGTTTTTGTTTGATAAATGTTGTTTAAAAAATTGACCACTTTTTCGGCGCCCCCCCCCACCCCCATCCAAAAGATACATCAGGGGGTTGCCAGAAGGGGGATGTGCCCCCTTCTGTTTGGGGGGTTTGAAGGGGGGCTGAGTCCCCCTCATCGCCAAGAAAACTTTGGACTTGTGGGAGGCTAAAAATGGCCCCAGGTCGATCATAAGGTAACGTGTAACCAATGCTGAAAAGCCTTTGACTCTATCTCAATCCATTGAGAAGTGGCAGCACTTTGAAATCAATTTTGATGGAAAAAAATCAACGCAAAATAGTGATTTTTGGCAATTTTGAGATGTCCCCTAGTTGCTATGGTAACAGGAAATTTCAGACTGAACATGTTGTTACAAAGGCAATGGTCCAGTCAACATTTGTGCCAAGTTTGATTAGTATTGAAGCAGTTTTTATAGTTTTATAGCAACTTGAACTTGTAACGGGAGACCTTTCAATGAAAACAGCCATTTTTCACAAGATGCTCATGGGGTAATGGGTTAATAACTTTTCTATCTTGAGAAAATATTAGAAATGATAGTTTAACGTCTCAATTCTGACTAAAAGGACGCAAAGAAAAGAGAAATTGATAAAAGATTGAACTTGATTTTCTGTCAGAATGTTAGCCACTTTCATGGTATTTCTGCCATCGACGGCAGCATTTATAATATGTATCTGCCTACAACGGCAGCATTTTTTCTTCGACCGGACAAGATTGAGCGTCTGTAAAACTTTCAAGAAAAGACTCACGGGGTAGATATTTGGCTTGCGTGACCCCAGTGGACGAACGTCTATATTGATAACAGGAAATCCTGCCATTTACTTAAAACTTGAGATATTTTGAACAGAAAACAGACATTTTCACGGATTTTTCTAAGGCTTTCACTTTTAACCTGCTCAAAATAGTCTGAAAACAGGCAAAAACGAGTCCAAAATTACCTTACAGTATCTCCATTCAATGGACAATAGTTTTATAGCAATGAAATGGGCCGTATTTGTGTAATATAATTAAACAAACCAAATTTATAACCTACCTGTATCGATCGGTAATTTTCAGATATCTGCCATCACTGCAGTGATCTGCCATCACTGCCGCCGGTAATACGGTGTGAATATATACCTGTAACAATTTGGTATTATTGAGAAATTGGAAAAAACTTCTTCGCTGCATATAACCTGTGTCAAGGAAGGTAACTGTGACTTGCACTAGAATTAAGTATAAACAAATTAATGCGTCTCACAAAATTTTAATGGTATTTCTACAGATTGTTCTAATTGGTACAATTACTTTAGCACCTGCGAGTTGTTTGTAACATTTCTATTTATTGTATCCTATCGTATTGTACTACAGTTTTTAACTCAGTGAACACATATAATAATTATCAAACTTTATCGACATATTTTTAGACAGACGATTTCACTTAACAAGAAGATTAGCAAGCTATCAGAAAAAATCGATACAAATATAAATGCATTCGTTGCACAATAAACGACGCAAAGTTAGTGAACGGAAAGGACAGAAAATATCTGAATGACATCGGGTTTCCGATTTCACATTTTTCGGGAAGACGCGAATTCATGTTGACGCGAAATAATTATTTTGGACATTTTGCCTCAAATTCGCGAAATAAGGTTCTCGCGAAAATTAAGATGATAATCTCAAACATGCTTAATTCACACGATAAATTACAAACTTTTCATTGCGTAGGAAACTTTGTCTTACTGACAAAAACTTACAACCAATTCTACAGATCAAAAACATTGTTTCAAATTTGAAAAAAAGAGAATAAAAAAATGCATTCAATCGAATTAGATGCTTGGAATAGACGTTATTTAACGTTCTGTGCTGTTAATAAAGGATATTATTAACATGTTTTCTCTTTGCAAATCTGTTTTACCTTTGAAAGTATTGTTTAAATCAATGTACTCCCTATCATATTGCCATTGTAATATATATCTTTGGTGAACGTAGGTCATACATGCATTTCCCAAAGATAGAATATTCCTATCTGGACCGCAAACACAAGTGAGGTAGTTGTTCTTGCATAATCTATTATAGTTTATCAGTTTGTAAACGGTTAACATCAATCGATATTCTCTATAGAAATTCCATCATTCATCTTTTTTGTTACAACAGCATTAAAATTCATCACGGCGAAATGACGACATACGACATGCAGTTTCTTTCTGAAATGTGCCGAAATGACGTCAGTGTAACGTAACGCAATTTATTCATAAATTGCGTTAAAATAATGTCATATTAAACAGGCGACTCATCTGTGCACTCTTTTCCATTCACTCCATCTCAGATGAAATTGTGGACAAAACAAAGTAAACGCCAGTCTGATATAGAAAAACAATTATTGTTTATGTGGTGTGACCATAATTTTATACAGTTAAGCAATATCTTGTAACGATACTCTAGTCTACGACCTAAAGACTGAATTTTATTAATTCTACTAGCTTATCGAACACACAATGATAAATCAAATTGATTTAAAATGTAAGGTTTGAAAAGATAATTATACTACATTTTAGCCGTTCAGTTTCAATGCTCTTTCGTTTTCAAAGCATATACACTTCCTTTATCTTTAGTAACTTTGTAATTTCCGGTTTTAATCTGTCTAAACGATAAGACAAGGGTTTGTTATTATCTAACACAGTCTTTAAAAGTGTTCGTTATCATCACCATTAACCCATAACTTCAATAAGTATTAATTTGATTGTTTGTAAAATAAGAACATGATTTCAGCTGTTCTATGAATTCACATGGCCGATTTACGTACAAAGCTTTATTTTTAAAGAAGTAATTAATTTCCCCTGTGAAATGAATGCTTACAGTTCATGAAGTATTCATTCCAGTTCATAATCTAGATTCATGAATCGTTCATGGGATGTACATAAAGATAAAATGGCACAAATTCTTGAACAGTTCAGAGGACACTTAGTTCTTGAACTGTCCCATGCTCTTGATCAGTTCATGACTCAATAAAACATGAACATTTTATGAACTGTTCTTGAACAAAATGCAATGAAATGCTCATGCACTGTTCACTTACAGTACATTATGAACTGTTCATGAATTTTTCCTCTACATGAACTTTTCTAGCACTTTTTCCAGTGCAAATTCATTGTGCCATTTTATCTTCACGAAAAGTGCAAGAACAGTTCAAGGACTGCAGTTCATGAACAGTTCCTAAACTACATTTACATTATTTCACATTCATGAAAAATACAAAAACAGAGCAGACAGAGGATACCAATCAATTTGCGGACTGACAAGACTAAACAATATGCACTCAACATAAGCTCTAATTTATATTGTTCAAAAGTAAACCACAAACATGTAAAACTACATGTAAACTTTAAAAACTACACATCTTTGTTTAACAAGAACTAATAAATAGTTTCTTCAATACAGCTTGCTGATTTACAACAGTGCAAAAAACAAGAACTTGAAATTAGAACTGTTTCCAATGATTCACTTATTTTGTGATTTATTTCCTTCTGATGACCTTTTGTAAGTTCTCTAATTTTTTTTATTAAATACTTCGGTTGATACACCGGTTTTCTTCCTCACTTGTCTTTCAAGATTGCTGAGGGTTCAAGTGGTGGTCTCGGGGAATCCTTGCACTTATTGGTCATCTTTCCAGTTCTAGAGTGGGCTCTAAGTTCCTCAACAGTGAAGACAGTCTTTGCTAATGTAACTAAGACTTCTTGAGTATCACTTAGATGTTCCGCAGCTTATAATTCGGGGTCCTCCACTTTTGTATTCTGACTCTAAATAAGTAATTCGCTCCTCCATGCGTCGAATCTTTCTACACAGGCTTCTGCACTCATCCTCCCATCTAGTTTGGAAATACCAAAAAAAAAAAACATATAACGTCTTGTGTTTGCATAGGACAGTTTTAAACATCACACAAATGTTACGGAAAAATGCGATTCCATAGTACCCTTCAAACCTATTTTTATACCCCTAAACAATGTATCAGTTTTTCATTAATATTTAAGAAGAAAATGCTAATTATGCGAATTTTAATCCTCGTGAAATTAGACTGAATTAAAATTTCGGGACATTTTTGCCATGCAAAAATATCTGGTTCTACTGTAGACAATTGTAAAATTGGGTCATTGTAACATCAACTATATTGCTTACCCGTCAGATCTAGCCTCAACCACACAACCCCCAGCAGTTCCTGCCTTTTCATTTCTGCTGCTGGTTCCTTAAATGGCCAGAAATTCACTGACCAGGAATTTTTGTTACATCCAGAACTTTTTGGTTTAAAATGACCAAAATACTCCCATTTAATATTTAAACTCATTACTTATCTAAACTTCAATATTTCTGGATAAATTTTCATGTGGGCTGAATGCATGAACTATAGTATAATGAAAATATTAATCATTTTTATACAATATTGTTGGAAAAATGACCACAGAGAAATGTCATGCAATCAGTGAATTTGTGTTATTGTTATTTTGATGCACATGCTGGATTTTTTCTAATTGTAATTGATCAATAATTACAATAAACTTAAAACATACTGAAACTTTAAATGAATAGATAAAAAAATACAATATAAGTTAATGCTTGGTATGGCGTAACATTTCGTGTCAAAGTAAGTTACGACCGTAACCATTGGTTTTTCTTGTGTTAAAAATCAAAAGTGAAACAAAATTCAGGCTTATGTGGTATTGCTCATTCAGGAGAAAGACGGTAAAGAGGGCTATTTTCCTAATTGGAAGTGCATGTCTTTAAATTCTGCTTACACTTTTTTAATACATTTTTGGTGTCAAAATGTTACGCCCAAATATTTTTTACACATCAACAATCAACTCGAATTCGCGTGTTTACTTTAGAAATTAAAGCGTTTAACGACAACAGATGCAGCAATGACGTCAGATTTTTTGAGACCGCTTTACGATATATACATTCACGCGCTGAAAATGTCGGCTTCGAAGGAGACTGGGACTGAGGAAAAGTATGTAATTTAACTTGTTACGCCCGGTGTACAACCTGCATGGTCACAAAAATTCAGTAATATGCACTATTTTACATTTCTTTACACGATGAAATATGCACCTGTTGATGTGATGACACATTGGTGTGTTAATTTATTCATGTTTATGTTGACACAGAGCAGCCGTTTCAGAAATATCGATTGCAGATTTTAAAAAGTCAACGCACATTTTGGTGTCAAATTTACGCCATGGACAAAAATAACGATTTGTTATTCGTATTTATTAATATCTTCTTTGAACAATTGATATTGTTAGGTTATAATAATTTCAAACCGAAAATAATTAAAACAACATTGATTTCACTGACTTTTATTTAAATGTAATGGGCGTAATAAGACACTAATATGTGTAATATGGTTGTAACATGGACACAGCATGATGATTAAAAAAGTTGTGTCAATGTTGCAAACGAAAATCCTTTTGCAAAATTGTTGATTTAAAGACTTGTCTGGTGATTTTGTAAGTTACTGTAATGAAATGATTTTTACAATTTTATTTACAAACAAATAAATGAATGATTTTGCATTTCACTTTGTCATATTTTAGAACATTGTAGAAAAGTGAGGATGTAAACAAGACACAAATAAATTGGTTTCTTTGTTACAGTTAGTTCGAGTTACCATTATGTGTTATTTGTTGCATAGATTTTGGTTTTCAATGGAATATAATAACTTAACGTTTTTTGTTTTTTTCTTAATTATAGCTTTTAGGCATGATGATTTCTGAAGAATATGTTTCATAATACTATAAATTTGCAGGTTTGTGTAACATTGACACCATGGTATTTGTGTCCATGTTACAACCTTTCTTGGTACGACATGTGTCCAGTTTACACCATGAACATTAATTTTAACAGGAAAGTGATGTAATTTCATTTTTACATAATTAGTTCTTGGGATGTTCTTCAATGTTCAGCTTACCTTTTCACATTTTAGAAAATACTTACAAATGGGGACGGATGTAACAAGAAACAACAGTCGAGTATATTTAACCTGTCCTTGTTACACCATGGTCAATTTAAGATTTTTATAGCAATTTCTGTCAAATGTACAGAATGAATGTATGCACAACAGACAAACTGTTATTTTAATATGGAGCACATAATTCTTTAGATTAAAATGGCTTTTTCATGAGAAAATGGCTTTTTTCTGTACAAGGTGGAACTGGACACTTAATTAAGTATCCCAATTACATCCAAAGTTCTGAATAGATTATATCTACAGTTAGTGTGTTAAAATACAGATTAACACACATGTATGTAAAACAGAATTTTGTAAACAATTGTATTTAATGCTTTTATTTTGTTTT